>NW_023270377.1:111409612-111460185 GCF_011800145.1 Mirounga leonina
CTTCTTCTTCTTCTTCTTCTTCTTCTTCTTCTTCTTCTTCTTCTTCTTCTTCTTCTTCTTTTTTCTTAACATATATTGCCTTATTTGTTTCAGAGGTACAGATCTGAGATTCAACAGTCTTGCACAATTCACAGCACTTACCAGAGCGCATACCCTCCCCAGTGTCTATCACCCAGTCACCCCATCCCTCCCACCCCACCCCCCACTCCAGCAACCCTCAGTTTGTTTCCTGAGATTAAGAATTCCTCATATCAGTGAGATCATATGATACATGTCTTTCTCTGTTTGACTTATTTCACTCAACATAATACCCTCCAGTTCCATCCACGTCGTTGCAAATGGCAAGATCCCATTCCTTTTGATGGCTGCATAATATTCCATTGTATATATATACCACTTCTTCTTTATCCATTCATCTGTCGATGGACATCTTACCTCTTTCCACAGTTTGGCTATTGTGGACATTGCTGCTATAAACATCGGGGTGCACGTACCCCTTCGGATCCCTACTTTTGTATCTTTGGGGTAAATACCCAGTAGTGCAATTGCTGGGTCATAGGGTAGCTTTATTTTCAACTTTTTGAGGAACCTCCATACTGTTTTCCAGAGTGGCTGCACCAGCTTGCATTCCCACCAACAGTGTAGGAGGGTTCCCCTTTCTCCGCATCCCCGCAACATCTGTCGTTTCCTGACTTGTTAATTTTAGCCATTCTGACTGGTGTGAGGTGGTATCTCATTGAGGTTTTGATTAGGATTTCCCTGATGCCGAGCGATATTGAGCACTTTTTCATGTGTGGATAGACACTTTTATTACTTTATAGAGTCTTTCTTCATCTCTTATTACAGTCTTTGATTTAAAATCTAGTTTGTCTGATATAAGGATAGCTACTCCAGCTTTATTTTGATGTCCATTGGCATGATAAATGATTATACACCCCCTCCCATTCAATCTGGAGGTGCCTTTGGGTATAAAATGAGTCTCTTGTAGACAGCATATCAATGGGTCTTGTGTTTTTATTCAATCTAATACCCTGTGTCTTTTGATTGGAGAATTTATTCCATTTACATTCAGAGTCATTATTGAAAGATATGAACTTAGTGCCATTGTATTACCTGTAAAGTCCCTGTTTCTGTAGATTTCTCTGTTCCTTTCTGGTCTTTTTTTACCTTTGGGCTTTCTCTTTGTTCCATGGATCCCCTTTAATATTTCTTACAGGGCTCTTTTAGTATTCACAATTTCCTTTAGTTTTTGTTTGTCCTAGAATGTCTTTATATCTCCTTCTGTTCTGAATGACAGCTTTGCTGGATAAATTATTCTTGGTTGCATATTTTTCCATTTAGCACGTTGAATATATGATACCTGTCCTTTCTGGCCTGCCAGGTCTCTGTGGGCAGATCTACTGCCAGCCTTACATTTCTACCCTTGTTGTTTAAGGACCTCTTGTCCCTGGATGATTTCAGGATTTTCTCTTTATCTTTGAAATTTGCCAGTTTCAGTATTATATGTCAGGGTGTTGGCCTATTTTTATTTATTTTTAGGGGGGTTTTATGTGCTTCCTGGACTTGAATGCCTGTTTCCTTCCCCAGATAGGGAAGTTCTCACTGTAATTTGTTCAAATAAAACTTCTGTCCCTCTCTCCTGCTCTTTATCTTCTAGGACCCCTATCAACCAGATATTATTTCACTTTATGGAATTGCTGAGTTCCTCAAGTCTCCCTTCATGATCCAGTAGTTGTCTTTCTCTCTTTTTTTCAGCTTCCTTATTTTCCATCATTTTGTCTTCTATATCACTGACCCTCTCTTCTCCCTCATTTTTCTTCTCTGTTAAAGCCTCTATTTGTTACTGCATCTCAGTAATAGCATCTTTATGTTTGGACTGGTTAGATTTTACTTCTTTTATTTCTACAGTAAGGGATTCTCTAGTGTCTTCTATGCTTTTTTCAAGCCCAGCTAGTTTCTTTATAATTGTTTTTTTAATTCTAGTTGAGACTTTTTACTTATATCCATATTGCTTATATCCCTAGTAGTGAGTATTACCTCCTGTTCTTTCTTTAGGGCTGAATTTCTCCGTCTAGTCATTGTGTCCTTAACGGAAAGGAAGAAAGAAAATAAAAAAGGAAAAACCCAGCAAAACAGTATATATATAACAACAACTTCAGGAAGTGTTTCTGATGTGTGCTGTGTACACTCTTGCTGTGTGTCTTGTCTGCTCTTTCCCAATGTTCCTTTCTCTGCAGAGTTCCTCCTTGCTTGTAGTGGAGAGTGTTTGGACCTTTATGTTGATGTGCTTTGATTTGTTTGTCAAGAAGCCTATAAAAGAAAAATAAAAAGAAAAGAAAAATTATAAGAAGAAAGACAAAAACCAAAAATCAAAAGCTTGATCCAAGACAAGAGAAAGGAAATGGAACAAAAATGGAAACAACAGAGAAACAATAAACTATAAGCTTGAGTCTAAAAAATAAGAAAGAAGGAAGGAAAAAAGAGTAGGGAAAGAAGAAAAGAGAAAAAAAAATAAGAGAAAGAAACAAATGAACCAACAAATGAACAAAAGATTATAAGCCTGATACAAAAAAAACAAAAGAGAGAGAAAGAGAAAAGAAAAAATATTTAAGTTAAAGGATAAAGAATAAAAAATTTAAAAAAAAATTAAAAATTAAGAAAAGAGGAGAAAAAAACAAAGAGAAGTAAGCCTGGTCCTATTTCACCGGAAGCTGATGTTTTGGAGTTTTCTTTTATCAGTAGACTTGATAGATGCAGTGGCCTGTGTTCGTCTTCTGAGGGAGAGGCCTGCTATGTTGGCTTACAAGCTGATTTGCTCTTGTAAAGCTGCCCTTGTCAGGCGCGGGGGGGGGGGGGAATGGGTTGGGGGGTTGAGGGAGTGGGGGCTGGGGGGTGTAGTGTACGGGACTCCAGCCTCTACTGGAGGCACTGTGTTTCTGAAGTCCAATTGTGTTGGTAGGTGGGAGGCGGGTGGTGGAGGAGGAGAGAATATGGCATCACCCCTCCCTCTTGTCCCTGGGGAGTGGACCTCCCAGCCACCAGCTGTTCCAGAGGCCCTCTTAGAAAAGCAAACCATCTCCAATGTCCCTGGCCTTCATCAGTTGCCTGCCCTTCACCTGTCTGTGCCCAGGCCATTGGCAAGCCCAGAGCCACAGATCTCCTGTATTTTATCTCTAGCTAGTGGCTGCGATTCAAAACTCCAAGTTTTAAAGGGCCTGGCAAGGTGCGGACACACTCCCATCCCCCAGAGGAGGGGCTTGGGGCATCAATCAGGCAGCCCGCACTCAGAGGCTAGAATTTATGCTCAGCCAAAAGCTGGAACTAGGTTATTGGCAGTCTGCATTCGACTCAGTTCCCTACTCCATTCTGCCCCAGAAAAGCCACTGCAGAGGCTTGGGTCTATTGCAGCAGAGGGCAAAAAGCCCCAGCCAGGTTATCTGCAATCTGCTCCTGTCTCTGTTTTCTGCTCAGTTATGCCCCAGAAAAGCAGATGCTCATCCTGCACACAGAGGAGTTTTTTTGTTTGTTTTTAGTTTTCTTTCTTTTTTTCTTTTTTTTCTTTTTTAAAAGATTTTATTTATTTATTTGACAGAGAGAGACACAGCGAGAGAGGGAACAAAGCAGGGGCAGCAGGAGAGGGAGAAGTGGCGGTGTCCCCCCCCCCCCCCCCCCCCCCCCCCCCCCCCCCCCGCGGAGCAGGGAGCCCGATGCGGGCCTCGATCCCAGGACCGAGGGATCATGACCTGAGCCGAAGGCAGACGCTTAATGACTGAGCCACCCAGCCACCCCTTTCTTTCTTTTTTTAAATTTTTTATTATTATGTTCAATTAGCCAACAGTGCACAAGAGGTTTAAGCCTATTGTGGCTCACAGTGAGAAGTTGTTCAGAGGTTTTCTGCCCTCAGTGCTCACACCTCTGACCCTGCTGTTGAGTGCCTCTGACCCTGCTATTGAGCGCCTCTGACCCTGCTGTTGAGCGCTGCTCAATGGCTCCCAACTGGCCTTTTGTCCTTGGTGAGGCTAAATATACTCTTCGAAATGCCCTCTGGGAAGGGGAGCTATTTCTCCCTATGCAACCCTTGGGATCTCCTTACTGTGGCTAATTGTGCTGTCCCTAACTGCTGGGCTCTCTCCTACTTTCTTTCTCTCCCTGACTTTCCTCTGTGAAAGCTTTCCAACCCCTTCAGGGCCCCGCAGCTTTCCTCTCCCCCAATCCGTGGATTGGAACCTCACATCTGCCACTTTTTCTCCCTCCCAACTATGCAGACTGTTTCCTTAATCCCCAGATCCTCTTCCCAGTTGTTCAAAATAGTTGAATGTTGATCTAGCTGTATTCAAACAAGTTCAGGGCCCCCTAATAGTCTGCCATATTAACTCTGGCCCTGTGCACATAGTTTTCAATATTTCTCACCATTTTTTTCATGCACTTCAAATCTTCCATCTGGAATAATTATCCTTCTGCCAGAAATATATCCTTTAAAATTTCTTTAACGTGTATCGTTAGGAATAGTGTCCTTTGGGTTTTGTGTCCTATAATGGTTTTTATTTTGCTTTCTGAAAAGATTGTTTTCCCCTAGGTAGAATTCCAGGGCAACAGTTATTTGCTCTCATCACTTTAACAATATTATTTCTTTTTTTATGTACATAACATATTTATTTAATCACCACTTTTTTTATTATGTTATGTTAATCACCATACATTACATCATTAGTTTTTAATGTAGTGTTCCATGATTCATTGTTGCATATAACACCCAGCGCTCCATGCAGAATGTGCCCTCTTTAATACCCATCACCAGGATAACCCATCCCCCCACCCCCTCCCCTCTAGAACCCTCAGTTTGTTTCTTAGAGTCCATAGTCTCTCATGGTTCGTCTCCCCCTCCGATTCCCCCCCACTTCATTTTTCCCTTCCTGCTATCTTCTTTTTTTTTTTTTTAACATATAATGTATTATTTGTTTCAGAGGTACAGGTCTGTGATTCAACAGTCTTACACAATTCACAGCGCGCACCATAGCACATACCCTCCCCAATGTCAATCACCCAGCCATCACATGCCTCCCACCCCCCACCACTCCAGCAAACCTCAGTTTGTTTCCTGAGATTTAGAATTCCTTATATCAGTGAGGTCATATGATACATGTCTTTCTCTGATTGACTTATTTCGCTCAGCATAACACGCTCCAGTTCCATCCACGTCATTGCAAATGGCAAGATTTCATTCCTTTATCTCACATCTTCTTTATCCATTCATCTCTCAATGGACATCTTGGCTCTTTCCATAGTTTGGCTATTGTGGACATTGCTGCTATAAACATTGGGGTGCATGTACCCCTTCGGATCCCTACATTTGTATCTTTGGGGTAAATACCCAGCAATGCAATTGCTGGGTCATAGGGTAGCTCTATTTTCAACTTTTTGAGGAACCTCCATACTGTTTTCCAGAGTGGCTGCACCAGCTTGCATTCCCACCAACAGTGTAGGAGGGTTCCCCTTTCTCCACATGCCTGCCAACATCTGTCGTTTCTTGACTTGTTAATTTTAGCCATTCTGACTGGTGTGAGGTGGTATCTCATTGAGGTTTTGATTTGGATTTCCCTGATGCTGAGCGATGTTGAGCACTTCTTCATGTGTCTTTTGGCCATTTGGATGTCTTCTTTGGAAAAATGTCTGTTCATGTCTTCTGCCCATTTCTTGATTGGATCATTTGTTCTTTGGGTGTTGAGTTTGACGAGTTCTTTATAGATTTTGGATACTAGCCTTTTATCTGATATGTCATTTGAAAATATCTTCTCCCATTCTGTCGGTTGTCTTTTGGTTTTGTTGACTGTTCCTTTTGCTGTGCAAAAGCTTTTTATCTTGACGAAGTCCCAATAGTTCATTTTTGCCCTTGCTTCCCTTGTCTTTGGTGATGTTTCTAGGAAGAAGTTGCTTCGGCTGAGGTCAAAGAGGTTGCTGCCTGTGTTCTCCTTTAGGATTTTGATGGACTCTGTCTCACATTTAGATCTTTCAACCATTTTGAGTCTATTTTTGTGTGTGGTGTAAGGAAATGGTCCAGTTTCATTCTTCTGCATGTGGCTGTCCAATTTTCCCAACACCGTTTGTTGAAGAGACTGTCTTTTTTCCACTGGACATTCTTTCCTGCTTTGTCAAAGATTAGTTGACCATAGAGTTGAGGGTCCATTTCTGGGTTCTCTATTCTGTTCCATTGATCTATGTGTCTGTTTTTGTGCCAGTACCATACTGTCTTGATGATTACAGCTTTGTAATAGAGCTTGAAGTCCGGAATTGTGATGCCACCAGCTTTGCTTTTCGTTTTCAACATTCCTCTGGGTATTCGGGGTCTTTTCTGGTTCCATGCAAATTTTAGGATTATTTGTTCCATTTCTTTGAAAAAAGATGATGGTATTTTGATAGGGATTGCATTGAATATGTAGATTGCTCTAGGTAGCGTTGACATCTTCACAATATTTGTTCTTCCAATCCATGAGCATGGAATGTTTTTCCATTTACAATATATTTCAGTTACATCAGACTTGTGCTTTTTTTTTTTAGAAGTCAGCTCTTAGTTAAATTATTACTCTTCTGTCTCTTTGACTGCTTTAAATATCTTGTCTTTGTATTCAGTTTCCTGCAGTTTCACATTCACTTGAGATGGGTTATTTGTCATTCATCTTGTTTGTAACTGGTTAGAGTTCTTGAATCTGATGTTTGATATCTTTTAATAAATCTGAAAATTTTTCAGCTGTTATCTCTTTAAATATTTCCCTATCCACATCATCTCTATTGTATTCTCAAATTAGATATCAGTGTTTTCTATTCTTAACTCAATACCTCTTAATCTCTCTTTTGTATTTTTTGCCTCTTTGTCCTTCTAGGCTGAATTTTAGATAATTTATTTAAACCTATCTTCTAGTTTACCAAATCCCTTTTCAGTTGTGTCTAATATACTTTTTTTTAAGGTTTTATTTATTTGAGAGAAAGAGAGACAAATAGTGACAGAGATAGCGAGAGAGAGCACAAGCAGGGGGAGGTGCAGAGAGAGAGGGAGAAGCAGGCTCCCTGCTGAGCAGGGGGCTGGATGTGGGGCTCAATCCCAGGACCTTAGGACCATGACCTGGGCCAAAGGCAGATGCTTAACTGACTGACACACCCAAGCACTCCCTAATATACTTTTTAATTCATATTAAATATAACCCATCTTTTGCTATTCTGATTATTATACTTTTTTATTTCTAACAGTTTTATTTAACTCTTTTCCTAATCTGCTTGATTATTTTTCTTTAATTTTTTATTATGTTAATCACCATACATTACATCATTAGTTTTTAATGTAGTGTTTCATGATTCATTGTTTGTGCATAACACCCAGTGCTCCAAGCAGAATGTGCCCTCTTTAATACCCATCACCAGGATAACCCATCCCCCCACCCCCTCCCCTCTAAAATCCTCAGTTTGTTTTTCAGAGTCCATCGTCTCTCATGGTTCGTCTCCCCCTCCGATTTCCCCCCCTTCATTCTTCCCCTCCTGCTATCTTTTTTTTCTTAACATATATTGCATTATTTGTTTCAGAGGTACAGATCTGTGATTCAACAGTCTTGCACAATTCACAGTGCTCACCATTGCACATACCCTCCCCAACGTCTATCACCCAGCCACCCCATCCCTCCCACACCCACTCCAGCAACCCTCAGTTTGTTTCCTGAGATTAAGAATTCCTCATATCAGTGAGGTCATATGATACATGTCTTTCTCTGATTGACTTATTTCGCTCAGCATAACACGCTCCAGTTCCATCCACGTCATTGCAAATGGCAAGATTTCATTCCTTTTGATGGCTGCATAATATTCCATTGTATATATATATACCACATCTTCTTTATCCATTCATCTGTCAGTGGACATCTTGGCTCTTTCCACAGTTTGGCTATTGTGGACATTGCTGCTATAAACATTGGGGTGCATGTACCCCTTCAGATCCCTACATTTGTATCTTTGGGGTAAATACCCAGCAATGCAATTGCTGGGTCATAGGGTAGCTCTATTTTCAACTTTTTGAGGAACCTCCATACTGTTTTCCAGAGTGGCTGCACCAGCTTGCATTGCTACCAACAGTGTAGGAGGGTTCCCCTTTCTCCGCATCCCCGCAACATCTGTCGTTTCCTGACTTGTTAATTTTAGCCATTCTGACTGGTGTGAGGTGGTATCTCATTGAGGTTTTGATTTGGATTTCCCTGATGCCGAGCGATGTTGAGCACTTTTTCATGTGTCTGTTGGCCATTTGGATGTCTTCTTTGGAAAAATGTCTGTTCATGTCTTCTGCCCATTTCTTGATTGGATTCTTTGTTCTTTGGGTGTTCCGTTTGATAAGTTCTTTATAGATTTTGGATACTAACCCTTTATCTGATATGTCATTTTCTGCTTGATTATTTTTAAAATGTGTTGCTCCTCATTCATATTTCCATGTCATTTTTCATGTCTTAAAATATACTGAACATTTTTGTATTAGCCAAGTGTCTGACAGTTTAAGGAGCTGGATGGAGTATACTACTGCTATCTTGTTGTTTCTTCTCATTCTCATTCATGGTGCCTTATTTTTTGTGTAGTTTTGTGAATTTTGACTATGTGCAATTCATTTGCTTTGAGGTTTTTTACCATGGAAATTCTTTGAAGCCTGAGCTGAAGCTCTAATCCTCCAGAAGAGCCAACCAACCACAGAATTAGATCTATTAACCACAAAAATAGTTTTAAAACTAGTTCTAATCCTGTTTGAAGGGTGGCTTCCACCTAAGAGTTATTGAGGAATTTTCTTCCTCTTCTGCACAGCACCAATATCAAGGCAGGAAAGTCCCCTTGCTATTCTGTTAGTTGTCATTTATCCTTGTTCTGAGACTGTAATATTTTGGGGTTCCAGTTTTAATTAATAATTAATTAATTAATTAATTTTGTAATTATTTTAAAGGTTTTATTTATTTATTTATTTGAGAGAGACAGGGATAGTGACAGAGAGCACAAGCAGGGAGGAGAAGGAGAAACAGATTCCCCACTGAGCAGGGAGCCCAGCATGGGGACCCCATCCCAGGACCATGGGACCATGACCTGAGCCAAAAGCAGACACCCAACTGACTGAGCCACCCAGGTGCCCCAAGGGGGTTCCAGCTTTATAGATATCTTCATGACACCCCCCACTATAGGTGAGTCCTAGTTTGTTCTCCTCCCTCCCATATACTGAGGAGTTGGCAAAATGGAGGCTCATGGTTCCAGATTCAGCAGATCTGCTTGCTTACTTTCCAGGTTCATTAGTAATGTTTTGGCGTCTGTGTGTTTGTCAGCAACAATGGTTTGCCAGTGGTGGAGGAGGATATGGTGGAAGCCATTGGAAAGGCACAGATCAGGGCCTCACCCCCACTTTGATCACAGCTCTGCTGAATCACTTTTCTTTGCTTCCATTTTCAAGTAGAAAATCTTCACATCAGTGAGAAGTGAGCTTTCTCTACTTAAAAACTTTTGAAATGTTGAAAACCATCAGTTGAGGTCATCTTAAATGTCCTGTTGCACAAGTATATTTCATAGTTTTCTGGAGTTGGTGATAATTGGCTACTGATGCATCCAACATACAATTTCTAACCTAAGTCTGTTAGACTGTGAAGTCTGTAGCTCTAAGAAATAGTGAAGATGTCACTGTGCCTCCTGGATGAGAAGTGGCCCCAGACCATCCCCAGCAGCTGCTGGTAACGGAGTGTGTACAGGTATGGGAGCATGGCATGAAGAAGCATCATGAGCACCTCACTGTTGGCTGCCATGAGCCACACATGAGTTCTGGCATCAATGTGGTGGTACTTGGTTAGCATGATGTCCAGGGAAAACACCACAACTGGGCTAACATACAGCATGATTAACACTGTGTGGATAAGCAGGGTACCCCTGGCCCAGGAATAGCCCTGCACCCAGATTCCTAAAGTCCTAGTCTTTGCATAGATCCTCCATAAGCAGTAGGTGATGAAAGCTATGCATAGAGAGAGAATGCATAAAATTCTCTTTTATGGTGACAGTGACCAGCGGGCCATGGCCTGGCTCAGTGCCCAGACTCAGCTGCAGGATGCATGAGGCCCCTTGCTCGAACCTGGCATCCTGCCGCTTGCTAAGCCAAATGAGACATGTGGGGAAGAAGCAGGCCACCAGCCAGATGAGGGCCACCACTTTCTGGGCAGCTTCATAGGACATGAAGAAGTAGTGCAGAGGATAAGCAACTGCCAGGTAGGTGTGCAGCACGGTGGCCATGAAGGACAAGATGGTGCTGGTATAGGCAATGAAGATAGCATCTGTGAGAGCACCACAAACAATGAATGCAGTCCAGGGCCCAGCTGCCCATGTTGCTGGAGGAGATGAGCATGTGGAAGACAAGTAGGCCAGATCCGAGAGCAGGATGTTAGCCAGCAGCAGGTAGTGGGGCTCTTGCCGAAGTCTCTGGCTCTGCAGGATGGTTACCAGCAGCATGGGGGTCCAAGCCAGTGTGGCTACGGCCAGCAGGCTTGAAGGGAGGAACAGCCAGTGCAGCATGGTGACAGGCACGCTCAGGTCTCCGAGCCTCAGGAAGTGTTGCTGGCTAACTGAGGCATGCAGGGGGGCTCACAGATGAGCTGGTCCGAGGCTGGCCAGGCTGTTGTGTCCAGGCGATAGGGTGTCAACTGATCCCACATGCTTCCTGGCAGGAATGGCACGCTTTCCCACAGGTGCTTGGTTCTGTACTTGCCCAGGGTGTGGATCTCCCCTGCAGGGGTTCTGATGGTGCTACTCCCCTGCAGAAATGCTGTACTTGAGCAGGTCTTGGGAACGACTGTTTAACAAAAACAAAACAACAAAGCAAAATTCTGCTCACACAGGGCTTCCTACACGCATGCATGTCTGCCAGCTATCCTGGCCGCATGTGTATGGGCACACCTAAATGCATCAGCCTGTTGCCATGGTGTACTGGTCACTGATCTCCTGAGAAGTGTCTCCCATCTGGCTTAGGTGAGCAGGCTTTCTGCTCTTGAGATCTGGCTCAGAGACTTTGGGAAGCTCTCTATATTTGTTTGCTTTTCTGTGAAAAGTGAATGCTGCCCATACAGACCTCATGGAAATGTTGCAAAAATCTACAGGTAACATACTTAGCACAACGTGTAGCCTGGGATAAATGCTCAAGACATGCTAGCCCTTACCTTACCACACTCTCCAGAGGCTTGGGTCCTCCCTGCTGCACAGTCCCCCTTGTCCTCACTGCTGAAGGAGTGCACTAGATGCTCTATGCTCCTGGGACCTGCTGCCTGTGCCACACCCTCCAGCCCCTCTCTAGCTCCTCTCCAGGCCCCAGCCCAACACCATGCTGAGCCTGGGGAAGGAGCTACCACAGAGCTGGTGCCTTCCCGAGCACAGGCAGAATGTTCTCAGGATCAGAAGGAGACAAAAATTTTAGACATTGAGCCATAAGAGGCCCAGCCTCATATCATGAATGCCACCTGGACCAGATCTGGCAAGTGACACACCAGAACCCTGCCTCATACCTCTGACTACACGGGCACTCACCTCTTGCCTCCTTTTTCTTTCTCAGGAGTGTCAGAAGCTGAAGACTTCAGAGGAAACCTGGCTTTGCCTCTTGTCATTAACTGTGGTCTTGGCTAAATTACTCTGCCCTTCTGGGTCTCCATGGCCCCACTGGGAGCCATGATGACAACATACCTGTCTTGGAGACCTACATCCAGTTACAAAAGTGCTGACACTCGTTGCCAAGCCACCTCATTCTTAAGTGTGCCCCATAGACTGAGCCTTGCCATCGCCACACATCTGGGGTGCAGGTAAGGTAGTGAGACACAGGGAGTATGAGTAGCCTAGGGGCTATCACACTGGGAGAGACAGGACATCTGGCATGGTAACTCACGAGTTGGACCCCAGACTCATTCTTCTGACTGGAGCATGAGTATCACTCCTTCCTTCAGAGCTGGCAAAAGGCCCTGCTCCCTGGAGAGACCCCTGGCTCCCTCCGGCCCAGGGACCATGCCTTTCTTGAGGGTTTGTTACGGCATCTTCAGGAGAAGCAGCAACAACTGCTCCTGAAGGCAGAATATGGTAAAGAATCTAAGGGTTGTTCTGTGAAAGCACATCTCCTCCTCCAGAGACACTGCAATACCAGAGGGCTGACCCTGCCGCCCTGTCTCCCCTAGCAGGGCCTGTGCCCCCCAGAGGGTGTCCCCTCCTACTTCCACTGGCCCCAGGCGCTCTGCAGGTGTACTTTGAGGGGCAGCCAACATGCCTAGAGCTGGGCTGGAGGTTAGGCTACCCCTGCTGTCAGCCCAGTAGAATGCCCTTCCCAGCCCCCCGCTATCAGCCTTGCCCTCAGCAGGTGCTTGTCTTAGAATACAGATGCCCTGGGTAAGGGGACTCCATTAAACCACAACCCCTCAGTAAAAACATAGCTGAAAGCTCAATCCTTCTGATAACAGTGACAGGCAACAGCTTCAGGGAAATGGCAAGTGAGTAAGTCTCATGATGAATGAGCTGGTAAATGTAATAAGAAGCCTGCCTTGCTGTTGAGAATCATTTTATGACCTACAAAATACATAAAGCAGTCTCTTTACACCATTCCATTTCACCTGCCCAGGAGTCACCCAGGGTGTCCTTCCTGGGAAAATGCAGGCTACTGTGGATGTGGGGTCCCTGGGATCAGCCTTGCTTGGAGGTCAGTATGCGCTGACTGCTGTGGGGATGAGCTAGCGCTGACCCATCCTGGTTAGTGGCCCCACCACCTTTAACTGCTCTGTCCCACTCCATTCTCTGCTCTCAGTATGGGTCAGAACATTCCTGACTGAACACATTGTAGGTGCCACAGAAGACCACATGCTGATACAGGGGAAATGAGCAGCACAGGTTAATGAATCTACACATTACTTTGGAAATAAAATCTCCACCATGTGTGGCATTTCAAAAGCCTCGGGATGCTAGGACTGTCCCTGTCCAGGGACCAGCCAGAAGGCACCCTCCAGGAGGCTGGAGATAAATTGAAACTGTGGACAAGCTTGATGCAAACAGATTCAAACCACCAAGTAGATGGGCCCCTAAGCTCTGCCCTCAAGGGAGAGAGAAGCTAACAGTGACCACACACATCCTCATTGTGGGCCATCTACTGCATACAGGCACTGCCACACGATGACACGGGAATGCCACATTGCTCCTTGAACCAGCAAGACAGATTCCAGGTGGGAAACTGAGGCCAAAAGAGGTTAAGTGCCTTGCCTACAGTCACGTTGTGAGAAGGCTCAGGACAAGTAAGAAGCTGTCTTTTCCAAGACACGCAGAGGCCCCACTGCTATGTCCCCCAGACTTGGCAGTGAACAGGAATTACTCACTGTGGTATCAGAGCGAAGCTCAGGGGTGTCAGGGGTGGGTAGTGGGCAGTGGCAGAGGTAGCCCCAAGCAGAAGCCCCACCTCACACAGCTATGCCCACAGGCAGCCAGCAGCCAAGACTATCAAGTTGGAGGAAATGATCTAAACGGGAGCTCCTGGGCTCCTAGCAGCAATACAATGTCCCTCAGCAACAGGCCATTGTCACCCGACCAGGCTGCAGGAATGAGGCAGTGGAGAAAAACTCCACCTCCAGGCCCTCCTCTTCACAGGCCTGGCAGCATGCCTGTATGTCAAGGAGAAGCAAAGGGAACTGACAGTGCACCTCTTGGGTGCCAGGCACTTTTATAGACATCATCTCACTTTTAGGAATCCTTTAGAGGGTGAGGAAACTGAGGCACATGCGAGGTCAAGGCATTTTCTCAAAGGCACCCAGAAAATAGACGGCAGAGCATAGGTGTGTCTCACTCCAAATCGTGTGTTGTTTCCAGCCTCTCTCCGTCAGTGTCCCAGACGGTCTTCCTGCCTCTGCCTTCCTAGCCGGCCATGCTGCTGGACTCTTCATCACCATCAGCATTTCTCTCAACATTTCAGCCCACACATTTGGTTTCATTTTTTTAATTTACTGTTTGGTTTTTAGTATAGTTGACACACAGTGTTACATTAGTTTCAGGTGTACAACATAGTGATTCAACAAGTCTGTATGTCATGCTGTGCTCCCCATCTGTCACCACATAGCACTGTCACAACACCATTGACAGTTCCCCGGCTGTGCCTTTCAGCCCTATGACTTATTCATCCCATAACCAGAAGCCATTTACCCAGTTACCATCTCCCCTTCACCCATTCAATCATCCCTCCACCCCCTTCCCTCTGACAACCGTCAGTTTGTTCTCTGATTTATAGGTCTGCTTCTGCTTTCTGTTTTTTTGTCTATTCATTTTCAATCTACATATCTTCATCATTACCATGTCAGCTTCGCTGTTGCCATCTCTCCCGTCCTTATTTCGTCACTGTCATCCCTGCATCATTTTTGCCATCCTCGTTATCACCACAATCATTACCATCATCACTGTCACCATAATCTTCCTCCTCCTCACCATTCTCACCATCATTGTGATCACTACCACCTCATCAGCATGTTGTTCCTATGTTAAATAAAACTCTCCGCTGGCTTCTCATTGCTCTAAAGATAAAGACTAAGATCTTGGTCCTAATACATGAGACCGAGTACAGCACATCCCTTGTCCCTGCTTCCCTCCCTCTTCAGTCTTTGTGCTCCATCTCACTTGCCTCTTCTCTGTTCCTTGAAGAACACATGACCCTTGCTGCCTGGGAACATTGCTACCTCCTTACCTTATCAGCAAGCTGTCAGTTTGAAGGACTCTTCTGGCAAATGTCTTCTGACCCCTGGAATGGACCACAGCTATCTCCTTTATTTTCATACAGTGCCCTTATTTCTTTTATACTATTTACCATGATTTGTCTCAGTGTTTTCTTGTGTGAGTCATGTCTAACGTTGTTATCAGAATCAGCTCTTTGGAGGGGGTCCTGCTCGCCAGCACACCCTCAGTGCCTGTCACAGAAAGGGATCATGTAAATTCCAGGCTGAGGCTTAAGTGGCTTGTCCTTAAGGCCTGTGGCTTAGACAAGGAAAAGAGGTGGGGTAGATGTTCCAAGTGAGGAACTCAGTTTGAGCAGAGCCAGGAGGATGAAGAACCCAGCACACCAGGGCCCTGCCTGTGGGCCATGTTGGCTGTGGCAGGAGGCGGCGGGGGGCGGGGGGGGCAGGCAATTTATACTGCAGAGCGACAAGACAAAACTTACCTTCTATGAGGACAGAGCTGATATCCAGATGGACAACGGGCTGGAGGAGGCCTGGAGGCAGAGTGAGGTCTCTTTGTGATGGACCACATGTGTAGAAGAGGAATGCTCCTCCAAAGACAGGTCCTAAGTTGACCCTTCCATCAGTAGATATGCCACTTTTCAAGAACTGTCCTGGAGATCCTAGAGATCTCCATCATATTGACACCTTCAGAATTAGCAGATTTTTAATCCATAATCAAAGAATATTGGAATGTCATCTGCATCTCCTGGTTAAACCCAGATTTTTAAAATAATTAAATAATATATATTGATGAAAGATAAATTAAAATCCTGATAGCTCCCATAACCCTTACTACTCTCTCCATCTCCTGTGTTCAGTTGTTGACCAGGCTCTCTACCACACCGAGCCCCTCGAGTACAGGGCTAGAGCTTGTTTACCTCCCTCCAGATGGTGTTGCCGGCTCAGCACTCCTGCCTGGTAAACCCTGGAACCTGGCTGGGGCAGCTGGGACAGAAAGCCCATCACGTTTGGTCTTCATTGCCCATACGCAAAGCTGAGTGCCTCCTGCTTCTCAGGGCCGGCCCGCCCCTCACCTTCTACCCACATTATGGTGTCCGCCAGCCTTCCAGTAGTCAGAGGGACTTCTTATTCACACACTCACTGAGGCCATAAGTAAAGTTTCTTTTATTGGATTTATTTTATTGGATTCTAGCAGACAGGGGACACCTTTGAAAAGCCTCTTTAACTCTGCCTGTATTTAAAGACCCCCCAAGGACCCCCTAAAGCCTAGAAAATCTTTTCCAGCTGAAGAAGCCCTGTGACTGCTCCTCTCTACATGGCAGCTACCCAGAGCTCTCTCAGCCCAGTCTGGTCCCACTAAGTCCTCTGCCTGGTGTGCTCCTCCATGGCCAGTCCCTTTGGCTTGTTCCCACCTCTGCTCTGGAGGCCACGCCTTCCTGTCTTCTGTAGCCTCGGGTCCTCTCCATCATGTCACCCTGCTGCTTCCTGAACTACTTGGTTCACAGCTGGGATTTATTTAATTCTGAAGGTTAATATGCAACACTCTGTTCTTTTAGTATCATTGTGACTATTTTAAATATATTGAAAAATGCAAAGAGGAATTAACAAATGCTCCTGGACCCACTATCCAAAATTAACAAATGTTCATGTTTTGCCATATTTGCTTCCAATAATTTTATATATCATTTTACTATTACATATCTAGAGATATATATAATATTATATGTTTTATATGCAATATATACTATATAGCATATAAATATAACAAAATATTTCACACATAGTTTACAGCCCCCTTTGTCACTATCCTCTGGCCTTTTCCTTTTCCTACCTACCCAGGGAGCAACATCCACTCTGAATTTGGTCTATATTCCTCCTGCCCATGTGTTTGAACTTTCACTGCCAATATATGGTTCCCAAAGCATATATAGTATTGATGTTCATGTTTGGTATTGTACTGTGATTTAATTCTGCTATTGCATTTTTTACTCAGTATTATACATTGTAGGTCAGTGTTTTTCCCACACAGTTCGTTCTATGAAAATGCCCTATAGCATTTCATTCTCTGACCATACCAGCACACTTTATCCTTTACCTATTGATGGACATATATACTGTCTCCAGTATTACAAGCAGAGCAGTGATGAGGAGTCTCTGTACATACATATATGATGTTTCTCTAGAGGTACTATTGCTTGACTATGAGGAATCACACTATTCGTCAGAATTTTCCTTTCGCAGGCAACACGGAGGTGGGATGGGCTACCCTTCATTTAGGAAATGGATAGTACCACTGTGCACAGAGTCACGTCTGAGGCCTGAGCACCTGCAATGAACTGAAGACATCCAGAGGTCACAGGAAAACATGCTCAGGGTGCTGGTGAACCAGGCTCTTGCTGGCCCTGCCCTCAATGGCAGGGGAGGGAAAGGCCATCACGGGCCTCAGATGCAATATCCCAGCTGCACGTCATCACTCCACAGTGAGGCTGTGTCACACACAAGAACGCAGCCCCTGCCTCGAGGGGGCTTATAGTGCAACAGGAGGGTGGGAAAAGGGGGCAGCGCACCCACAGCACTGAAGAGAGGAAGACAATGTACTTAAGACTCCCCACAAAGTGCCAAGGGAATTCTTAGAGAGAGTGAGCTTCCACTTGGTGGGGAAGGACACAGAGGGAGCTGTTAGAGGGTCTGGGATGGTGCAGATGGTCGGGAGGTTGGAGGGACATGGGTATACACTGAAGCGAGAGATGGTGGAAAGTGTAGCTACCAGAGAATCAGTGTACCTAAGAGGATGGATACTGTGTCCTAGGTCTGGAGATAGAAGCTGGTGAAGGTAATCTCAAACTGTTTAATGCTGCCACCTCGTGGCAAGGCTCAGAGGAACTTACTACTGGAGGAAAGAGAAAGTGGAAAACCCCGACTGGGCATGAAAATGCCAGAAGGGAAGGTACTATCCTGTTCCAGCACTTGTAGGTAGTCGCTGCAGTGGAGACTGCAGAGAGGCTATGTGGAACTGTGCTTACGGTCATGGGTGCCAGAGCCTGCTAGCTGGGCCCAGTTCTGGCACTGACCCTGCCTGCATGTCACTTCGCCTCTCCAGGATGCTGGTTCCTCGTGTGTGAGGTAGGAAATAGGACCGTCCATCCCCCCAGGTGGCTGTGTGAGCTCACAGTCCTTGCCCCTCTGCACCGGCCCAGCCTGCCACTGCTCATAGCACACCCTCCACTTCTCCAGACCCACCAAGCTCACGATGGTGGCAGCCCTGTCCTAAGCCTATCTTCTGCATTCCCTTGGAAACAGCATGGAGTTGGGACAAGTGGGGGAAAGCTTAGAGCTCTGATTGACTAGAAGCAGGACATAGGGGGGTAATGATTCATTTTCCTTGGATTCCTTACCTGCGAACTGCCAATGTACGTAGTTGTGGAGATGACACGTGGGAAGCATGGAAGGCATATGTTCCAATGCCAGACATGTCCTTCCTTCCCCCTGAGCACTTCAGAAGCAGCCCAGATGGTGAGCAGCAAATCTCTTGTACCTCATCCTCTCCAAAGTCCCCTTCATCTCCCACATTCCCTGAAAACAGTTTTCCTGTGGCTTCTCATTGGGAGGTTGCCTTTGTCCTCAGACATACCTGCCTGGTGCGCCCTGGCTCCTGCCCAGTTGTTACTCCTAGCTTCTGCAATGCCTCCATTCCCCCACTCCTGATGCCTCCTTTGAGGCCTGGTCATCATGCTTTCCTGCCCTCCCCATCCTGTTCGCTTCCTCCAGCTTCCCTTCAAAACTCTCAATCTTGTCTTCTATGTCTCTGACTATATTAGGGTTTTCAGCTTTTGTGTGTGTTTGGGGGGTGGAGGGTGTATATACTTCTCAACAGGAAGCCGATTTAGAGAAGGAGTTATCTCAAAAATATGTGTGGATGTGGCTTTTTCTAATAGTGTGAAACCCAGTGAAATCCACACAAAGACCACAAGGTTCCAGAGTTGATGTCAGGAGGACTATGGCAGTCTGGCACTGACAGAGATCAGAGGAAGTACAAAATGGAAGTTGGACCCTCAGATCTCCACTAGGGGGAAGCAAGCTGACAGCTATTCAGGTGCAAATTTGGTGCAACTATGTGCTCCTTCCCCCCAAAAAGGACACGGTAAGTGTTCCCAAATATTTTCTTTGTGATTTTTAGAGAGTCTCCATTATTTCAAATGAATTTAGAACAGTATTTTAACATGCTTCTTTAAAATATAGTCATTGAGATTGCAGCTATAATTCATGAAATTATCAATTAAGGAATACATGTCTCATAACAGAAAAATTTAGAACTTCATTCAGGTAAATCTCTAAAGCACTACAAACATTCTTTTATAGATTTTGAAGATTTCCTGTTAAGTTTAAGGAAATATTAGAGGGCAAGAAAAGGTAAAGAAGAGGGAAAGAAAAACAAAACAGTTCAGAGAGTATAAAAGAAACAAGTATTTAAAATTAAAAAATAATTAAAAAAAGGAAGGATGACCAAGAGTCCAAAGGGCAGAGCCAAGAGTCAGAGGATTTTTTCCTAAGGGCTTGAGACCTTGCCCAGTAGGATATATAAACTTATGGATGGACAAGTAACTCCTTTTTACTTTCCATCTCCCCTCCTCCTCCCTCTTTGAATGGCAATGTCTGTGATTGTTATCCTCAGCCTGTCCCACCATTGTATGTTGGGAATGTTGGGTTGGTAGTTTCTTTAGTTTTCTAGGTCCACAAATGGAGGAAGAACCGTGGTTACGAACTTTATTTAATGGATTAAAGCTTGGAACCTCATCCTCACCTAACTTAGAGGATTTCAATAATGAGATTTTGGACTTTGAGCTGAGGAGATACTGATGTTTACATTGAGATGAGGTTGGCTCACAGACAAGATCCTGGACACGGAGGGCAAGGAGAGACTATAACAAGAGGTAAGCTGCTGCAGATTGGTAGATGGCAGGTTTAATTCGCAAGGGAACTTAGGTATGAGGCTTGTCTTGGGGGAATCACAAGATGACTGGATCTCTACCCTGGCAGGCCATGATCTTAAAGTTTATATAGAAGCCTTTACTGGGGGGCGCCTGGGAGGCTCAGTCAGTTAAGCGTCTGCCTTTGGCTCAAGTCATGATCCCAGGGTCCTGAGATCAAACCCCACATTGGGCTCCCTGCTCAGCGGAGGGCCTGTTCCTCCCTCTCCCTCTACCTGCCACTCCTCCTGCTTGAGGTCTCTCTCTCTCTGTCAAAAAAATAAATAAAATCTTAAAAAAAAAAAAAAAAGAAGAAGAAGAAGCCTTTACTGGACTCAGTCATATATCTTAGTCCAGATGGTCTCAACAACACCTTACTCTCTCAAGGCTGTGTCCTTGAAGCAGCTCCCACTTGGTAGGCAGAGTATACATTCCAAGGCCAGGAGAGAGAGCGCAGAGCCTCCAATTGCCTGGGTCCAGCTGTAAGATCAACCAACGGTCAAGTCCTCTTAGTGACCTCCTTTAACAGATGAGACTCTGAACTTTGGGTTGATACTGTAATGGGATGAGGCCCTTGGAGTTGTTGGGATATAGTGAATGATTTTGCATTTGGGAATAACATGAGTGGTTAGCAGTCAGAGGTTGGACTCCTCATACAACCCACTCCCTTGCATAATGCCCTCCTGATGAAATATCCACCCATGATTATGCCATGCTGCTTTGCACCAGTGAGTTTAAGTAAGGGATATTATCCATAGTGGGTCTGACCTAATTATGTGAATGGGGGGAGGGGGCAGAAATGAGTGCTTTGGATCTTGAAAGCTAGTTGGAAATATTTGGTCACATTATAGAAGCACCTAGCCTCTGACCATTAGTGCCTATTCCTGGGCATACACCGTAACTGTCCTGATGTCTCTGCTATCAAACTGGGGTCCCTGGGCAGAAGACCCTATGTGCCCTCTGCTTCCCCCATCAGCCTGGGGCCTCGGGGTTCCAGGCACATGCGGTCCACTGCCTTCTCTGGCTATTCAAGCAGGCCTTAGAGCGGGCTGGGAGGGGGACGCTCCCTACGGAGGGAGGCGGTTTCCCGGCGGCCCCCGCAGCCTCGCGCCGAGCCGACCACTCATCCGGGAGGCTGACGTGGACTGACCGGATGGCAAACGCCCAGGCCAAGGGCTCAGGCCCAGGCTGGCAGGGGGCCTGTGTGCTGGCCACAGCCCTGCTCTGGCTGCGTCCACTGCTGCTGCATGCTGAGCCCAACGGAACCACCGCAGATGGTGAATGAGTGGGCGAGGGGCATCAGGTTCGCCCACCTCTCAAGGGCCCCCCCAAACCCCACCAGCCAGGAGGTCTTCTACCTAGCCAAGTGGGGCTCTTGAGTCTCTGGGTCCCTGGTGGGTCCCTACTTGGGTCAGGAAGGGCGAGGCCTAGGAGACCAGGTTCTTTCCCACTGGGTCTCAAGCATCTTCAGTTCAAGGACGGAGGTCTGGCCTGTCTTTGTGGGCCCCCACACCCTCTTCATTTTAAGAATGGGGATGCAGTGCTTCAGCAGGAGAATTATCAAGCAGAATGTGTTCCATGTGGCCTCAGTTTCCCTAGAATATTAGGCTGGTGGAGGGGGGTGCAACCACTTAATCATCTATAACCCTGAACAAATAGCATCCCCTCAGAAGTCCTCAGTTTTGGGGACTTCAAACAGTGGTGTGCTAGTTAAGTTAAATAAGGTCTGAGGAAGTGCCTGGGGCAGCACCACCTCTGGGACCTCTGCACCCCAGTGAGTGTGGATGTGCACCTCTGCAGCTGCCTGCTTCCCTCCCCTTCGATGACCACTCCCTCTTCTTACTCAGACCCAAAGACTGCTTCCTTAGCACTACCATCACCAGCAATGCCAAGTGGGCATTTGTTACATGAGCAGTCTCACTTCACCCTGGGCCTTGGATTTTCCAGCTGGAAAGTGAGGAGGGTCCGTGGTGGCCCTGGGCCTGTTGATGCTGACATTTGGAGACACCAAGGCTGGCATCCATAATACAGGTGCTTCATGGGTAGGATTGTCTCCACAGTGTGTGGGAAGCCAGCAGTAAGTGGGAAGATCTTTGGTGGCCAGAACGCACCTGACCAACGATGGCCATGGCAGGCCAGCCTGCTCTACCTTGGCAAGCACATCTGCGGAGCTGCCCTCATAGATGCCTATTGGGTGATCTCAGCTGCCCACTGCTTCCAAAAGTATGTGTTCCCAATGGGCCCAGCTGCTGGGGTGGGATTGGGGAGGGAGTCATAAGATGGACAGAGCAGAAGGGGTTGAAGAGTGTCCCAGCCCTTTTTCCTTAGGGAAAGACTTGCCCCTGCCTTTGACTCAGCAGTCCCCTCTACTTGGAATGCCATGCCTACTCACCACCTGACTCCAGTCTCCTGACTGTCTGAGTTCACATCCCCCAGGACAAAGGCCATTTACCTCATCTTTTCCTCTGGGGATATCCCCATCTGTCCCCCTCCTCACACTTTGGTAATACCAAGATGGCATGGTAATCTCAGCTACATGTACATTACTTTTAAATAGTTAAATGGAAATTAACTCTAATTGTGATTATCAGCAAATACTGGAAAACACTTTAGTTCCAAAAGAATTGCCTCCAGCCCACTCTTTGTCTTCCTTAAACTTTAGGATTCTAAGTCCTGTTCTCACTCAAGGTAGACTCTGGTTTCTGCATCCTGCCCAGCTCTAGACAGTCCAACAAGATCTCAGGGGGTTTCAGTTTCCTCTTATGCAAATGGTAGTAGATGTGTAGTTTCCCTGGCTGAACATATGGCACAGGCTTTAGGCTTTAAGTCAGAGCAATATTTTCAGGGACCCCACTTCCCAGGGCTGGGGGAGCATCAGTCAGGGCCTGGACAAAATGGACAATTATTTTGTACTCTTCCAGTCAGGCTGTTCAGAGGTCATCATGAGCACAACTGCCAGAGACTTCCCTGGGTCCTAACCACCTGCACATTCTAGCACATTTCTCTCTGGAGGCATCTCAGGACACAGCCTGTTTAACCAGCACCCAGAAATTCCTGTCACTGCTGTGCAACTATGTGCCTAAGAGATCCTGTGGTCATCATTGTCCCTATAGGCCAGAGTGAGGCATGAAGCAAATGGTTTCTGTCCTGGGAGACGGGATGCAAATAGGCTGCTCCTCAGGTGTATCCTGAACTTCCTCTGTGTCCAGACGGAGTGGGGAGAACATCACACTCCAAGTCAGAGGAGGTCGAGCCATTGGCATCAACTGGCTTTGAGACCCCACTTGGGTTCTATTCATTTGTTCAGCACCCACAAGTGCCAGGCCCCATATGAGGCCCACTGCGGAGGATGTGGAGATGCAGACTTTGAAGCTTCTCATACTATCAGGAAAGTGAGACATAAACCCAACTACTGTGATGCAGGATGGAGAGGCCAGAATATGCAAGAGAATGGATTCTGAGCTAGTGTCAGGAAAGATGCCATGCATCCCATAAGAGGGGCTTGGAGCTAGCAAGGCCTTGTGGGAGAAGAGTACAGGCATGTGGAATCTGGGCAAAGTAGCAGCACAAGCAGGCCATTTGTGTGGGAAAGTTGCTCATGTTCCAGAAACGAGAAGTTCAGTTACATGCATTCCCCTATTTGCTCCACACAGACTCAATGAGTGCCTATCTCCAGATGGGGACCAGTCTTGGAGAAGTGTGTGTGTGTGAAGACTGGGAAGAGGGAATGGATCATTCTGGGCTGGGAAATGGGGTCTTTGAGAACTACTTCAAGCCATGGAACAGTCCAATGTTTCTGGTCAGAGCTGGGAATGAGCCAAGTCTTCTCTCCTCTAAAACAAAGGAGTATAGTTTGAAGTACTCCGCTATTTCTTTCCAGCACTGAGATTCTCTGCTCCTTTGATTTGGGGGCATACTGGGGAAGCCATCAGACAGTTTCACAGGACAGATGTCCTGAGGCTACAGACAGGCATCCAACCCAACTGACAAGAATATTAGGAAGGGAGGAGAGAGCAACGTCTGGAATAATGGTGGTGTCTGGTTGCTTAGGAGAGTGGGGGGAGTTGAGGGTAGACAGTCAGGTGAGGATGCGAGGGTGCTGGCTCAGCCCACAGAGGAGACAGGTGACAATGCAGCATCTCATGACAGGTCCCATGAACCATCTGACTACCGGATCCTGCTCGGGTACCATCAGCTCCAACATCCCACTGAGCATAGCCGGCAGATGACAGTGTATCAACTCATTGTTCACAGTGAATTTAACAAGCGCTACTTCATGGGCAGCGACATTGCCCTGTTGCAACTGCATCTGTCTGTGAACTTTACTTCCCACATTCTCCCCGCCTGCCTCCCAGGGCCAACCACGAAGCTGCCCATTCACAGCAGCTGCTGGATCACTGGCTGGGGGATGATCACCGAGGATGGTGAGTAGGGGTGGGGCAGGCCGGGAGGGCAAGGACTAAGGAGGAGGGAGGTGTGATGCCCATTGTAGCGCCCTTCCAGCCCGGAAACCATGTCCGTCTCAAGATTCAAGTTTCTTTCTGCCCATGGATCAAAAAGTCTGAGCATCGCTAACTTTCAGAATCAGGAACTTGGGTCCTTGGAATCCAAGCCATTCAGGATTCCACCCTGACTCTGAGATACTGCTTGGGACCATGTCAGGCCCCTCCAAGGCTTCATCAAACACCTCTTGGACTTCCCTTGCCATGGAAGGTACATGGGGCAGCAGGAAAGAAATAAAAGCAGGCCTGTTTCCCAGCCTGGGAGGCGAAGTTGGACTGTTGATAGCTTAAGAACATTTTCCTCTGTGACTCTTACTTCCCCTCATCCATTACCTCAAGTAAAACTGGCCCATTTTGCCAGCTTGCTGGGCTGGTATATTTTTAGGCTGAGACAGGAGAAATGGTGGGTCTTTTGACACAATGGTGAATACTCTTGTCTTAGGAAAACATACTTTTGAGTGAAGAAACTAGAACGTACATTTGGCTGACCTGTAGGGTCATAGGTCTGCCATGATCTGGCGGAGTATCTTAGTGGTGGCACTGGGGGCAAGACTTCCTGGGCTGAGCCCCTGGCCCCTAACTGTCAGGCACAGTCTCTGGTCATGAGAACCGCCAGCTCTCTAGCACTTCCAGAAACAGCCTCCTGGGATGGACTATGGCTCCGTAAGGACCACGGGCAGAGCCAGGAGGGTTCTGCAAGACAGTCGGAGGCCAGGACTTGGGGCAGGAGGGGAAGGCACAGGCCAGAGCAGGAGAAACGGAGCCGACGGAGCCTGCAGCTCTGCAGCTTCCTCCATGCCCTCCCCTGACCACAGCTGCGGGACCGGGGCTGCCCCCGGGGACCCCCGAGAGCTGCACATGAGCAGCGCTGCCTGGGGGGGAGCTGTCCACGTGCCACTGTGCTGCCACATGCAAACACCAGTCAGCCCTGGGAGCCATGTGTGGACACAGAGGCCACATGGGGAGCCTCCCCAGACCAGCTGCTGCTTGAGGCTGGGCCATGTCTTCTCGGTCAGACTCCCTCAGCCCACCTGGCATCTCGCGGGCACATCGGTGCCACCCAGCCTGGGCTCCCCGCTTCCACCCTCTGTGCTTCTACTTCTATCTCTGCAGAGGTGCCCCGTCATTGTTTTCAAAATGTAAGGAGACCCTTCAGTGGTTTCCCAGTGTGCTTAGCATGAAATCTGAACTGCCCGGCCTGGTGAGGAGGCCCTGCTTGCTCTGGACCCTGCTATGACCTGTCCTCACCTCGTACAACCCCCACTCTCACCTCATGCAGCCAAGTAGACCTCCCCTCCGGCCCTTCCTGCTGCAGGCCCCTCACCTTTGCGCTCCTGTCCGTCCTGCACGTCTTGTCCCCTCATCTTTGCAAGTCCTCTGAGAGACACCCCAATCCTGTCAGCTAGAATCGGCAGCATGTCCATGAGCCAGCAGAGGGGAGAGGGAGCGAGCCTCCCTCCCAGGCTCCACCCCACATCTGACCTCTCCCCCACCCCCCTGCAGATTTCCTGGCCTCACCATTGCAGCTGCAGGAAGGAGAGGTTGGCATTGTTGACAGTGAGGTCTGTAAAATGTATTTCCAATCGCCAGACTCCAGCAGCAGTGAATATTCTATACACGAGGATATGTTTTGTGCCGGGGACCTCATGACAGGAAAGTCCATCTGCCGAGTAAGTGACATGGGCTCCAGGTGTCCCGTGGGAGCTCAGGCTGCCCCTCTTCTCCTGTGGGGTCTGCCCCCGTCTGTCTTCTCTGAACCCTGCCCCAGCCCCCGACTTCCTCCTCCTAAGCCCAGCCCAGCCTCAAGTGTCAGAGCTGAAGCTCAGAAGTCCCCAAAGGGTGCTAGTTAATACCATACCTGTCTTCTTTAAAAAAACACTGTTGAAGCATAGCATACGCAGAAAAGGGCATAATTCACAAATGTGCTGTACGATGTAGTTTTAGAAATTGGCACACTCATGTAACCAGCACCCGAAGAGTCTTCCTCATACCGCCTTCCTGTCACTAACTCCCTGAGAGTAGCTCTGGCTTCTGAAGCTGCTGGAGATTCGTGTTGAGACTTACATACAAGGAATGAGATAGGATGCATTTTCACCTGGTCTCCTCCAGGCAAGGTTATGTTTGCAAGATTTATCCATCTTAGGTGTAGTTTACATCGTTGGTTTACTGCTATATGGTAACCCACTGTGTGAACATACTATCTCTTTATCTATCCTTTCTAGTCTTGGTGGCATTTGGATAGTTTCCACCTGAGACCATTGCAGATAGATTTGCTATGAACATCCTAGCGCATATGTGTCAGTGCCCATGGGTTCACATTTGGGTGCGGTATAACCCTGGGAGTAGAATTACTGTGCCATGAGGTATGCAAGCTTCGTCTCTCATAGGTGCTGGAGAGCAGCTTTCTAACCTGCTTGATACCAGTTTGCACTCCCACCAGCAGTGGCTGAGAGTTGTCGTTGCTCCGTGTTGTCTCCAGTACTTCATGTTGCCTGCCATTTTCAATTTAACGATTGCATGTGATTTTTAATTTTATTTCTCTGATGAATAATGGAGATAAGCACTTTTTCATATATATATTGCCTCTTTTAAAGAGTGTCTATTCATGGTTTTTGTCATTGTTTCTATGGGGTCGTGAGCCTTTCTTACTGAATAAGCCATGAGTATGTTATTGGACATACGTGTTAAGAATGTCTACTACTCTGTGGAATCCTCTCTTTTATGGTGGGGAAACTGAGACACAGAGAGAAGTGGATAGCCCAAGGGGAGGTAGCATGACAGTCAAACCTAGAACACCAATGCCTTCCTCTGGAGCTGTGGCCCCCACAGGCTTCCTCCTATAGCCCCCCTCCCTCTCCTGCTCCTTCTTGCTAGCTTTTGTCTCTCTCCTTGGCCATCATCCACCAGCTCAGAAACATACTGTTGTGATTCCCATCTTCAAACACCCTACATGCACCTTCTCTCCTCCCCAAACCCCTGCCCTGGGCCCTGATTCTCAGCCTGCCTTCCCAGCAGGGCTCACCCCGGTGGCGTCTGCACAGGCCCTCTCCAGCTTGCTCCCTTCTCTTTCTTGCCTCAGCCCGTCCCATCAGGTTTTGTGCTTGCCCTTTCTCCACAGTGCTCCCATCAAGATAGCCAGATGCCTAGGTCTCACCTCTGACCTCCTCTCACCTGGTGCTCAGCCATGCACCTGCAACATCTCCCATCACACTCGGAGGGCAGGCCCTCCTCTGTCACCTGCTCTCTTCGACCTCTTTCTGACCTCCGCACACAAAGGACCCACCACTCCGCCCTATCCTGCTTTTCTTGCCTTGCTCCATTTTTACCTTAGATGGAGGGAAAGGGCCAGATATGCCAAATCCTGTGCCTCAGCCTTTCTCTCTTGTCTTTGTTATACTCTCTCTGCTCGAAGTAGTGTCTTGACTGGGCTCCCTGTGCTGATTTCTGCCCTACCACTGGCTGTGCTTCACCCAGCCCCAGAACATCCTACCATTCTTCTAGAATCTGGACCAGGGCCCATTACTTCCCTGCTGAGTGTCCTTCAGTGTCTCATCACCCCGACCCTCCCAGCTGACAGGGGACTGGGACCTGGCCCTGTCGCTCCTTGGCCTCACCTATTCCAAGCTACCTGTGACCGGATCTTCCTGGTCAAGCCTTGCGCATCCCTCCCACCTTGGCTCAGAGGCTCTCTGATGGCCCAGGTAGGGCAGCCCGTCTTGCCACTCACCACCCCCTGGCACCTCTGTTCCACATCTTGCATCTGCAGATGTGTGTGATCTACTGTCTGTCTTCATTTTCCACGTCACTTCCGTGTCTCCTGCACGCAGAGAGGACTCGGTCATGTTTATGCAACAGAAGGCTGGAAGGATGCTGTGTTTCCTTGGTCCCTACTTCTTAGACCATGACATGGAAGCATTATGCCCCATGGTGGCAGGTGCCTTCCTGCCTTGGAGTCCTGAGCTCCGAGTCCCCAGCATTCTTCTGGGACCCCTTGGGCACCCTGCCATTCTGACCACCCTACCAGTCCAGGCTCAGGCATCACTTCTTTTCCTCGGACACATCTCACAGATTGCATTTTCTCAAGAAGCCCAGCAAAGAATTAGAGGGAAAACTAGAGACCTTAATAAGTCCAAAAACAAAGGCTCAGGTGGGATGCAGTCCTGGGCTGCGGATTCAGCCAGAGGCCTGCAGGCCCCATGGGACTTCGGGTGCTACCTTCTCTCCCATAGAGCTGAGAGCACAAAGGGCTGGCATCCAACACCTGGAGCCCCCCTGTACATTCTCATAGGCCTGTGACTGTCAGCCTAGGGTCCCTCCAGAGCTTTGTGAGTTGAGCTCCAGAGCCTACCCTTGAGATTTTGATCGAAGAGGTCTGCAGTGGGACCCTGTGTCTGGACTTTTCAAATGCTTCAGGTGATTCTGATGAGAACCACTCACAGCCCACATGACACAAGGCTTCCTAAATTCCACTCTGGTGGAGGACAAGGGCACTGTCTTCACCCTGTCTAAAACATATGTGTCCCCCTCTATCTTAGTTCCCACAACTCACACTGCCTTTTTCCTCAGGGAGATTCCGGGGGCCCCCTGGTCTGCAAGCTGAACAGTAGTACTTGGTTTCTGATGGGGCTGTCTAGCTGGAGCCTGGCCTGCCGCTACCCCATAAGCCCCAGCGTCTTCACCAGGCTCACCTACTTCTCCAGCTGGATCAATGAGAAGCAGAGGACCTCGCCCAATCCCGAACCTTCTTTTGCTCCTCCTCAGGAAAAACCTCCTATTTTGAGTGACTTCACTTCTCTGGGCACCGTCCACAAGCCCAGCACCTGCATGACCCTTGTGTTTTCACAGACCCTCCTCCTGCTGCTGATTTCCCTAAGGACTCTGTGACAGACCCCATGGTGCCCCTCCTGGCCCACCCCCCACAAGCTTGTCTGTGTTAGTACCAATGCGCTCTGCATTCTTCTTAACTGTGTCCATCTCTGAGCTCTCCTGTCCATATGAGGTCTGCTGCAGGCCTGACAAAAGAAAAATAATTAAAGGAGTTTCCCGCCCCTGTTTCGGACCTGTCAGAACTACCATCCACCCCCACGCTATTGTTCTTCAAGCTCCTCAGCACAGGAAGATCTCCCTCCTCCCTGGAATAAGGGTGGGGAAGAGAGGGACACTCAGGGGCTTGCTGGCCATCCAGAGCTGAGCCACTAGCCTTGGGGAGTCTTCCAGAAGAGTTATCATGGCTTAGAGGCCAGAGTCTCACCTCATGGAGGAATTGGCATGCTCTAGGTCCCACGGAGAACTAGTGGGGACGGGTCCTCCTAGAGGTGGATGATTTGCCATGAGCTGGGCATGAAGAAGGATATTCCAGGCCCACAGGTCACATAGGCTCTGTTGGAAAGACTCTGTTTGAAGTAGACCGTGAAGGGCCCTGGCCACAAGGCTAAGGTCTAAAGTCTCAGGTTACCTGCCCTCAGAGCTTTACTCCAGGGTTAGCTCTCAGTCTATTCCCCTACTACCCGCAGCTCTGTCTTTCCCCAGTCTCTCAAGGCCCAGGGCACCACCCCCTGGAGATTTGACATAGTTTGTGGTTTGGCTGACCCTGGACTTGCTGGGCCAGCACTGAGCCAAAGCCATGTCCTGAGCTGCCGCCTATAAACATGTCTGGGTCACAGAATCTGAACTAATTAGCAAAATGCTCAGAAGGGTCTCACAACCACAGGCCCCCAACCTGAATACTTGCTGATCTGGGAGCAGGCCCCCACCATTGCAGGCCCACTATATCCAAAGTGCCATCAGGTGTTCTATGCAAATTCTTTCCATTCTTGTCCCTCAAACAGCCTAGACTCTCACCAGCAGGTGAGAACAGGTCAAGTCACATGCACATGGTCACCAGAATCTTGTTGCCTTTAAGCCCTCTGCTACTCATGCAGAGTTTTCCTTCCCAGCTTAGCAGTATCTGGAAGTGAGAAAAAACCATCCCTTCCCTGTTAATAAACTCAGTATGGGGCTCCATGGCCGAGTTGCTGGGCCCTGAGGTGGGAGTCAGCACTTAGTTCAGATTTGGAGCGTTAGCCACCTGCCACTTTCCTCAACTCATGGTGATGGTGTTGGATTTCTCTCAAATAGAGACTACTGTTTTGTCCATTGATAGCTATGCTTCTGTGTGAAGCATGGAATGGTGTGACTACTTGCTCTTCCATGAAGTGTCTTGGGCCCCCTAACTCACAGATGCAAATTCATTTCCAGTCCACTCTGCAGATCTGCCAAATCACAGCTCCACCACAGCGTATTTCCCTGTTACCCGCCGCCAGCTTCAACGCTCAGTATTACTATCCAGGTTTGATCTGTTTTTACGGATCTGGCCCTGAGGCCTAGGTCTGAGGTCATGTGGGTAGTAAATAGCAGACCAGAAATTCTAACCGAGATCTCTTCAAGGAGCTCAGAGGTCTTCCCTCTAATGCAGGCCATTCTCAGGCACCTCAAGGCCCTGTGTGACTTCCTTTCTCAGGCTACCTGTGAGAAGTATGATGAGAGGCTTGGGCTGACTGTCCCAAATGTGGCCCTGGTCAGTGGCAAGGAAAGATCCTTGATGTCAGGGCGCAGAGCAGGTCTGCAGGGCCACTGAGTCTGCAGCTGGGGGACAGGCTAAGAGTGCCAAGTGCCACTGCAATGGGTTTCACCAGCCCTGCCCTCAGGAGCTCCCAAACTAAAGGAGAAACTAAAGGTGATCCTGAAGTGGCCTGTAGCTGGGGGACGAGGGTAGGCCAATGAGAGGATGGGCTTGAAGAAGGCTTTTTACACGTTCTGCTCTTTTCCCATCCCATACCCTGTGACAAATGCTGCCTAATATTTCTCAGGTGCCAGGAGGCTGCAGTGTGGCCATGTCAGCTAGTGTGTAGGTCCACACAGCCACCTTGAGTACGTGCCCTCCATGCCCTTACTTCTATACCCCCCCACCCCCACCCCCATGCAGGGGGAGCACTACCTGGGGAGACTTGGTCCTTCCTCTGCTATTTCTTCTAAGGGCTTTAAAGTTGAAGCCCTGGCTGTAGGAGTTGCCTGGCAGGTGGCAGTATGGAGGAGAGGTTAAGAGTGGCTTTTTGGTGCCTGGGGCCCTCTGCTTTGGGGTCACCCTCGCTTCTCCTTGAACTCAGCAGGACGTCTGTCCTTTGCCAGTGCATGGTACCAAACAGTGACAGAGTAGCTGCTAACCCCTGGGGAATATGAGCGCACATGCAAAAATAATTATACACCTGTGAAGTATGATTGCCACATAAGAAATACAACAGACTGAACGTTACATATTATTTGAAATAGAATTATTGGAAGAGACTGACTCCAGATAATTAATAAACACAATAAATATCCTTCTGGATATAGGACAATATTGTTAGCAATAATACCCAAGACAAACCACAGAGAAGAACCAAGTCAAAATATTGCATATAAAAATATAATGGTTGAATTAGAGGGCACAATAGATTGGGTAAATGGCAGGATAAACACAGGTCAGAGAAGCGTGCACTTGTGCTTTCTGCGGACGTTACGGAAGTATGGGCTCCGGAGCTGGCCTACTTAGAGCAGGATCATTGGTGGGGTTTCTTTATAAAAGAACTAATTACCAAGGTGTGCCTGGAGCATATGGAGAAGAGGAGGCTGGTGCAGGAGCCTGGCATAAGCAGCAGCAACAGAGCTTTTGTCACGCATCCCCCCCAACCCTTTTCACCCTCCCCCACTGTCTCCAGCACCCCCACCACCGCCAGCCCTAAGGGACAAGGGAGGGAGAATGAGGAGGAGGGACCAGCAGCTGAGGGACACAATAACTGAGGAAAGCTCACAAATAAGGTTTTCATGGAAATAAACACTGTGACCACTTTAGTCCCTTCCTGAGATCTTAGCTGAGGCTCCCCACGGGCTGAACCCTTGCAGCCAGAGAACACTGGAGGCTGTCAGGCCTTTCTACTTCCCACTTCCACCCCACAGAAGGAATGGGATGGGTTTGTCTGGAGGGACAGACAGGAGGTAACTGCTATAGGGGGACTAGATTACTAGATTCCACTCTAATGCTTAAAAAGAGAAATGAAAAGTATTCACTAATTCATTAAAATAACCTTCATGGGGCACCTGGCTGGCTCGGTTGGTGGAGTATACGACACTATTTTTTTTTAACATTTTTTTATTTAAATTCAATTAATGAACATGTAATGTATTATTGGTTTTAAAGGCAGAGAACTGTGATTCATCAGTCTTATATACTACCCAGTGCTCATTACATCACATGCCCTCCTTAATGTCCATCACCAGTTACCTCATCCCTTCACCCCCCTCCACTCCAGCAACCCTCAGTTTGTTTCCTATGATTAAGAGACTATTATGGTTTGTCTCTTTCTGGTTTTGTTTTATTTATGTTTTCTTAACTTTCCCTATAATCCTCTGTTTTGTTTCTTAAATTCCACATATCAGTGAGATCATATGATAGTTGTCTTTCTCTGATTGACTTATTTTGCTTAGCATAATACACTCTAGTTCCATCCATGTCATTGCAAATGGCAAGATTTCAATTTTTTGAAGGCTGCATAATATTCCATTGTATATATATATACCACAACACCATTATCCATTCATCTGTCGATGGACATCTGGGCTCTTTCCCTAGTTTGGCTATTGTGGACATTGCTGTTATAAACAGTGGGGTCTAGGTGCCCCTTCAGATCACTCATTTGTACCTTTGCAGTAAATACCCAGTAGTGGAATTCCTGGGTCATAGGGTAGCTCTATTTTCAACTTTTTGAGGAACTTCCATACTGTTTTCCAGAGTGGCTGTACCAGCTTGCATTCCCACCAGAAGTTTTGGAGGGTTCCCCTTTTTCTGCATCCTTGCCAATATCTGTTGTTTCCTGACTTGTTAATTTTAGCCATTCTAAGAGGTGTGAGGTGGTATCTCTCTGTGGTTTTGATTTGTATTTCCCTGATGCCAAGTGATGTTGAGTACTTTTTCATATGTCTGTTCGCCATTTGTATGCCTTATTTGGAGAAATGTCTATTCATGTCTTCTGCCCATTTCTTGATTGGATTATATTTTCCTTGGGTGTTGAGTTTGAGAAGTTCTTTATAGATTTTGGATACTAGCCCTTTATCTGGTATGTCATTTGTAAATATCCTCTCCCATTTTGTTGATTGTCTTTTGGTTTTGTCGACTGCTTCCTTTGCTGTGCAAAAGATTTTTATCTTGATGAAGTCCCGATGGTTCATTTTTGCCTTTGTTTCCCTTGCCTTTGGAGATGTATCTAGCAAGAAGTTGCTGCGGCCAAGGTCAAAGAGGTTGCTGCCTATGTTTTCCTCTAGGATTTTGATGGAGTCCTGTCTCACATTTAGGTCTTTCATCCATTTTGAGACTATTTTTGTGTGTGGTGTGAGGAAATGGTCAAGTTTCTTTCTTCTGCATGCAGCTGTCCAATTTTCCCAACACCATTTGTTGAAGAGACTGTCTTTTTTCCATTAAATATTCTTTCCTTCTTTCTCAAATATTAGTTGACCGTGGAGTTTAGGGTCCATTTCTGGGTTTTCTATTCTGTTCCATTGGTCTATGTGTCCATTTTTTTGCCAGTACCATACTGCCTTGATGATTACAGCTTTGTAGTAGAGCTTGAAGTCCGGAATTGTGATGCTACCAGTTTTGGTTTTCTTTTTCAGCATTCCTTTGGCCATTCGGGGTCTTTTCTGGTTCCTTACAAATCTTAGGACTATTTGTTCCAGCTCTGTGAAAAAAGTTGATGGTGTTTTGATACGGATTGCATTGAATGTGTAGATTGCTCCAGGTAGCATAGACTTTTTCACAATATTTGTTCTTCCAATCCATAAACATGGAATGTTTTGCCATTTCTTTGTGTCTTCCTCCATTTCATTCATAGGTGTTCTATAGTTTTCTGAGTACACATCCTTTGTCTCTGTGGTTAAGCTTATTCTTGGTATCTTATGGTTTTGGGTGCAATTGTAAATGGGATTGACTCTCTTTTTTCTGTCTCATTGTTAGTGTATAGGAATGCAACTAATTTCTGTACATTGATTTTATATCCTGCCACTTTGCTGAATTCCTGTTGAGTTCTAGAATTTTGGGGTGGAGACTTTCAGGTTTTCTACATAGAATATCATGTCACCTGTGAAGAGTGAGAGTTTGCTTCTTCTTCGCTGATTCAGTGTCTTTTATTTCTTTTTGTTGTCTGATTGCTGAGGCTAGGACTTCTAGTACTATGTTGAACAACAGTGGTGATAGTGGACATCCCTGCTGTGTTCCTGACCTTAGTGGAAAAGCTCTCAGTTTTTCCCCAATGAGAATGATATTTGCTGTGGGTTTTATAGATGGCTTTTATGATATTGAGGTATGTTCCCTCTATCCTTACACTGAGAAGAGTTTTAATCAAGAAAGAATGTTGTACCTTGTCAATGCTTTTTTATGCATTTATTGAGAGGATTTTATGGTTCTTGTCTTTTCTTTTATTTATGTAATGTATCACATTGATTGATCTTCGGATGTTAAACCACCCTTGCAGCCCAGGAATAAATCCCATTTGGTCGTGGTGAATAATCCATTTAATGTAGTGTTGGATCTTATTGGCTAGTATTTTGGTGAGAATTTTTGCATCCATGTTAATCAGGGATATTGGTCTGTAATTTTCCTTTTTGGTGGGGTCTTTGTTTGGTTTTGGGATCAAGGTAATGCTGGACACAGAGATGCCTGGGTGGCTCTGTCAGTTAAGCTTCTGCCCTCAGCTCAGGTCATGATCCTGGAGTCCCAGGATTGAGTCCCGCATCAGGTTCCCTGCTCAGCAGGGAATCTGCTTCTCCCTCTGACCCTCCCCCTCTCATGCTCTCTCTCCCTCTCTCTCAAATAAATAATATCTTTTTTTTAAAATAAATAAAATCTTTAAAAAAAAAAGTAATCCTGGCCATATAGGAAGAGTTTGGAAGTTTTCCTTCCATTTCTATTTTTTACAACAGTTTCAGAAGAATACGTATTATTACTTCTTTAAATATTTGGTAGAATTCCCCTGGGAAGCCATCTGGCCCTGGGCTCTTTTTTTGTTGGGAGAGTTTTGATTACTGCTTCAATTTCCTTGCAGGTTATGGGTCTGTTCAGGTTTTCTATTTCTTCCTGTTTCAGTTTTGGTAGCTCATGCATCTCTGGGAATGCATCCATTTATTCCAGATGGCCTAATTTGTTGGCATATAGTTGCTCATAATATATTCTTATAATTATATTTCTTCAGTGTTGGTTATGATCTCTATTTTTTCATTCTTGATTTTATTTATTTGAGTGCTTTCTCTTTTCTTTTTGATAAATCTGGTTTATCAATCTTATTCATTCTTTCAAAGAATGAGCCCCTAGTTTCATTGGTCTGTTCTACTGTTCTTTTGCTATTTCATTGATTTCTGCTCTAATCTTTATTATTTCTCTACTCCTCCTGGGTGTAGGCTTTATTTGCTGTTCTTTCTCCAGCTCCTTCTGGTGTAGGGTTAGGTTGTGTATTTGAGACCTTTCTTGTTTCTTGGGAAAGTCTTGTATTGCTATATACTTCCCCCTTAGGACCACCTTTGCTGCATCCCAAAGATTTTGAACAGTTGTTTCCATTTTCATTTGTTTTCATGAATTTTAAAATTCTTCTTTAATTTCATGGTTGACCCATTCATTCATTAGTAGGATGCTCTTTACCTCCATGTACTTGTGTTTTTTCAAAATTTCTTATTGTTTTTTTTGTTTGTTTTGTTTTGTTTTTTAAATTTTATTATGTTATGTTAGTCACCATACAATACATCATTAGTTTTTGATGTGGTGATCCACGATCCATTGTTTTCATATAACACCCAGTGCTCCATGCAGTACGTGCCCTCCTTAATACCCATCACCGGGCTAACCAATCCCCCCTCCCCCCTCCCCTCTAAAACCCTGTTTGTTTCTCAGAGTCCATTGTCTCTCATGGTTCATCTCTCCCTCCAATTCCCACTCCCCTCATTTTTCCCTTCCTTCTCCTAATGTCCTCCATGCTATTCCTTATGTTCCACATATAAGTGAAACCATATGATACTTGACTTTCTCTACTTGACTTATTTCACTTAGCATAATCTCCTCCAGTCCCATCCATGCTGATGTAAAAGTTGGGTATCCTTCCTGATGGCTGAGTAATATTCCATGGTATATATGGACCACATCTTCTTTATCCATTCATCTGTTGAAGGGCATCTCGGCTCTTTCTAGTTTGGCTATTGCGGACATTGCAGCTATGAACATTGGGGTGCATATAGCCCTTCTTTTCACTACATCTGTGTCTTTGGGGTAAATACACAGAAGTGCAATTGCTGGGTCATAGGGTAGCTCTATTTTTACTTTTTTGAGGAACCTCCACACTGTTTTCCAAAGTGGCTGTACCAACTTGCATTCCCACCAACAGTGTAAGAGGGTTCCCCTTTCTCCACAACCTCTCCAACATTTGTTGTTTCTTTCCCTGTCCATTTTTGCCATTCTAATTGGTGTAAGGTGGTATCTCAATGTGGTTTTGATTTGAATTTCCCTCATGGCTAATGATGATGAACATTTTTTCATGTGTCTGTTAGCCATTTGTATGTCTTCTTCAGAGAAGTGTCTTTTCATATCTTCTGCCCATTTTTTTGACTTATTTGTTTTTAGGGTGTTGAGTTTGAGAAGTTCTTTATAGATCTTGGATACCAGCCCTTTATCTGTAGTGTCATTTGCAAATATTTTCTCCCATTCTGTGGGTTGCCTCTTTGTTGTGTCGACTGTTACCTTTGCTGTGCAGAAGCTTTTTATCTTGATGAAGTCCCAAAAGTTCATTTTTGCTTTTGTTTCACTAGCTTTTGGAGATGTATCTTGAAAGAAGTTGCTGTGGCCGATGTCAAAGAGGTTACTGCCTATGTTCTCCTCTAGGATTTTGATGGATTCCTGTCTCACATTAAGGTCTTTCATCCATTTTGAGTTTATCTTTGTGAATGGTGTTAGAGAATGGTCAAGTTTCATTCTTCTGCATGTGGCTGTCCAATTTTCCCAGCACCATTTATTGAAGAGACTGTCTTTTTTCCATTGCATGTTTTTTCCTGCTTTGTCAAAGATTATTTGACCATAGAGTAGCGGGTCCATATCTGGGTTCTCTATTCTATTCCATTGGTCTATATGTCTGTTTTTGTGCCAGTACCATACTGTCTTGGTGATCACAGCTTTGTACTATAGCTTGAAATCGGACAACGTGATGCTCCCAGCTTTGTTTTTCTTTTTCAACATTTCCTTGGTGATTTGGGGTCTCTTTTGATTCCATACAAATTTTAGGATTCCAGCACTTTGCAAAATGTCATTGGAATTTTGATCGGGATGGCATTGAAGGTATAGATTGCTCTGGGTAGCATAGACATTTTAACAATGTTCATTCTTCAGATCCATGAGCATGGAATATTTTTGCATCTTTTTGTGTCTTCTTCAATTTCTTTCATGAGTGTTCTGTAGTTCCTAGAATATAGATCCTTTACCTCTTTGGTTAGGTTTATTCCAAGGTATCTTATGGTTTTTGGTGCTATTGTAAATGGAATCGTTTCTCTAATTTCTCTTTCTACAGTTGCATTGTTAGTGTATAAGAAAGCAACTGATTTCTGTGCATTGATTTTGTATCCTGCCACATTACTGAATTGCTGTATGAGTTTTAGTAATTTGGGGGTGGAGTCTTTTGGGTTTTCCACATAAAGTATCATGTCGTCTGTGAAAAGAGAGAGTTTGACTTCTTCTTTGCCAATTTGAATACTTTTTATTTCTTTTTGTTGTCTGATTGCTGCTGCTAGGACTTCTAGTACTATGTTGAGCAATAGTGGCGAGAGTGGGCATTCTTGACGTGTTCCTGATCTTAAGGGAAAGGCTCTCAGCTTTTCCCCATTGAGGATGAAATTCACTGTGGGTTTTTCATGGATGGATTTTATGAACTTGAGGAATGTTCCCTCTATCCCTATACTCTGAAGAGTTTTAATCAGGAAAGGATGTTATATTTTGTCAAATGCTTTTTCTGCATCAATTGAGAGGACCATATGGTCCTTCTCCCTCTTCTTACTAATGTGTTCTATGACATTGATTAATTTGCAAATGTTGAACCACCCTTGCATCCCGGGGCTAAAAAGGATGATCCTTTTAATGTATTGTTGGATCCTATTAGCTAGGATTTTGTTGAGGATTTTGGCATCCATATTCATCAGGGATATCGGTCTGAAATTCTCCTTTCTGATGGGGTCTTTGCCTGGTTTGGGGATTAAGGTAATGCTGGCCTCATAGAATGAGTTTGGAAGTTTTCCCTCTGTTTCTATTTTTTGAAACAGCTTCAGTAGAATAGGTATCATTTCTTCTTTGAATGTTTGGTAGAATTCCCCAGGGAATCCATCAGACCCTGGACTCTTGTTTTTTGGGTGGTTTTTGATCACTGCTTCAATCTCGTTACTGGTTATTGGCCTATTCAGGTTGTCAATTTCTTCCTGTTTCAGTCTTGGCAGCTTATAGGTTTCCAGGAAGGCCTCCATTTCATCCAGACTGCTCAGTTTATTGGCATATAGTTGTTGATAATAATTTATAATAATTGTTTCTATTTCCTTGGTGTTAGTGATCTCCCCCCCTTCATTCATAATTTTATTAATTTGGGTCCTTTCTCATTTCTTTTGGATAAATCTGGCCAGTGCTTTATTGATCTTATTAATTCTTTCAAAGGACCAACTTCTAGTTTCGTTGACCTAATCTACTGTGTTTCTGGTTTCTAATTCATTGATCTCTGCTCTAATTTTAATTATTTCTCTTCTAAAGCATGGCTTAGGCATTGTTTGTTGTTTTTTCCCTAGTTCCTGAAAGTGTAGAGTTAGTTGGTGAATTCGGGATTTTTCTGGTTTTTTTTGAGTGAGGCTTGGATGGCTATGTATTTCCCCCTTAGGACCACCTTTGCAGTATCCCATAGGTTTTGGACTAATGTGGTTTCGTTCTCATTGATTTCCATGAATTGTTTAAGTTCTTCTTTGATTTCCTGGTTGACCCAAACATTCTTGAGCAGCGTGGTCTTTAGCTTCCAAGTGTTTGAATTTCTGCCAAAGTTTTTCTTGTGATTGAGTTCCAGTTTTAAAGCATTGTGGTCTGAGAATATGCAGGGAATAATCTCAATCTTTTGGTATCAGTTGAGACCTGATTTGTGACCCAGTATGTGGTCTATTCTGGAGAAAGTTCCATGTGCGCTTGAGAAGAATGAGTATTCCGTTGTTTTAGGGTGGAATGTTCTGTATATATCCATGAGGTTCATCTGGTCCAGTGTATCATTCAAAGCTCTTGTTTCCTTGTTGATTTTCTGCTTAGGTGATCTGTCCATTGCTGAGAGTGGAGTATTGAGGTCTCCTACAATTAACGTATTGTTATCAATATGACTCTTGATTTTGGTTCACAGTTGGCTTATGTAGATGGCTGCTCCCATGTTGGGGGCATAAATATTTACAATTGTTAGATCTTCTTGTTGGATAGACCCTTTAAGAATGATATAGTGTCCTTCTGTGTCTCTAATTACAGACTTCAGTTTAAAATCTAATTTGTCTGATATAAGAATTGCTACCCCAGCTTTCTTTTGAGGTCCACTGGCATGGAAGATGGATCTCCATCCCTTCACTCTCAGTCTGGATGTATCTTTAGGTTCAAAATGAGTCTCTTGTAGGCAGCATATGGATGGGTCCTGTCTTTTTATCCAATCTGCAACCCTGGGCCGTTTTATGGGAGCATTTAGGCCATTCACATTGAGAGTGATTATTGAAAGATATGAATTAATTTTCATCATGTTGCCTGTGAAGACGTTGTTTTTAGATTGTCCCTGTAAATTTCTGTTGTATATCACTCTTGGGTTCTTTCTCCTTTTATAGAACCCCCCCTTAATAGTTCTTGCAGGGCTGGCTTAGTGGTCACATATTCTTTCAGTTTCTGCCAGTTGTGGAAGCTCTGCATCTCTCCATCCATTCTAAATGACAGCCTTGCCCAGTAAAGTATTCTTGGCTGCATGTTCTTCTCGTTTAGTACCCTGAATATGTCTTGCCAGGTCTTTCTGGCTTGCCAGGTCTCTGTGGATAGGTCTGACATTATTCTGATGTTCCTCCTTCTGTACGTAAGGGATCTCTTCCCCCTAACTGCCCTTAAGATGATTTCCTTGGTTCTAAGATTTACAAGTTTTACTATGACATGCCGAGGTGTTGGCCTGTTTTCCTTGATCTTGGGACGGGTCCTCTCTGCCTCTAGGATGCGTATGTTTGTTTCATTCCCCAGATTAGGGAAGTTCTCAGCTATGATTTGCTCAAATACATCTTCTAGTCCTCTCTCTCTCTCCACTCCCTCTGGGATTCCAATTATTCTGACATTGGAATGCTTCATGGTGTCACTTATTTCTCTGATACTATTTTCATGGATTCTGCATTGTTTTTCCCTGGCCTCTTCTTTTCCCTTTTTATCTATTATATTGTCTTCCAGGTCACTTATTTGTTCTTCTGCCTCACTTACCCTAGCTGTTAGATTATCTAGACTGGATTGGATCTCATTGATAGCATTTTTAAGTTCTACCAATTCAGCTTTCATTTCTACCCTTAGAGACTGTATGTTGCCATTAATTGATTTCTCCATTCTAGCTATTGTCTTCACAATTGCTAGCCTGAATTCCATCTCCGACATCTTGGTTATATCTGCATCCATTTGTAAATCTGCTGCATAAGTCATGATCTCTGAGTCTTTTCTATTTTGGGGGTTCCTCCTCCTAGTCATTCTGTTGATGGGTGGTTGAGGGAATGTATAGAGTCCAAATTATTGACCTTGGGTGCATCTTGCACCCAAGCAAGATGCACCTGTTTTCTAGGAACCTTAGGGTTGCTGGCCTCTTGTTTTCCCAGCCTGTCCTCTGGGGGAGGGGCCTGCTGCACTGTTATTCAGGCAACCCTGTTTGGGCGGAGTTGCCCTGCCCCACTATGGTGGGGGATGGGCTCAGCGGGAATCAGTTTTGGGGGCTTTTCTTCTCTGGCGGCTTTCCCTGGCATCTTTCTGCATCTCTTCTGCGAGTCAGAGCAGAAGAGACCATTTCCAACCCTCTGCCTCAGAGCACAGAGACCACAGTCTGTTCTTCACTGAGCTCTCCAGGCCACACTGTCTCCGTTTCTGTCTGTGCTGCTATAAACTGCAGCATCCTGGGTTGTAGGCCCCTCCACAGTGCCCCCAGTGGGCACTAAATTCATATCTTTCAATAGTTACTCTGAATGCAAATGGGTTAAATGCCCCAATCAAAAGACATAGGGTATCAGATTGGATTAAAAAACAAGACCTATCGATATGCTGTCTGCAAGAGACTCATTTTAGACCCCAAAACACCTCCAGATTTAAAGTGAGGGGGTGGAAAACCATTTTATCATGCTAATAGACATCAAAAGAAAGCTGGGATGGCAATCCTTATATCAGAGAAATTAGATTTTAAACCAAAGACTATAATAAGAGATGAGAAAGGACACTATATCATCGGGGCATGTCTCTGCCCTTTGTGCTTCTAAAACCACCAGCCACTCGCAGTTCGCATGCATGACCCTGCCGCTCTGGGTTCCACCATGGGGGCTGCCCTAAAGTCCTTTCCCTGCCACTACCAGTCTGCGAGTCTGTGCCCGTCCACAGTGAGCGAGGCTGTCACTCACCAGCGGTGTAGGATCCCCATGACCAGGCTCCCTCCCGCTGCCGTTTATCCTCTGATATCTGCCCACTGAATCTTGGCTCCCCGCTTCGTACCTCGAAACTAACCTCCTGTGATATTCTGTTTGTAAAGATCCAGATCTTCTTACATCTCAGGCTGGTTTCGTAGGTGCTCAGAGTGGTCTGGTAGATATCCAGCTCAGTTCCGGGGACCAGTTGGAATAGGGTCCCCTACTCCTCCACCATCTTTCCTTCCCCCTCAAAATTTCTTCTTGTGATTAATTTCCGGTTTCAAAGCATTGTGTTCCAAAATGTGCAGGGACTGATCCCAATTTTTTTGGTACTGGTTGAGACCTGATTTGTGTGTCATTCAAAGCCCTTATTTCCTTGTTGATCTTCTGCTTAGATTGTTTGTCTTTTGCAGTGAGGGAGGTATTAAAGTCCCCTACTATTATTGTATTATTTTTTATGTGTTTCTATGATTTTGTTATTAATTGCCTTATACATTTGGCTGCTCCCATGTTAGGGGCATAAATATTTACAATTGTTGGATCTGTTGAATAGACCCCCTTTAATTATGATATAGTGTCCTTTCTCATCTCTTATTATAGTCTTTGGTTTAAAATCTAATTTCTCTGATATAAGGATTGCCATCCCAGCTTTCTTTTGATGTCTATTAGCATGATAAAATGGTTTTCCACCCCCTCACTTTAAATCTGGAGGTGTTTTGGGGTCTAAAATGAGTCTCTTGCAGACAGCATATCGATAGGTCTTGTTTTTTAATCCAATCTGATACCCTATGTCTTTTGATTGGGGCATTTAACCCATTTGCATTCAGAGTAACTATTGAAAGATATGAATTTAGTGCCATTGTATTACCTGTAAAGTGACTGTTACTCTATATTGTTTCTGTTCCTTTCTGGTCTTTGTTACTTTGGGGCTTTCTCTTTGCTTAGTGGATCCCTTTTAATATTTCTTGTAGGGCTGGTTTGGTGTTCACAAATTCTTTAAGTATCTATTTGTCCTGGAAGTTTTTTATCACTCCTCCTATTTTGAATGACATACTAGCTGGATAAAGTATTCTTGGCTTCATATTTTCTCATTTAGCACCCTGAATATATCATGCCAGTCCTTTCTGGCTGGCTGGGTCTCTGTGGATAGGTCTGCTGCCAATCTGATGTTTTTACCCTTGTAGGTTACCAACCTCTTTTTCCAAGCTGCTTTCATGATTTTCTCTTTGTCTCTCAGATTTTTAAGTTTCATTATTATATGTCGGGGCATTGACCCATTTTTATTGATATTGAGGGGAGTTCTCTGTGCCTCTTGGATTTTGATGCCTGTTTCCTTCCCCAAATTAAGGAAGTTCTCCACTGGGAAATCAGAGGGGTAGACGAACCATGAGAGACGATGGACTCTGAAAAACAAACAGGGTTCTAGAGGGGAGGGGGGTGGGAACCAGGATGGGTTAGCCTGGTGGTGGGTATTGAGGAAGGCACATTCTGCATGGAGCACTGGGTGTTATGCACAAACAATGAATCATGGAACACTTCATCTAAAACTAATGATGTAATGTATGGGAATTAACATAAGAATTAAAAAAAGAAGAAAAAAGGCCTTAGGGCTGGGAGTACAAAAAGGAAAAAAAAAAAAAAGGAAGTTCTCCACTATAATTTGCTCCAGTATAACTTCTGCCCCTCTCTCTCTTTCCTCTTCTGGGATCCCAATTATTCTAAAATTGTTTTGCTTTATGATATCACTTATCCCTCAAATTCTCCCCCCTCATGATCCAGTAGTTGTTTATCTCTCTTTTTCTCAGCTTCTTTATTCTCCATCATTTGGTCTTCTTTATCACTAATTCTGTCTTCTGCCTCATTAATAGCAGTTAGAACTTCCATTTTTGATTGCACCTCATTAATAGCGTTTTTGATTTTGACTTGGTTAGATTTTAGTTCTTTTATTTATCCAGAAACGTTTCTCTAGTGTCTTTTGTGCTTTTTTCAAGCCCAGCTAGTATCTTTATCGTCGTTATTCTGAACTCTTGTTCCAACATCTGACTTATGTCCATACTGATTGTGTCCCTGGCAGTCAGTACTGCCTCTTGTTTTCTTTTCTGAGGTGAGCTTTTCTATCTTGCCATTCTGTCCAGAGAAGAATAGATGAATGAGAGAACAAAATACTAAAATGGCAACAATGACCCCAGAGAAATATACACTAAACAAATCAGACGAGACCTGAAACTGGGGAAAAGAAAAAAAAAGAAAGAATATAATCAGACAAGTGAGCAGAATAGAGCAATACACTGGATTCTGTGTGTATAAAACGAGATCCCAAAAGTGTAAAGAAAGAAAAACTTACATATGTATAAAAATAAAGTTAAATACAATGAAAGGATAGAACATAACTGTAAAAATGGAACTTAAAAGACAAGAAAAAAGAAAAGAGAAAACAACAATATATAATATAAACAGACAGGTGAACAGAACAGAGGAATACACTATCTCCTGACTATATTTTGGTCCGTTTGTTAGAAGAAACTACATTTCAAAATTGTAAAAATATATATATATATATATATATATATATACAAAAATAAAATTAAATATATTGAAAGGATAAAACATAGCTGTAGATGAACTTTAAAAAAGACTTTAACAAAACAAACCCTCCCCCCAGAAAACAAAAAACAAACAAAAAAAGAAAATAGGAAGAAGAAAGAGAAAAACAACAAAGAGAGACTATGATCAGACAGGTGAATAGAACAGAGCCATACACTAGATTTGGGGTGTGTTTTGGTCTGTTAGAAGAAACTGCATTCCAAAATTGTAAAGAAAGAAAAACTTATATATATAAAAAAATAAGATTAAATACAATGAAGGGATAGACTGTAACTGTAAAAATGAAAATTAAAAAAGATTTTTAAGAAGGAGTTAATAAGGGCAACCCTCTCATGTCCCCTACCTCTTCGGGAGCTTTGTACTGTCACTTTGCTATCCCTCAATAAACCTTGCTTTGCTGCCCACCAAAAAAAAAAGGCGGGAGGGAGTTGATAAAATAAGAAATTGGCTGTAAACGGAAAGAATTTTTAAAAAAATTAAAGTTGAAAGACTAAAGAACCATGGGGAAAAACCCATGAATTCTCTGTGCTGTATTCCCCTGGTGCTGGAGTTTTGCAGTTCTCAATCACCAGTAAACTTGGTCTTGGCTGGATGTTCTTGCTGATCTTCTGGGGGAGGTGCCTGTTGCCGTGGTTCTCAGATGTCTTTGCTGGAGGTAGAATTGCCCTGCCCTTGCCAGGTCCAGACTAAGTAATGGGCTCCAGTTTGCTGTGTGTGGCTTTTGATACCTGAAGGCTTTCCGTGCAGCTTCAGAGGATGAGAATGAAAATGGTGGCTTCCCAATCTCAGGCCCCAGAGCCAAAGCTCGGGGCCCCACTCCTCAGTGAGCCCCCATAGAAAAGCAGTCAGTCACTCCCAGCTCCCTGGTCTCCAGCCGCACTCCGTGTTCACCCGCCTGTGACCGAGCATTTCTATCTCTGGCACCCGACCTCATTTGGAGTCTCCAAACCCTACAGCCTCCTGTGGTGTGCTCCCACACTGCTCCCCCTGGGCAGGAAGGGGGGTCCTTGCCAGTTCTGCTGCTCATTGGGCATCTACTTGGAGAGCAGTGGCCCGACTGTGCCACGGATCATGGTTTATCGCAACCCCGAGCTGAGAGCCCGTGCATCAGCTCCACCTCTGCAGCCAGCTTCCCTGCTCCAATACCTGGGAGCTCTGCCACACTCAGGCACCCCTGGTCTTTCTGTGACCCCGAGGGTCCTGAGACCACACTGTCCCAGGGAGGGTTCTGCCCCCACTTAGCAGCCTGAGCGACGTCCTTCACCAGGGCAGACTTTTAAAGGTTCCGATTTTGTGCTCCGCTGCTCTATCACTTGCTGGTATCGGCTGACAGAGGCCCCCTCCACTGCCGTCTATCCTCCCGAATATCGCCTCGGATTCACTTCTCCACATGTCCTACCTTCCAGAAAGTGGTGGCTTTTCTATTCGTAGAGTTACCGCTATTCTTTTCTTAGATCTCTGGTTAAGTTCACAGGTGTTCTGAATGATTAGATAGCTATCTAGCTGAATTCCTGGGACCAGAAGAAATTAAGGTCTTCTAATCCTCCACCTTCTTGGACACTCCTTTCAGTATACAACTCTTGATCTTGGGGTTGTGAATTTGAGCCCCACATTAGGTGTACAGATTACTTAAAAAAATAAAATCTTATATAGAGAGGTAAACCTAGAAGCCAATGCTCAATTATAGAGGACAAATAAAATTATAGAGAATAAACCATTATAGATGGTTATCAGAGGAGAGATGGGTCATGGGTTAAATAGATGATGGGGATTAAAGAGGGCATTTGTTATTTGCAACGATGTGGATGGAACTGGAGGGTATTATGCTGAGTGAAATAAGTCAATCAGAGAAAGACAAGTATCATATGATCTCACTGATATGAAGAATTCTTAATCTCAGGAAACAAACTGAGGGTTGCAATGATAGACATTGGGGAGCGTATGTGCTATGGTGAGCACTGTGAATTGTGTAAGACTGATGAATCATAGACTGTACCTCTTAAACAAATAATACATTATATGTTAATTAAAAAAAAAAAGAAGATAGTAGGAAGGGAAAAATGAAGGGGGAGAAATCGGAGGGGGAGACGAACCATGAGAGACTATGGACTCTGAGAAACAAACTGAGGGTTCTAGAGGGGTGGGGGGTGGGGGATGGGTTAGCCCAGTGATGGGTATTAAGTAGGGCACGTATTGAATGGAGCACTCTGTGTTATACGCAAACAATGAATCACGGAACACTATATCAAAAACTAATGATGTAATGTATGGTGACTAACATAACATAATAAAATAAAATTTAAAAAAATAAAGAGAGCACTTGTGATAAGCACAGGGTGTTGTATTGAAGTGTTGAATCACTATATTGTACACTTGAAACTAATATTGCATTGTATGTTAACTAACTAGAACTTCAATAAAAATGCACAAAAAAGAAAAAATAAAATAAAATCTTTAAAAAGTCTTCATAAAGGCATTGAAGAGGTAGAAAGAAAGCAGGGATCGCCAGGCCAAATTCTGAGAGAAAGCCTGCAACTGGAGTATAATCAGAATATCTGATTCCCAAAGTTGTTTTTGCTGCAAGGATATTCTTAGAGCTCATAACTGGGCTTCAGCAGACATCTGCAGAGGCCACAGGAAGGAAGCTGTATTAGGGTTCTCCAGAGAACCAAATGGACATCTGTATGTAAATATATAGGATCTATGTCTATGTCTATGTCTATATATCTACAGAGAGAGAGAGAGAGATTTATTTTAAGGAATTGGCTCATGATTATGGAGAGTAGCAATCCAAAATCTACAGGGTGGGCTGGCAGGCTCAGACACAGGAAGAGCTGATATTGCAATTCAAGCCTATAGTAATCATATTTTTTTTGTTTTCTGTATTTTTTTGGTGACTAGACATCTTAGTGGAGGTTGGCCAATGAGAAGCTGTTCTATTCTTGGAGATAATAATCAACTGAGAACATATCTTTCATATGCAAACCTACCAATCCCAAGGCCGTACCCCCACACCTCCTTTATCTGACTCTCACACATCAAACCAATATTTCTCCCATTCTACACGACTGCAAAGCTAGGTACCAGACAACTAGAAACTACCCTTATAGCCTCGAGCCTGTTGACATATCAAACTGGCCAATCCTAAACTGTTTCCCCTGCTCTGCCTTGCTTTGTCCATGGAAACCACAGTAAAGGCTCTGGGCTCTGCTTTTACCTCCCTCTTGCTTCTGTCTCCTGACCAAATCGGTGTTTCATCATGTGGCCCTGTGTGTAGCAGCAGAACCCCTCTTCTTGGGAAATGCAAGTAAAAACATTCCTCAATGCCATTTGCATCTTTGTGTCATCACACAGTCACCTCCATAAGTTCAAATCCCACAGGTATTTTAACACAATGTCCAAAGGTTGTTACGCTGGGGATCCAGGAAGAGAGAATATTGCAGTTCAAGTTTGGAGCAGTCTGCTTGCCAGACTAATAACCTTCTTCCTCTGGGACAGTTAGTCTTTCGTTCTAGTTAGGCCCTTGACTGATGAGATGAGGCCCACCCACATGATGGAAGGACAAATGCTTTACTCAGAGCCCACTGTTTTAAGTATTAATCACATCCAAAAAACACTCTCTCACAGAAATACCTAAAATAATGCTGGACCAAATATCTGGACACTGTGAGACAAACCAAGTCGATACATAAAATTAACCATCCCAAGAATTTTATGGGAAATGCTCCCCATAGTACACATCACTATCATTAGTTTTGCCAAGAATAAAAACCAGCTTATGGTCAAACAGGACCAACCATGAAAGGAAACAAAGTAAGTAAGTAAGTTAAGTGAGAACCAGAAGATATAAAAGAAAGCAGAAATGGACAAAGATTTCAGACTTGGTAAATGTCAAACATTACCTATACCTCTACTCCTGTCCCTGCGTCTATTAGCTTTTAAAGATCTTTACTCATTGCCTTTGTTTCTATTATCATTTACTGAATGACAAATGACCTCAAAACTACCATCAAAGAGTGTCGCTCCCAGCATGGCTCTCTGGACCAACTCTCCAGTGAAAGTGGTGACGATTATTTGTACAAAATGAAAGCGTCCAGAAATGGTCCTATGGATGGAGCAAAAGAAGAACAATGTATTCGAGAAAACCTACAAAAACTTAATAAGAATGGTAAGAGTCTATAACACTTGAACCACAACCTACTTCCTCCCTTCCCCATTCCCAGCTCAGCATGAAACAAAGTCCACTCCAGAGGGCTGCAGCCAAGGACACAGGGCTCCCTGTCCCCCAGTTCGAGGGTTACAGCATCCTCTTGGGAGAGGCAGGATGCCAGTTTTCCCATCCTGACCCCTGCTACCTGCTGTCGAGGGGAAGTTCCTGGCAAGTGTGGCCAAGAGATTGGGCTCTTTCTCATCCAGCCCTACTCTGGAGGAGGCTCTCCCTTGGGTGTGGTGCACTGGAAATACTAGAACCCCACCTGTCCTTGTCCTGGCCTGCAATGCAAAGTGTCTAATGCTCAGATTGGCAAGCCAAGAAGACCTCCTTTCCCCATATCATGGAGCATCTACCTCCTAACGCAGGGTCACAGAGGAGTATGCCTAAGACCGTAAGCCTCTTTGAGTTGGGATCTTTTATTTTTTGTGTTTTTTCAAAAACCTAGCAGAGAAGATTGTATATGCTAAATAAGCTAATCTATTCTACTTTTTTAAATAAGTAAATAAAATGAAAATTTACAACTCTAAAATCAAAAGACTCAAATATAAATACAAAAATCAAAGAAAATCCATAACTAAAATAAATAAAAAACTAAAAATTAATAAGTGTAAGAATGAAATACTAATTAAAAATGAGCCGAGAAGAAATTCTAAAATGAAATCATTTTAAAACATGCATATAATGGAAAATCACTTTGACGTTTAATGAATCAGAGCATAGATAACCATGTAATGCGTGGCTACAGATTTGGGGAAGATGAAGCCAGTGTCCCTTCTGAGTTGTGCAGGTTGCTCGCTACATTAAAGAGCAGAACCCAGATGAGAAGGACAGTTGCAGCAGAAGCAGCAAGAGAGCAGAGCCCCACGAAGGAGGGGTGGGGGACACAGCTAGAACAACTCCAGAAGCAAGCTGCCCTGGTTTTGAGCACTTCACAGCAACAATAGGAGAGAGAGCTCTGTGAGGCTAGAAGGTCTCTCTGAGTCATAGGGCTTCCTACAAATCCAAGAAAACAAGTTTCCTGACAGGAGAGCCCTGCTGTTGAATCCCAGACAGTGGGACTGTAGGGGAAAAGGGGAGGGAGTGCAGAATAGGGCCACTGCCCAGAAGGAAAGCACTGTTTCCTGACACACTCCATCTACTTTGATGGGCTTTGCTCAAAAACGAAGTAAAAAGCATTAAGAAAACGATACAGGATATTGAATGACACCATAAATTAGAATTAGAAAAGCTCAGGCATGGAAGGACAGGCCTCAGGGAAGAAGAAGAAGCATATTGAAAGGTCACCTCGTAAATGAAATGTGAAGTAGTGAAAGCAAGCCCACAGACAGCGCTGTGTGAGAATGGAAGCCGAGAGGAGGAAAACGCGAAAAAGAAACTAAGCAAGAGATGACAAGATCTGAGAGAGAATGTCAAAATGTGAGCATAAGGGGAGAAAATGAATAATTGGAGTGCCTGCGAGAAAACCAAAGCAAAGACACAAAAGTGTTAAAAGTCATAGGTCAGAAATGTTCCTGGAAACAAAGCAATGCTTTCAACCTGTGTATTCACAGAGCACCCTGCACACTGAGTCAGAATGACAAACGGCAGGACATCGTCTAGTAAAATCATTGAGAGAAAAATCCAGTTAAAATTAAAATGTAAAATTTAATGAAAAGTTAAAGAAAAAGGGAATCCTTGGGCATCTAGAAAAAATGGAGCAAATGACCTATAAAGGACAGGAAATTAGAATGTCATCCACGTTTCTGAGTGCCATATTTTGTGTCAGAAGAAAATGGAGGAATGTATGGAAAGACACTGAAGGGAAGAAACTGTGAGCCACGGATTTTATAGCTAGAAAACC
>NW_023270377.1:111460195-111461370 GCF_011800145.1 Mirounga leonina
CCTTGTACTCAGTCCCTTCTCTGGAGTCCATGACGAGAGAGTTTCTGGAAGCAGACGCCTGCTGGAACGAAATGCAGAGCTGGAAGGAAGCAAACAATCACGCATGTCCAGAGCCACCCAAGGCAGGAAAGTTCCTGTGCAGGGAGTGCCCAGGGAAGAGCCAGCACTCCTGCGGCCGCTCCAGCAGGGGGACCCAATGACCTCAGCTGCCTGGATGAGACCAGGTCCTTCAGGGTGAGAGTCCTGAAAGCGGGAATGGGAAAGAGCTACAAAAGGAGCTCCTGACTAAGAAAGAGAGAGCATTAAAGAGACCGAAAGAGGGGGTAAATCACATGGAGGTTGCTACTCTCCATTTCTGAACCTTGTGCTGGACTCAAAGCCGCCACCCAGGACAGCATCCGAGAGGGGGGAGCTCTTCTCTCTGCACTGTCCAACATGCTGACCACTGGCACCCAGAGTGGACGCACACTTGAAACAGGGCTCACTGATACAGAAGCAGGCCCATTGGACTGGGGGCTACCATGCTGGGTAGTGCAGCTCTAGAGTTCCAGTGATGAGGAGCATGCCCCAGTTTCCTTGCAGAGGGGTTCACTGGCTTGGGCACATACGCAGGGGCCCTGGGGACACTGAAAGAGGAAGGTCGACATTCAGGTCCTAGAAGAGTTCCCCGCAGTTGGCCCACTTGCAAACAGGGTGAAGAGCAGGGTCCCACTGAGCCTGGATACACACCATCAAAACAGGAAGACCCTTCATGTCTTCAGAAGCCCACCCTTGCTGAGAGGCTGGGCAGGCACCTGCTTCATCTGGGGCCCACAGGCCTGAGCCAGTTATGAAGGGATCCTTTGCACACCCGAACCAGATCCTAGTCCAGGAGTATATCCCTCTGACCTTGCCAGGGCTGAGAAACAGTAATGAGGATGGCATGGCTGCTGCCCTTGCAGGACTTGTCCATGGCCAGGATCCCGACCCTGTGAGCAGGAAGACACACAGGGGAGAGTCTGGGCCTGAGAATTCCAACAGCCTTGTAGAGAAACTCCAACAGATGTCCCCCAGGCCATAAAGAGAGCAGCAAGGACCAGCTGAGCTCTAGGCTCTGCCCCCATCTCTGCGGGCCTCGCCCCGCACTGAAGCCGGCGCCCTCCCCACTCCCACTGTCCTAGAACGTGCTATAGCAA
>NW_023270377.1:111561370-111620567 GCF_011800145.1 Mirounga leonina
CTTGTCTGAGGAGGAGCCAGGTCACGGCAACCCACTGAGTGGCCCCCTATCCACATCACACCCATTGGAAAGGAGGTAATGGCTCACAGCACAGGACAGGGAGACTCTAGGGTTAAGGGTCGATTCTGACCTTCAAGGGCCAAGGCTCCAACCCCTCCTTTAGGGTTTGCTTTGGAAATTGAAAAGCCTAAGATCTTGGGAAGCTATTGCCCATCCCTCTGTAGGTGGGGCTGTCATCTTCAGGGCCTCCAGGTTGTGAGCCCTGGTTTACACACATGTGCACACATGAGCAAGTGTGCATGTGCTCACACACACACACACACACAGACACCAGTAGGGACTGTGGGGTGGAATCTGACCAGTAGCATACTCAGAGAAGGTGAGAAGAGGAAGAAAATGTTGTTGGAGGTATTTCCTACATGAGACACCACTCCTCCAATTTCATAGATATCATCCCACATATGCTTGTGGACGTCTGGAGGAAGTACATGCCTTCCTCCTTTCCAAGGAAGTGCTCGGAGGTGTTGATTGGATAGGAAAATAGCTGCCTCCCTTCTGCCATCCCCTCAGTGTCCCCATACCCTGGACCCACTGGAAGTGGTATTGTCTGTTATGCTAGAGTTGTAGTGGCCTGAAAACAGTCCTTTTATTTTCAGGGGGATGGAAAACGTTCTGAAGAAAAGTAAGACTTTATTAGGTTTTAAAGTTTTGTTTAAAAATGCCCAAACATTACTCATTTGGGTCTCTTTTTATACCACAATTAAAAGGATCCCTCCCTGCAGTATGCAATGAGACAGGTCCTGTATGGACAATAATTTTGCATCCTTACACAGAATTACATACACAGGGGGGAAAGCAAGATGCTTCATCAGTAAGTCCATAGCAGCGCTGTGACAATAGTGCGGGCAGACAGTCCTTCCATCTGCCTCCCTTTTAAAGTATCCCCCTGATCTCCTGGAAGACATGGGGCACTGATGTCCCATCTCTTCCCAGTATATTGGTTTCCCATGTGCAAAAGTAAATGCAGCCTCACGAGTCTGTATAAGTGGCGGCACCAGCAGCTACCTTTCTCCTAATAGTGATACCTCGCATATTTAGAGCTCTGCTCTACTGTAGAGCTAAAGAAAATCAGCTAAAGGAGATTTTGATTGTTTAGACTGCCATTGCCCAATGTGAATTTGGGACCTTTTGTGTCTGAAGATGAAGGCAGTGATTGTGTTTGGTGGGTGGTGACTGGGTTCATGGAAATATAAAGAAGGGAACACTGTGTTTTACGATGTGTGACCCAAGGATTTAAGTACATGGTGTCTTTCTATTGTTGGCACCAAATATGTTGAGCAAGTTCTATTAGATTCATTATATAAAAAAATGTCACCTCCTTTTTGTATATGGATTATAGGATTTGCATTTTTCCTCTTCCTTTAAACTACTCAGTAAAAGTACTATTTAGGGCATCCTGGCTGACTCAGTCTATAGAGAACGTGATTCTTGATTGTGGGGGTTGGGAGTTCAAGCCCCATGTCAGGTGTAGAGTTTACATTTTAAAAAAAAGAGAGAGTTTACTTAATACTCAAAAAAATTTTAAAAAGAGGGTGGCTCAGTTGGTTAAGCATCCGACTCTTGATCTCTGCTCAGGTCTTGATCTCAGGGTTAAGCCCTGCATTGAGCTCCATGCTGGGGGTACAGCATACTTAAAAAAAATGTTTACTTTTTAAAAAAACTATACTCCTCATATTTCAATATAATTTATTGGTTATATTACTTTTTGTTATGTTTTCAATTTCACTTGCTATTATATTTGCTTACTGACAGAATTTTTATGACTCTATGATAGCATATTCAGAGAATTGCATTGATGTTGAACATTTCTTAGAGACTAGAAGCCCATAAAGTCCATTAAGAAGCAAATGGACTAGAATAGAACTTACCAGAACCTGAAAAATATGCATTTGAATTCTTTGTGGAAAGATTTGTGAGTGGTCTTTTCATTATGAACAAGGAATATTTATTTTAAAAGAATACTAAAAACAATGGGATAACAATTGAGATCACATTTGCAAGTCATATTTAACTTACATGCTAGAAGATCATTGGTGTCTTTCTCCCCATCCCTGCCCCTTAAAGCAGTAGACCAGTACTTGTCTGTGTGGAGTTTAGCTATGTGAATTCCACATAAGAGGCATTCCATTGTGCATCTGCCCAACATGTTCTGCCAGCTGATTATATCTTACTTTCTAGCAGTGCTATCTTGGTCAAATGACTTTGAGAGTGTGAAATGTTTGGATAGTACCCTGGCAGTTTGTTTCATGATATAAAGGTTTGATTTAACACTTTTCAGTTTTTAGAAAATCCAAAACTGTGTGAAATCTGTTGGATCCGTTATATCGAGAGTGGCATATAAGGTTGAATAAGAACTTGCTGTGATTTTGGTGGAGAAATGTTTGTCTGGGCTGACAAATGTGATGTAAGTGAAAAAGTCATCCTGGAAGCCTTTCATATCTGACTTGGGTTATTCCACTAGGGAGCCTCATTTGATTCTAAATTCACACATAATTTTCTCTACTATCTACTTTGCAATAATAAAAACTGTCGATGTGGTCTTGGGTTTACTTGTAGGCCAAAGCCCTGGGATTGAGCCGCCAATTCCTTTTGTATGTGCCCCCTTGGCTTCATTACCAGCTAAAGTTACCAAGAGGCTACTGGGTCTGGATCTCTAGTTCCTGCCTCTCTCTTGAGAAACAGGCACATCCTACTTAGATATCACAAGTCTAGGAGAGTCACTGTGCCTCAGTTTACACTTAATTATGTATCCCACCCTCTATACACTCCCTCCTGGGTTTCCCAATAAAGGCACAGATACCAAACCCTGCCAGATACCACCCTTTTGCTACTTGAGCTTGACGTCCATGATCTTTCTATTTTCTCTATTCTTTAATATCTCCTTACTGGTTCTTCTAATTTCCGTCCCCTTATAAAATAAAATTTAGCAGCCTTTGGAAAAAAATCTACAACTTTTTCTGGATGAGTATCATTGCTCCTTACTGCTCTAGAATATTCCGAAGTGTGAGAGTTCTTTAAATTGTACACACCAGGGCCCCCATTCACCTTTTTCTGTGTGTGTCTCGTCCCTTAGAGTTCTGCAGGGTGGTCTCTCTGGGTATTCTTCACTTCCTATTTGAGAACTAGGTGGGCCCAGGCCCTCTGGGTCTTTGGCCTGTGTCCTCATCTCATTGTGCCTCTCTTCTCTTGTCTCTATTAGGGAAATCATAAGAAACAGAAATTTACACCCACCCTAGCGTTATGGTTCTGAGGAGCAGGTAAGAAAATTATGTTTCTCTCTAGCATGTTCCTCTTCAGGGTGACACATTTGCTGGCCAGCTCTCATCTCTTCTCATGAGATGGGGCCTTTGCCTGCCTCCCTGTCTCTCATTTCCTGCCCCTCCCCATAGCCATCTGTGAATGTCAGCTTCTGACATTTCTTTGCCCAAATGGTGGTTGCTAACTGCTCCCCCAGAGGACCATGAGATGAGTAAATAAAGAGAAAAAAGTAGGGTTACCAATGAAATCCAAAAGGTTGGGTGCTTCTTCAGAGGAAAGATGAACAGCCCATCACCTGGCCCATTCTCTGTTGAGGCAGGAGGTATTTGGGGGGATGGGAGAGCAAACCAAGGCTGCCCTTTCCCATGTGGTACCCCAGGCCTTGGACTGCAGAGTTTTCTCCGTGTTTCTTCATGTTGCTTTGTGCAAACATCAGTAGCCTTGGCAATGGAAATGTCCACTGGCTTCGCTTACCAGACCTCACTCCTCTGGGAGACTTCAGGGCCAAGACCTGCCACTGCTCCCTCCTAATGACCATTTTCATCTACAGAGTGAACTCTGCAGGAGAAGCTGTGCAGTCAACAGGAGAATGGGTGTCCAGAGGAAGTAGAGAAGTTTTGCTCATGGATCATTGCCATGGGTCTTCTAAGTACTTCCTTTCAGTGACTGCTTCCGAATGCCCAATCAACTTCAGCTCTGTTGATGAAAGAAGGAGAATTCACTTCAATCTATGAGGCAGGTTATAGTCAAAATAGCGACTGTGGTGCGTGGCTGCCCAGTCACTCGATAATTTAAAGCCAACGGGTAATGCAGGCAATTCTCCCCTCAGCCACTCACCAGCTCAGTATGTCTGTTTCTTTGCTTTCCTTTTTGACTAGGATATATTCAAGTATATTTGCCAAATTTACATTCTTTCCTTTTTTTGTTAGTTGATTTTATTTTTTCCTTTTTTTTATTTAAATTCAGTTAGCCAACATATAGTACATCATTAGTTTTTGATGTAATATTCAATTATTCATTAATTGCTCATCACATCATGTGCCCTCCTTAAGAGGTGGCCTTCTTGGCAGTTGTCTAGCCTGTTTTCATCAGTGATAATTTTAACATGGCTCTGAGCTTGTATTGTTGACTTTGCTGGTCATAGACATTCCTTCAGAAGCAGTACCTCAGGGCAAGAGATTTGTTCCCAGTGGGCTGCAGTGTTCCACCTGGCAGTTTTCCTCCACAAGGCAATCCAGAGACAGAATCACAGATGCAGTTGCGTCTTCATCTGATGAAGTCTGTGAAAGTCATGTCAGTCTCAACAACCCCCATTTGATATTCACAGTAGACCAGTCAGTAAAATGAGCAATGGTAGAAATAACCAACTCTGCCTCTCTGCAGAGCTTCATAAACTTATTAATCTTTCCCATCTCCTCCATGGATGTTGCATGGCCTCTGGTTTAGTCTGAGGGAGGGCATGGTTCCAAGGGCCTCTCTTTGTTCTTCTCTTCCCTAATAACCATCATTCCAAAGTTCAGAAACCAAACTGGGAATTCCACCAGGTGCTAATGTATGTATTTCCACTCCACATTCTGGAACCAGGGAAATGAGCACAGGATGAATCTGTAGTCTCAGTGAACAAACTGTTAAATGTAGGACAAGGATTCTTCTATTTTCACACCTCTCAAAGCTCCCACTCCAATTGTTGGGCAGGCCATTTAACAGTTCTGGTCTTTGAGGGGCACCTGGGTGGCTCAGTTGGTCATGCCTTCAGCTCAGGTCATGATCTCGGAGTCCTGGGTTGGAGCTCCACGTCGGGCTCCCCACTCAGTGGGGAGTCTGCTTCTCCCTCTCCCTCTGTGCTCTGTGCTCTCTTGCTCTGACTCTTGCTCTCTCTCAAGTAAATAAATAAAATCTTAAAAAAAAACAGTTTTGGCCTTTGGGCATCAGCATATGTTCAGAATCATTCTATATAAGTTCCCAGAAAATGTAGCGTTTCCCTTTTTCCCTGAGTTGGTCCCACTGGTAATTTGGGATGCATAGCACAAATCTGGAAATCTATGGGGCCATTCCTTCAAAGAGCTCCTGTCTCCCCCTGAGTCATGGGGCTCAGAGGCCCACACTAGATTAGGGCTCACAGCTGGGGAAGAGACTGTGACTCTTCACTGTAGTAACTACTGTATCTAGATATTTATTTTTCTGGTACACTGCCCAACAATTTCAATTTGGACAGACCTGATCAACTATCCAACAGCATACACCCCTGAGGATCACATCCTCTGTTTACCATTCTGTCCCTGTGGCTTACTGGGTGACTGCATACATCTTGTTTCTGCTGGTTGAAGCATCCTCTCCTGCCACTCTTCACCTCCCATCTTCTCCTGCAGTATAGGACAGCTCCCACAGAGCTCCTCTGTGGACAGAGGTACAGAGGACATTGGTACCTCCTGTACCCATGCCTCTGTAAGTGTGTTGATGAAGGTAGCGCACTGATTGCTGCGTCTCTCAGCAAGCTTGATTAGGGATGGCTGAGCACATTGCACATCACAGAACCATTTCTCAACATTCCTGATTCTTATGCTTCCTGACTTCTTCCTGCCTTCTTTAACAGTATACTAAGGAAATCCCAGCATTTTGGATCTTATTGACCCAATATAGAGTCCAGAATACCAACACCACATGCAAGTGGTGTGGGCAGTCCTTTAAATCCCAAATCTTAACTGAACATATTCATATAAATGAATTTAGTTTAATTAATATCTTTCCTTTGTCCCTTTGGGCTACAATTCTCAGATCTGATTCCCACCTACACCACTCAGACTTTTTCCAACACAGATGGGCTAGGTCTTGTAAGCTGTCAGTGTATGGTCTCTCCTCCATAGAAGGCCTTGGAACTTTCAAATTGGTTATTTTAAATTTTTTCTTTATTTTCTTAATTTTTTGTGTGAAAGAAAGAGAGCAAGTATGAGCGGTGGCAGGTGTGAGTGAAAGGACAGAGGGGGAGTGAGAATCCCAAGTAGTCTCCTTAGTCAGCATGGAGCCCAATGCTGGGCTTGATATCATGACCCTGAGATCATGACCTGAGCCAAAATCGAGAGTCGGATGGATGCTCAATCGACTGACCACCCAAGTGCATTTAAAATTTATCTTTAGATCAAACTATATTATGAACTCCTATCAGTACAGAACAGTCAAGCAATTATTTCATTCTATATAAAAACCTTCTCCATGGGGAAAGAGTGACTCTGTAGGGACCAACAGAACTCACACATCAAGCTAACCTTGGACTAAAAATCAAGCAGGAAATATAATTTGGGTGTGATGGATTAATTACCTTATATTAACTTAATTACAGTGATTGTTTTGCTGGTGTGTACATATATGAAGATTCATGAAATTGTACACTCAGATCTATGGAGGTTTTGATTACATAATTATACTTCAAAAAGCTATAAAGATATTTAAAGACTCACACAATTAGGAATATAAGTAATATAAGTATTTGTTGATCTGTAATACATACTAATTAAACAACTCATCTCAAAAACTACAACCACATCATAATGAGGAATTCTGATAGGTCAGAAGAATTGAATGCAATAGAATGAATTAACAAGGTACTTGAAATAGAGGAAGCTAGAAATTAATATATTGAAGTCATATTTACTCTCCAATTTCACTCCTGATATTCTCTTTTTCTATTAGTTTCGATCTCCTTACCTATTTTGTCCACTTCCTGAAGATATCTTTATGAGTTGAAGGTTTCTTTACGAGTTTGCGATTTCATTTTTTTTTTATTTTAATACCTAGGGGGGGAATTGTTGGATGATATAGTTGTTCTATTTTGAATTTTTTTGAATTGACGTAATCTCTACCCCCAACGTGGCACTAGAATTCATGACCCCAAGATCAAGAGTCACATACTCGGGCGCCTGGGTGGCTCAGTCGTTAAGTGTCTGCCTTCGACTCAGGTCATGATCCCAGGGTCCTGGGATTGAGTCCCACATCGGGCTCCCTGCTCGGTGGGAAGCCTGCTTCTCCCTCTCCCACTCCCCCTGCTTGTGTTCCTGCTCTCGCTATCTCTCTCTGTCAAATGAATAAATAAAATCTTAAAAAAAAAAGAGTCACATATTCTTCTGACTGAGCCAGCCATGGGCCCTTATGTTGAATATTTTGAGAAACCTTTATACTGTTTTCCATAGTGGCTGCACAAATTGACAATCTCATCAACAGAGCACTGAGTTCCCTTTCCTCCACATTTTGGCCAACCCTTGTTATTTCTGGTCTTTTTCCTACTACCCATTCTGACGGGTGTTGGGTGCCATCTCTTTGGGTTTTGATTTGCATTTCCCTGATGAGAAGTGGTGTTGAACATCTCTCCATGTACTTGTTGGCTATCTGTGTGGTTTTTTTGGAAAAATGTCTATTCTGAACTCTGCCCATTTTGTAACTGTTGTTTGTTTTTGTGTTATTGAGTTGTATGAGTTCTTTAATAATTTGAATATTAACCCTTTATCAGATAGGGAGTTTGCAAATGTTCTCTTCCATTCAGTATGTTGTCTTTTCACTGTGTTGATGATTGGTTATTTCCTTTTTCTGTGCAGAAGCTTCTTAGTTTGATATAGTCCCACTTGTTTATATTTGCTTTGTAGCCTTTGCTTCTGATGTCAAATCCAAAAATCAGTGTCAGACTAACATCAAGAAACATTCTTCCAAAAAAATTGTGTTAAGGTAGATAAATGAATAGATATATTCTGACACCTAGGTGCTCAATAGGTTTAATATGTGCCTGACTGGCTCAGTCAGCACAGCACCTGACTCTTGATCTCAGAGTATTGAGTTCAAGCCCCATTTTGTTCATGGAGCCTATAAGGGGGGGGGGGCACAGCCCACCTCAAGACCATGGTGACAATGATGGATGAGGCAAAGGCTTCATCATGGGGAGCAGGACAATAATGAATGAGCACAGCCACATCCCCTCTAGCATACCTTGCCACAGGGCCAGGGACCCTCGTGTACTTTCCCTACAGGACACCACTGAGTCCCTATAATAACTGTGTCCCAGGCAGAAGAACAAGCTGAGGCTCAGGGAAGTTTGGTGACATTCCCAAGACTCACAATCAGGCAGTGGCCAAATCCCCCTGGGCTGTTAGGGGTATGGTACTTGTAAACAGGAGGTCCAGCACCTCTTGCATGGTGGCAAAAGCTCTGTAGGTGCCCAGGAATGTGGAGATGTAGGTGAGGTCTCTGCCAAGGAAGGTGGGCACCAGATTTTCTACTCACTTCTCCAGAGGTCTGCCTGGATAGTCCACACCATGCAGGTCTCATTCCTCTTCGTGGCTGAAGCATTTTTACCCTGAGGTGGAATAGGGAAGAAATGCAGTCAGCACTGTAGCCACCAGGAGGGTTGGGGATTGGAGATCAGACCAAACCCCCAAGCTTCAGTAACTTAAGGCAAGAGGTACAGGAGTGCCCATGGTAGAAAAAAGCAGCAAGGTGCCTGGTGGCTCACTCAGTTAATTGTCTGACTCATGGTTTTGGCTAAGTTCATGATCTCAGCATCCTGAGATTGAGCCCCTCACTGGGCTCCCCACTTAGGGCAGAGTCTGCTTGAGGATTCTGTCTCTAGCCTCGACCTCCCCACCTTCTCTCTGTCTCTCTCTAATAAATTAATAATTAAATCTTTATGAAAAAGGATCTTGGCAACAATATAAGAATTTGAGGTGGGGGATGTCTGAACATGTTAATATCTCAGGTCAGATTGTTAGCTGAGTACTGACAGCACCTCCCTGCATTAACAGCATCCTCCCTATGATTTCTGACAATATATCCCATTCTTGAGATGAGAACACAGAGACTTTTCCTTGGGCGGGAGTGCTCAGGATATTAGGGCATATAGGATGTTCAGTGCAGCACTATGAGTTGGCAACAAAAGGGAATCACATCAAAGTCCTGCACCAGTAAAGGGCTCAATGGCTGTGGTAACTGATTGGCCTCCTGGAATGTTGTACAGCCAGTGAGGCCCCTGGTCCTGACTCTGGAGGGGCCCCAGGGATGTGTTCCTTTACAACCAAGCCACAGAACAAGAGACATAGTACCATGAGCCCCATGTCCCTTTGGGAAAAATTCTCCCAACTCACCATGATCATGTGCAAGACTTGGAGAAGTTGGGGAAGGACTGTTAGGCCAAAGGGGACAACTGGGAGCACTAGTTGGGAAAACTCATAACACAGTGCAAAACTACTCTAGACTGAATGGGATGAGAAATGGTTTAAAGTCTTGTTTCTGATATTCCTACAAATATGTGGATAGTTACTCTGCCAAGGCAGGTGCAAGGACATGAGGGGAAGTTTGGGGAGGAGTTGGGGATGCATATTTATGTGGGATCAGGACTCTAGGAGGGAGCCCAGGGCAAGAACAGGCTGGCTTCTGGGACCCTTTTTGCTGCATTGGGGCCCTGGGGGTTTGGTCTTCCCAGCTCTTGCAAATCCCCTGTGCATGACTCTTTGGCAGTGTGGGGCACCTTCTTGTCCTTCAAGGAGGTATAGCAGAAATCTCATCATTCAGTTCCTGCCCCATCTCCCGTGTGGAGCTCTGTAAAGACAGCTCTGCCTGGCAGCCAGGCAGGAGGCCTCAGAGCCCTGTCTGTCTGCCTTTCTGGTCCTAGGACCCAACTGACTCCATTCCAGACACACCATACCCCAGTATGCACATACCTCTACCAAGGAGAGAAAAGTGACACAGCTTCAGGGATTTGAATTAACTCTGACACAGGTGAGAGTCACCTCAGGAATCCTCTTTCCCCCCTGCCCACCATGACATTGGTGTGAACATGAAGGAATCACCAGGGTATCCACTGCCCTGCAACCTCCTCCATCCCAGAGGCGGAACATCCCCACACATCCCTCTTTCCCTAAAATTGAAGAGGAGTGAAAGGGGCTGCCCAGGGTTGGCTCAGAGTGGTGGCCTGGCCTGCTTTGTGGCACCTCCTGTCAAAGGCCCTGAGGCCTTTGAGTGTTGAGACATTGTCTGCAACATGTGAAAAAGTCCTCACCCTGGGGTTTCTGGAAGCCAGAGCCCTGGGATGTTGGCAAGCTGCAGGAGAAACATCTTTCACTATTGAATGTCTCCAGCCAAGTAACCTGATATGGGACTGCATTAGAATGTGGGTGCCTGGTTATGGGGATTCCAATTTCTGTTGGGGTCTGTGGTCAAGGAAGTGACTTCACTGCCTGGGTTCCCCTACCTGAGTGAACTCCTGGATTGACACCTTCCCAAACAGTCCTGGCTGCTAAGTACTCATCCCCTTTTTGCATGCAATGACACACCTGCACACAGTGACACCAACACACCCCTCTCCACAGCCCCCAGGGAAGGTCTGGGTGCAACCAGAACCCAGCTTGGAAACACATCTGGCTTTAGACACAATTCTCCACTCTTACCTGTTTTGAGCCTAGATAATCCATTGTGTTTGTCTGGGATGGTCTGTGTCTTGTCTGTACAGTACAGATTGTTCTAGCATGTACTTCCTCCAGACATCCATAGGCATATGTGGGATAATATCTATGAAATTGGAGGAGTGGTATCAAAGGTAGGAAATACCCCCAACCATATTTACTTCCTCTTTCACCTTCTCTGAGTCTGTTACTGGTCAGATCCCACCCCACAGTCCCTACAGGTGTGTGTTGTGTCTGTGTATGTGCACATTCTGGTGCACAAACAGTCCTGTGTGCACACACATGTGCAACAGTGCTCACATTCTGGAGGCCCAGAAGATGACAGCACCACCTAGGGAGGGATGGGCAATAGCTTCCCAAGATCTTAGGCTTTCTAATTTCCAAGGCAAACCCTACAGAAGGGATTGGAGCCTTGGCCTATAAAGTCTGAACCCACCCTTACCTCTAGACTCTGCTAGTGATGTGTTATAGCCATTCCCTCCTTTCCTCTGTGTGAGATGTGGATAGGGGTCCACTCAGTGGGTTGCACTGACCTGGGCTCCTCCTCAGACAAGAACCTGCTGGAATGCCTCCTGTCTAGGATATCAACGTTCACTCTCACACCCATACCAATCCCATGTCTGTAGCCAGTTATATCAACACAAGCTTTTCCACAGCCCCCTCAGAAAGGCTAGGTGCAGTCATGGTCCCAACATTGAGGACACAGAGCTGGATTCATGCCTGGTTCTGCCTTCTTACCAGTCTGTGATTCTTATGTTTATGAATATATATGAACATATAAACAGGGGAATGAAATAAAATCAGTGAGTTTGCATCTATGTAGAATTAAAACATATGAGGGTAACACTCAAAAGTCAGTCTAGTGAGTCTTAAGGTCTTAAGACTGTTTAGATATAGGAAAACTGCTCTCAACCACACAAATTTAAGAGGGGGTACATATTGAATCTCCAGCTTGACTGAAAATTTAATTGAAATAATTATGTGTAACTATCTTCACTGACATAGAAATGAATATAATTTTATACACATATACATAACTAGAAAGTTAGCAAAGGAGAAATATAGAATCATTAAAAATAATTCATCAAAAAAAGAAATAAAGCTGAGTATCAAAGGTAGTCGCCAAGGAAATAATAAAAATACTATCATTAATAGAATAATACAGGAAAAAATAGAATAATTAAAATCATCAAAACAAAAAGCAGAAAGAGGGAAGAAACAAAGAGCAGAAAGGTGGCACAAAACAGAAATATTTGAATGTAAGTATTATTGTGCATCAATGATTCTATGAAATATAAGTAGACTAATGAGAAGCAAATTTCAGCAAACACAGGAAGACTGAAATAAAATAACAGACCAAACTCTATGCTGTTGACAAGTAGCACATGCAGACTGAAACTGAAAAGTTGAAAATAAAAGGGTGGAAAAATGAACACCGTACAGAAACAACCCAAAGAAAGCTGTGGAGCTCTATAAGACAAAACCAACTCCAAGTGAAGAATTATTACCTGAAGCAAAGTGGAACATTTCATTATTAAGAGGGTCAGGGCAGTGGGATAACATAAAAATCCTATATTCATATGCATGTAACAACATGACCTCAAAATAAAGGAAGAAACAGAAAATCCCAACCATCACTGGAGGTTTTACACACCTTTCTCAAACTAATTGCTAGAACAAGCAGGAAAACCCAATTGTGAGATGGAGACTAGAAAAACATGACTGACCAACTGGACCAAATATATCCAACACTACACACACCAACTCCAAATATCCGTCCTTTGGCATTTAAGATGAAATGATCACCAAAACAGACTGTATTTTGGATGATGAACCAAGTCTCTACAAATATTAAAATACTGAATCACACTGAGTAGGCCCTCTGAAAAGTGTGGATTTCAACAGGAAATCAACAACACAGAGAAACCTGGAAATCCCCTCCTGTTTGGATGTGAAGCAACACTTCTATGTGAGCCATGGGTCAAGAAACACACCACAGTAAAATTTAGAAAATATTCCAGACTGAATGGTAAGAAAAACAAAATTTTGTGTGGGATGTAGTGTAGAACAGTGAGAGTTTCATGTGTCTTAGAGAAGAGGAAATGCTCAAAATCAATTAAGGAAGCTTCTCCCATAAGAAACAGAGAAGGAATATCAAATGGAACAGAAAGAAGTAGAAGCAACTACATTACAAATATAAAAGCAGAACTTCATTAAAAGAAAACAGATGCACGGTAGGGAAAAACAGTAAAACTTAAAATTGGTGCTCTGAAAAACTGACATAAATGTGATTTTAAAAAAAGACTAGGCCGCAAAAAAGGTAACTACTGGAAAGATGATGATGGAGACCAGTGAAGTGTTGGGACAGAAAGCTCTGCCCAGAGTGTCAGCATCACAATACAAATGCACAATGGGAAGCCGCTAGCTCAGTGTGCCTTGCATTGCTTGTTAGGGATTCACTTGTTCTTTCCCTCATGGACATCAGATGGCGCCACAATGTCAAGACTTCATTGCCACTGCCGCTCTGTGTCAGGGACCTGTTCTTGGCCACCCTTGATGCTTCCAAAACCCAGACGCATGCACCCAATTTTACCAGAAAGATGAGGAACCTCCTTCCTTGAGTAGCTTACTTCCCAACTGAAATTTCACCAGACAAATCTGACTGGTGGAGTTTTCACCCCAGCTGTAATTCTGTATTCTTTAAAGTTCTCTTTTATCCTTGTGATAGGGAAGCACATTTTCCCAGGATATAACTCATCCTATTGAATTGTCTCTGTTTCCTACAGGGGTGGTTCAATATTTGCAAATCAAACAACATGATACACCACATTAATAAAAGAAAGGATAGGAAGCATATGATCTGCTCAAGAGATGCAGGAAAAGAATTTGACAGAATACAGCAGCTTTACTTGATTAAAACCCTCAACAAAGTAGGCATATATGGAGCATACCTCAATATCATAAAGGTTTTTTCTGAAAGAACCACAACTAATATCTTCTTGAATGGGGAAAAACTGAGAGCCTTTCCATGATGGTCAGGATAAGACAGGGACAACCCCTCTCACAATTACTATTGAACATAGTACTGGACGTTTTAGCCTCAGCAATCAGAAAACAAAAAGAAATAAAGGGCATCCAAAACAGCAAGGAAGAAGTCAAACTTTCACTATTTGCAAACGACATGATACTCCATGTAGAAAACCTGAAAGACTCCACCAAAAACACACTACTACTAATATATGAATTCAGTAAAGTGGCAAGAAATAAAATCAATGTGCAAAAAACTTTTGCATTTCTGTACACAAAGGATTAAGTTTCAGAGAAGAAAATCAAGCAATTAATCCCATTTGCAATTGCACAAGTAGCATAGGATACCTAGGAATAAACCTAACCAAATGGGTAAATATCTGTACTCTGAAAACTATAGAACACTTATGGAAGAGAAGAGGGAGACAGAAAGAAATGGAAGAACATTCCATCCTCATGGTTTGGATGCACAAACATCATTAAAATGTTTATACTATCCAAAGCAATTTATACATTTAATGCAATCCCTATCAACATTATTCTAGAGCTGGAACAAACAACCTTCAAATTTGTGTAGAACCAGATAAGACCCCAAAAGGCAAATATAATGTTGAAAAGGAAACCAAAGCTGGAGTCATCACAGTTCTGGGCTTCTACTGTATTACAAATCTGTAATCATCAAAACAGAAAATTAGACATGTAGATCAATGGAATAAAATACAGAACCCAGATGGGGCGCCTGGGTGGCTCAGTCGTTAAGCGTCTGCCTTCGGCTCAGGTCGTGATCTCAGGGTCCTGGGATCGAGCCCCGCATCGGGCTCCCTGCTCCGCAGGAGGCCTGCTTCTCCCTCTCCCCCTCCCCCTGCTTGTGTTCCCTCTCTCTCTGTGTCTCTCTCTGTCAAATAAATAAATAAAATCTTAAAAAAAAAATACAGAACCCAGAAATGGACCCTCAAATCTATGGTCAGCTACTCTTTGACAAAGAGGGAAAGAATATCAGTTGGAAAGGAGACAGTTTCTTCAATAAATGGTGTTGTGAAAATTGGACAGCCACATGGAAAAGAATGAAACTGGACCACTTTCTTACACCCTACCCAAAAATAAACTCAAATTTGATGAAAGACCTAAATGTGAGACAGGAAACTATCAAAATCCTAGGGGAGAACACTGGCAGAAACCTCTTGGACCTCAGCTGCAGCAACTTCTTACTAAATACATCACCAGTGGCAAGGGAAACAAAAGCAAAAAGAAACTATTGGGACTTCATCAAGTTAAAAAACTGCACAATGAAGGAAACAATCATCAAAATAAAAGGCAGCCTACAGAAATGGAGAAGAGATTTGCAAACAAAATATCAGATAAAGGGTTAGTATCCAAGATCTATAAAGAACTTATCAAACTCAACACCCAAAAAACCCAAACAATCCAGTCAGAAATGTGAAGAAGACATGAATAGACACTTTTGCAAAGAACACATCCAGAAGAGATGTCATATGAAAAAATACTCAACATCACTCATCATCAGTGGAATACAAATCCAAGCCATGATGAGATACCACCTCACACCTGTCAGAATGGCTAAAATGAACAACACAAGGAATAAGAGGTGTTGAAGAGGATGCAGAGAAAGCGAAAATCTCTGACACTGTTGCTAGGAATGCAAACTGGTGCAGCCACTCCAGAGGTTCCTCAAAAAGTTAAAAATAGAAGTACCTTACAATCCAGCAATTGCACTACTAGGTATTTACCCAAAGGATACAAAAATACAGATTCAAAGTGGTCCATGCCTCCCAGTATTTATACTAGCATTATCAATAATAACCCAACTATGGAGAGAGCCCAAATATCCATTGACTGATAAATGGATAAAAGACGTGATATGTATGTGTGTGTATATATATATATATATATATATATATATATATATACATATACACAAAATGGAATACTACTAGCTATCAAAAAGAATGAAATGTTGCCATTTGCAACTACATGCTAAGTGAAATATGTCAGAGAATGACAAATACCATATGATATTACTCATATTTAGTATTTAAGAATCAAAACAGATGAGTGTATGGGAGGGGGGAGGCAAAAAAGAGAGGAAAATAAACCATAGAGATTCTAAACCATAGATAACATAAGGTAGAAGAAGGGAGGTGGGTGGGGGGATTGGCTAGAAGGTTGAAGTGTATTAAGTTGGGCCCTTACTGTGATGAGCACTGGTGTTATATGTAAGTGATGAATCACCGGGTTCTACTCCAGAAACCAATATTTTACTGTATATTAGGTAAAATTTAAATAAATACATACATACATACATAAATACATAAATACATAAATAGATAAATAGGCTCTGTTCCAGTCATTGGTGGGGTCTGCATCCTGAGTAGAACCTGACCTTGTTAACACATCTCATGTTGAACTGCACAGTCTGGGAATTGACTTTGAATGTAACAAATACCAATGCTCTAGGGAATGGGGGAGAAGTGATTGTGAAAAAGCAAAAGGGATATTTCTGGAGTGATGGAAATGTTCTATATCTTGTTTTGAGCAGGTGTTACAAACATTACTGAACAGGACATTGTGAAAGTTTCTAGAACTTTGGAATCTGTTTCCAGACAAAATAAAGAACTTCCACAAATCACACAATATCCCCAAAATGACTTAATATGGGCCAGACACCCAAATAGGAACATTAAAATTGCAAATTTTAGGAAGAAATCTGGACATTATCTTATAATGCATGTTTCCTGTAATCTGGACATTATCTTATAATGCATGTTTGCTGTATTCAATATCAAGTATTTATCTGATGCATTTGTGTAACACCTCACAGTCCAAATCTCATGAGATCTCACCCAAATCTCACCTCCAAGGGCCCTTCTAACCTCATCCTTCTAAAACACTTTGGACAGATTCAGGCAGACATGGGAAGGCTCAACCATCCTTGCTGGGCTGTCCACATTGGGGAGGCAAAGGGAGACAGGCGCCCAAGGAGTCCCTAGCCCCCACCAGCCACTGGCTGACCCAGGTGGGAAGGCCCAACCTCCCGGGGGGGCAGGAGAAACCAGAGGTGTGATGGATGCCAGAGGAGAGGAAGGGCAGGGGTGGGTGGAGGGGAAGGGAGCTAACCAAACCGCCTCCTCCCCAACCAGCTCCAGGCCCAGGGCTGGGTATTTCACTAAAGGACAAAAGATCTCTGAATATTTATTGCCCTACTGCAGCTCCCTCCTGTCAGTGACTGCTCAGCTCAGGGTTAGCTCACTGTTGGCTCCTCAAGCAGTCTTCCTTCCTTCCTTTTTCTTTCTTTCTTTCTTTCTTTCTTTCTTTCTTTCTTTCTTTCTTTCTTTCTTTCTTTCTTTTTCTTTCTTTCTTTCTTCTTTTTTTTCTCTCTCTCTCTCTTTCTCCCTTCCTCCCTCACTTATCTCTCTCTCTACCTCCCTGCCACACGCCTGCCTCCTTTCCTTCCTTCCTTCCCTCCTTCCTTCCATTTGTTTAGGGGAGAGATTTTATGATGATCTCAGGAGATTTGGACTAGGAGGTCTCCGAGGCTTGGATGCCAGCTTGGGGATTTAGCATGATATCTTGAGTGAACTCTGTGAGATCTCATGGGATTTTGCCAAAGATGGGCTGAGATTTTGGTGAGATCTCATGAGATTTGGACTGCAAGGTCTCCGAGACTTGGATGCTAGCTATCGAGATTTGTGTGAAATCTCACCTGAGCTCCATGAGATCTCACGAGATTTCACCCAAGACGGGGTGAGACTTGGGCAAGATCCCACAAGATTTGGATGCAAGGTCTTGGATGGTTGAATGTGAGCAGCCGAGATTTGGAGACAAATCCCTCCAGAGTTCCCTGAGATCTCACAAGATTTCACCCAAGATGGGCTGAGATTTGAACAAGATCTCACAAGATTTGGTCTCAGAGGTTTGGATGCTAGGTTTTGGGATTTTAGCAAAATCTTGACCGAGCTACGTGAGATCTCACAAGATTTTGCCCAAGAAGGAGTGAGATTTCGGTGAGAGCTCTCAAGATTTGGAGTGAAATCATGCCCGAGCTCCGTGAAACATCAGGAGATTTTGCCCACATCTGGATGAGATTTAGGGGACATCTCACGAGATTTGGACTGCCAGGTTTTGGAGTTTTGGATTCGTGCTCAGGAATTTGGAGTAAATCTCGCATGAGCTCTGTGAAATCTCACCAGATTTCGCCCAAGTCTGGGTGAGATTTCGGTGAAATCACACGAGGTTTGGAATCTGAGTCTCAGAGGCATGGTTTTAAGCTGGCAGGATTTTGCATGAAATCTCCCCCAAGCTCTGTGGATCTCTTGGGATTTTGCCCAACTATAGGTGAGATTGGGGTGAGATCTCATGAGAGGTGGAGTGAATTCACATGCGAGCTCTATGATTTCTCATGAGGTTGCAACAAGATGGAGGGAGCTATGGATGCGAGCTCACTAGATTTGGAGTGAAATCTCGCCGAGTTCCATGAAATCTCATGAGATTTTGCCCAAGACTAGGTGAGGTTTGGCAAGATGTAACAAGATTTGGACTCTGAGTCTCTGAAGCATGGTTGCAAGCTAGCAGGATGTTTCAAGTAATCTCCCCAAGCTTCGTGAGATTCCTCGGGTTTTGCCCCAGAAGGAATGAGATTTCAGTGAGACCTCACGAGATTTGGAGTGAAATCATGCCTGAGCTCCATGAAACATCATGAGATTTTGCCCAAGTCTGGGTGAGATTTGGGTATGATTTATGGGATTTGAAGTGAATTCACACCAGACTTCCATGTTTTCTCATGAGATTTCGACAAGACGGAGTGAGATTTGGATGTGAGCTCACGAGATTTGGAGTGAAATCTCGTTGAGCTCCGTGAGATCTCACGACATTTCACCCAAGAAGGAGTGAGATTTCAATGAGAGCTCTCAAGATTTGGAGTGAAATCATGCCTGAGCTCCATGAAACATCATGAGATTTTGCCCACGTCTGGATGAGATTTGGGTGGGATCTCATGAGATTTGGACTGGGAGGTCTCAGAGGCTTGAACATGTGCTCAGGGATTTGGAGTTAACCCGCTGGAGTTCCATGAGATCGCAGGAGATTTGGAGTGAAATCTCACCTGAGCAGGTGAGATCTCACGTGATTTCACCCAAGTCCAAGCGGGATTTGGGTGAGATCTCACAAGATTTGGACTCTGAGTCTCGGAGGCATGGTTGCAAACTGGCGGGATTTTGAATGAAATCTCCCTGGAGCTCTGTGAGATCTCTTGGGACTTTGCCCAATTCTGAGTGAGATTTGGGTGAGATCTTATGGGATTTGGAGTGAAATCACACCTGAGCTCAGTGTTTTCTCATGGGATTTTGACAAGACAGCAAGATTTGGATGGGCGCTCATGAGATTTGGAGTGAAATCTCATCAAGCTCCATGGGATCTCATGACATTTTGCCCAAAAAGAACTGAGATTTTGCTGAGTGTTTGCAACATTTGGACTGAAATCATGCCTGAGCTCCATGAAACATCACGAGATTTTGCCCATATCTGGACGAGATTTGGGTGTTATCTCATGAGATTTGAACTGCAAGTCCTTGGAGGCTTGGATGCATGGTCAGGGATTTGGAGTCAACCTCACTGAGTTCCATGACATCTCATGAGATTTGGAATGAAATCTCACCTGAACTCCATGAAATCTCATGGGATTTTGCTCAAGTCTAGGTGAGATTTGGGCGAGATATCACAAAATTTGGACTCCGTGTGGAGGCATGAATGCAAGGTGGTGGGATATTGAGCAAAATCTCCACTGAGCTCTGAGAGATCTCTTGGGATTTTGCCCAGGTCTGGGTGAGATTTGGGCAAGATCTCTCGAGATTTGGACTGCAAGGTCTTGGAGGCTTGGCTGTGTGCTCAGGGATTTTATTGTCAATCTCACTGGAGTTCTGTGACATCTCACGAGATTAGGAATGAAATCTTACCCCAAATCCATGAAATCTCATGAGATTTTGCCCTAGTCTGGGTGAGATTTGGGTGGGATCTCAGGAGATTTGGACTCTGAGTCTTGGAGGCATGACTGCAAGGTGGTGGGATTTTGTGCAAAATCTTCCCTGACCTCAGAGATCTCTCAGGATTTTGCCCCAGTGTGGGTGAGATTTGGGCGAGATCCCATGAGACTTAGACTGTGTGGTCTTGGGAGTCTTGGATGCTCATTCAGGGTTTGAGTTAAATCTCGCTTGAGTGGGAGCCTGGGTGGCTCAGTTGGTTAAGCGACTGCCTTCAGCTCAGGTCATGATCCCACAGTCCTGGGATCGAGTCCCGCATTGGTCTCCCTGCTCTGAGGGGAGCCTGCTTCTCCCTCTCCCACTCCCCCTGCTTGTGTTCCCTCTCTCATTGTGTCTCTCTCTGTCAAATAAATAAATAAAATCTTTAAAAAAAAAAAGTTTGGGCGCCTGGGTGGCTCAGTCGGTTAAGCGACCGCCTTCGGCTCAGGTCATGATCCTGGAGTCCCGGGGTCGAGTCCCACATCGGGCTCCCTGCTCAGTGGGGAGTCTGCTTCTCCCTCTGACCCTCCTCCCTCTCGTGCTCTCTGTCTTCATTCTCTCGCAAATAAATAAATAAAATCTTTAAAAAAAAAATCTCACTTGAGCTTCATGTGATCTCACGTGATTTCACTCTACAAGGGTGAGATTTGGCTGAGATCACATAGAATTTGGAGTGGAATCATGCCCGAACTCCATGAGTTCTCATGAGATTTTGAAAAGACAGAGCATTTTTTGGATGCGAACTCATGAGGTTTAGAGTGAAACCTCGCAAGATCCATGCGATCATATGAGATTTTGAAAAGATGGATTGAGATTGGGATGAGCAGTCATGAGATTTGGAATGAAATCACACCCGAGCTCCATGTTTTCTCATGAGATTTCGACAAATCCGAGTGGGATGGATGCAAGCTCACAAGATTTGGAGTGAAATCTCGTCGAGCTCCTTGACATCTCACGATACTTCGCCAAAGAAGGAACGAGATTTCGGTGAGATCACATGTGAATTGGAGTGAAATCTCGCCCAAACTCTGTGAAATCTCACGAGATTTTGCCCAAGTCTGGGCGAGATTTAGGCGAGATCTCACGAGATTTGGACTGAGTCTCAGAGGCATGGTTGCAAACTGCTGGATTTTGAGTAAAATCTCAGAGCTCTGTGAGATCTCTTGGGATTTCGCCCAAGTCTGGGTGAGGTTTGGGTAAGATTTTATGGGATTTTGAGTGAAATCACACCTGAGCTCCATGTTTTCTCATGAGATTTAGACAAGAGGGAGCAAGATTTGGAAGTGAGCTCACAAGATTTGGAGTGAAATCTCGTTGAACTCTGTGAGATCTCATGACATTTCCCCCCAAGAAGAAGCAAGATTTCAGTGAGATGTCACGAGATTTGGAGTGAAATCCCACACCTGAGCTCCATGTTTTCTCATGAGATTTCGACAAGACAGAGTGAGATTTGGATGCTAGCTCACGAGATTTGGAGTGAAATCTCATGGAGCTCTGTGAGATCTCATGAGATTTTGCCCAAGAAGGAGTGAGATTTTGGTGAGGGCTCTTGAGATTTGGAGTGAAATCATGCCCAAGCTCAGTGAAACATAACAAGATTTTGCCCACATCTGCATGAGATTTGGGCGTGAGCTCATGATTTGGACTGAGAGGTCTGGGAGCCTTGGATGGGTGTACAGGGATTTGGAGTCAATCTCGCTGGAGTTCCGTGACATCTTACGAGATTTAGAGTGAAATCTCACCTGAACTCCATGAAATCTCATGGATTTCGCCCAAGTCTGGGCAAGATTTGGGTGAGATCTCATGAGATGTGGAGTGAAATCATGCTCAAGCTCAGTGATTTCTTACGAGAGTTTGAACAGATGGAGCAGGATTTTGGCGAGATCTCAGGAGGTGTGGAGTGAAATCTCGCCTGAGCTCCATGATATCGCATGAGATTTTGCCCAAGACTGGGTGAGATTTGGGCGAGATCTCACAAGATTTGGACTGCATGGTCTTGGAGGCTTGGATGCTCGTTCAGGGTTTGGGTTAAATCTCGCTTGAGCTTCGTGGCATTTCATGTGATTTCACCCTAGAAGGGTGAGATTTGGCTGAGATCATATGAGACTTGGAGTGAAATCATGCCCGAACTCCATGATTTCTCATGAGATTTCGAAAAGACAGAGTGAGATTTGGATGCGACCTCATAAGGTTTAGAGTGAAATCTCACAAGATCCGTGAGATCACATGAGATTTTGAAAAGATGGCGTGAGATTTGGATGAGATGTCACGAGATTTGGAGTTGAATCACACCCAAGATCCCTGTATTCTCACAAGATTTCAAAAAGTCGGAGCGACATTTGGATGCTAGCTCATGAGATTTGGAGTGAAATCTCGTTGAACTCCATGAGATCTCACAACATTTTGCCAAAGGAGCGAGATTTCAGTGAGATCACATGTGATTTGGACTGAAATCTCGCCCAAATTCCGTGAAATCTCACGAGATTATTCCCAAGTCTGGGCGAGATTTGGGTGTGATCGTATGAGATTTGGACTGCGAGGTCTCAGAGGCTTGGACGCGACTCAGGGATTTGGAGTTATTCTCGCTCAAGTTCCATGAGATCTCATAAGATTTGGAGTAAAATCTCACCTGAGGTCCATGAAATGTCACGAGATTTCACCCAAGTCTGGGTGAGATTTGGGTGAGATCGCACAAGTTTTCACTCTATGTCTTGGAGGCATGGTTGCAAACTGGCGGATTTTGGGTGAAATCTCCCCAGAGCTCCATAAGATCTCTCAGGATTTCACCCAAGTCTAGGTGAGATTTGGGTGAGATCTTACGGGATTTGGAGTGAAATCATACCCGAGCTCCATGTTTTCTCACGAGATTTCCACAAGATGGAGAGAGATTTGCATGCGAGCTCATGAGATTTAGATTGAAATCTCGTTGAACTCCGTGAGAACTCATGACATTTCTCCCCAAGAAAGAGCGAGATTTTGGTGAGATCTCATGAGATTTGGAGTGAAATATTGCCCAAGCTCCATGAACTCTCACTTGATTTCACCCAAGTGTGAGCATGATTTGGGCAAGATGTCACGAGATTTGGACTCTGAGTCTCAGAGGCATGGTTGCAAACTGGCAGGACTTTTGAGTGAAATCTCCCCAGAGCTCTGGGAGATCTCTCAGGATTTTGCCCAAGTCTGGGTGAGATTTAGATGAGATCTTACGGTATTTGGAGTGAAATCACACCCAAGCTCTGTGTTTTCTCACGAGATTTTGACAAGAGTGAGATTTGGTTGCAAGCACGCAAGATTTGGAGTGAGATCTCATCAGGCTCTGTGAGATCTCACAAGATTTCATCCAAGAAAGAGTGAGATTTCAGTAAGATCTCTCGAGATTTGGAGTGAAATCATGCCTGAGCTCCATGAAACATCATGAGATTTTGCTCATGTCTGGATGAGATTTGGGTATGATCTCACGAGATTTGAACTGTGAGGTCTCGGAGGCTTGGATGTGTGCTCAGGGATTTGGAGTCAATCTCACTGGAGTTCTGTGACATCTCACAAGATTTGGAATGAAAACTCACCCAAACTCCATGAAATCTAACAAGATTTTGCCCAAGTCTGGGTGAGATTTGGGTGAGATCTAATGAGATTTGGACTCAGTCTCAGAGGCATGAGTGCAAGGTGGTGGGATTTCATGCAAAATTTCCCCTGAGCTCCGGGAGATCTCTCGGGATTTCACTCAAATCTCATGAGAACTCAGTCCAAGCCTCCTGAGATGTCTTCCAAATCTCTCCAGATCACAGTACAAATCTCATGACATCTTATGCACATCTTAGAATTTTTCTACCCAAATCTCATGAGATCTTAGTCCAATTTTCATGAGATCTCATCCAAATCCTGCCAGAACTCAGTCCAGGTCTTGTGAGATCTCATGCACATCTCATGACACTTCTACCCAAATCTCTTGAGATCTCAGGCCATGTCTTGCCAGACCTTAGGCCAAATATCAGGAGATTCCATGCACATCTCATGTTATATCTAGCCAAATCTCATGAGATATCAGCCCAAATCTCCTGCAATCTTAGTCCAAATATTGTGAGATATCAGTCCTAATCTCTTTGAACTCAGTCTAAATCTCGTGAGATCTTATCAAAATCTCATGGGATCTCAGTCCAAATCTGGACAGATCTCAGGCTATATCTCATGAGATCACAGTCCAAATCCTGAGAGTTCTCACTCATATCTCATGAAGTTTCTTCCCAATTCTCATGAGATATCAGTCCAAATCTTGTGAGACCTTAGTCCAAATCTCATTATATCTCAATCCAAATTTTGCCAGATCTCAGCCCAAATCTCATGCGATCTCAGACAAAACTTGTGAAAACTCAGTCCCATTCTCATGAGAACACTTCCCAATCTCAACAGATCTCAGTCAAAATCTGGTGAGAACTCAGTCCAAATCTTGTGAGATCTCAGCCCAAATCTTGTGAGATCTCATCCAACTCTCACCAGAAGTCCAGTTCAAGTCTCGTGAGATCTCATGCACATCTTGCCAGATTTCTACCCAAATCTTGTGAGATCTCATTTCATACCTTATGAGATGTCAGTCAAAATCTTACCAGATCTCAGCCCAAATCTTGCCAATCTATGTCCCTTTCTCACGAGACCTCATGCACATCTCACGAAACTTCTACCCAAATCTGGTAGATCTCAGTCCAAGTCTCATGATACCTCTGTCCAAATCTCGTGACATATCAGCCCAAATCTCACCAATCTGTCCAAATCTTGTGAGATCTCACACACATCTCATGACAGTTCTACCAAAATCTCGCCAGATGTCAGTCCAAATATCGTGAGATCTCAGTTCAAATCTCATGAGATCGCTTCCAAATCTCACCACAACTCAGTCCAAGTCTCAGTAGATCTCACGCACATCTCACCAGAATTCTACCCAAGTCTCGTGAGATCTCATTCCATATCTCATGAAAACTCAGTCCAAATCTCGTGAGAGCTCAGTCCAAATCTCAGGAGATCTCATCCAAACCTTGTAGCAACTCAGTCCAGGTCTCAGTAGATCTCACGCACATCTTGCCAGAATTCTACCTAAATCTCATGAGATCTAAATCCAAATCTTATGTGAACACAGTCTAAATCTCAGATATATTCTAAATCTCACCAGAACTCAGTCCAAATCTCATGAGATCTCACACACGTCTCACCAAATTTCTATCCAAATCTCGTGAGATCTCATTCCATATCTCATGAGATCTTAGTCCAAATCTTGTGAGATCTCAGTCTAAATCTCACCAGAGTCATATATTGGGAGATTGCATGAACCATCTCATCATACTTCTTCCAAAATCTTGTGAGGTCTCAGTCCAACTCTCATGAGATCTTAGTCCAACTCTCAGGAGACTGCAGCCCAAATCTCTGTGAACTCAGTCTAAATCTCATGAGATTTCTTCCAAATCTCGCTAGAACAAATCTCCAGATCTCATTCCATATCTCATGAAACCTCAGTCCAAATCTCATTAGACCTCACCCACATTTCATGAGATTTCTACTCTAATCTTGTGAGATCTCAATCTAAATCTTGAGAGATCATAGTCCTAATTTGTGAGAACTCAGTCCAAATCTTGTGAGAGCTCATCAATATGTCCCCAGATCTCAGTCCAAAACTCAGGAGATCTTACACACATCTCATGAGATCTCAGTGCAAATCTCAGGAGATCTCATCCAAGTCTCACCAGAACTCAATCCAAATCTCATGAGATCTCAAGCACATCTCACTAGATTTCTTCCCAAATCTCGTGAGATCTCAGGCCAAATCTCATGAAAACTCAGTCCCTATCTCATGAGAACACTTCCAAATCTTAACAGATCTCAGGCCAAATCTGGTGAGAACTCACTCCGAATCTTGTGAGATCTCAGTCCAAATCTCGCCAGAACTCAGTCCAAATCTTGAGAGAGCTCGCTCACATCTCAAGAGATTTCTACCCAAATCTTGTGAGATCTTAATCCAAATCTCATGAGATCTCAGTCCAAATCTTGCCAGATCCCAGCCCAAATCTTGAGATCTCATCCAAATCTTGCAAGAACTCAGTCCAAATCTCATGAGATTCAATGCACATCTAATGAGATTTCTACCAAAATCTCTTGATATCTCACGCATATCTCATGAGATCTCAGTCGAAATCTCATGAGTTATCAATCCAAATATTCTGAGATTTCATCCACCTCTCAGTCAAAAATCTCATGAGATCGGAGGAGAGAGAAAAGATGGTGGAGGAGTAGGGGACCCTATTCCAACTGGTCCCCAGACCTCTCTGAGCACCCACAAAATCAGCCTGAGATGTAAGAAAATAGATCTGGATCTCTACAAACAGAATATTATGGGCAGTTGGTTTCAAGGTAAGAAGCAGGGAGCTATGATTCCATGGGCAGATATCAAAGGATAAATGGCAGTGGGAGGGAGCCTGGCCATGGGGCTCCAACACTGCTGGTGAGTGACAGCCTCATGTGCTGGGGACAGGGCACAGACTCACAGACCGGTAGGGAAAGGACTTTAGGGCAGCCCCTGGGATAGAAACCCAGAGTGGTGGGGTCATGTGTGCAAACTGGGAGCAGCTGGTGGTTTTAGAAGCACAAAGGGCAGAGACGTGCCCCGACCTGGAGGCAGGACTGGGAGCACTGCAGAGGGGTGCACAACCCAGGTTGCTGCAGTTTATAGCAGCACGGGCAGAAACAGAGATAGTGTGGCTTGGAGAGCTCACTGAAGAACAGACTGTGATCTCTCTGCTCTGAGGCAGAGGGTTGGAAACAGTCTCTTCTGCTCTGACTCTTGGAAGAGACGTGGAAAGCCACCAGGGAAAGCCGCCAGAGAACAAAAGCCCCAAAAAACTGGTTCCACTGAGCCCATCCACCACCACAGGGGGGCAGGGCAACTCTGACCAAACAGGGTTGCCTGAGTAACAGCACAGCAGTCCCCTTTCCCAGAACACAGGCTGAGAAAACAAAAGGCCAGCTACCCTAAGGTCCCTAGAAAACATGTGCATCTTGCTTGGGTTCTGGTCAATAATTTGGACTCTATACATTCCCTCAACCACCCATCAACAGAATGACTAGGAGGAGGAACCCCCAAAATAGAAAAGACTCAGAGATTATGACTTATGCTGCAGATTTACAAATGGATGCAGATATAACCAAGATGTCAGAGATGGAATTCAGGCTAGCAATTGTGAAGACAATAGCTAGAATGGAGAAATCAATTAATGGCAACATACAGTCTCTAAGGGCAGAAATGAAAGCTAAATTGGCAGAACTTAAAAATGCTATCAATAAAATCCGATCTAATCTAGATAATCTAACAGCTAGGGTAAGTGAGGCAGAAGAATGAATAAGTGACCTGGAAGACAATTTAATAGATAAACAGGGAAAAGAGGAGGCCAGGGAAAAACAATGCAGAATCCATGAAAATAGAATCAGAGAAATAAGTGACACTATGAAGTGTTCCAATGTCAGAATTATTGGAATCCCGGAGGGAGTGGAGAGAGAGAGAGAACTAGAAGATATATTTGAGCAAATCATAGCTGAGAACTTCTCTAATCTGGGGAATGAACAAACATTCATGTCCTAGAGGCAGAGAGGACCCCTTCCAAGATCAAGGAAAACAGGCCAACACCCCGGCATGGAATAGTAAAACTCGCAAATCTTAGAACCAAGGAAACCATCTTAAGGGCAGTTAGGGGGAAGAGATTCCTTATGTACAGAGGAAGGAACATCAGAATAATGTCAGACCTAACCAAAGAGACCTGAAAAGCCAGAAAGGCCTGGCAAGACATATTCAGGGTGCTAAACGAGAACATGCAGCCAAGAATACTTTATCCAGCAAGACTGTCATTTAGAATGGCTGGAGAGATACGGAGCTTCCACAACCGGCAGAAACTGAAGGAATATGTGACCACTAAGCCGGCCCTGCAAGAAATATTAAAGGGGGTTCTATAAAAGGAGAAAGACCCCAAGAGTGATATACAACAGAAATTTACAGGGACAACCTATAAAAACAATGTCTTCACAGGCAACATGATGACAATTAATTCATATCTCAATAATCACTCTCAACGTGAATGGCTTAAATGCTCCCATAAAATGGCACAGGGTTGTAGATTGGATAAAAAGACAGGACCCATCCATATGCTGTCTACAAGAGACTCATTTTGAACCTAAAAATACATCCAGACTGAAAGTGAAGGGATGGAGATCCATCTTCCATGCCAGCGGACCTCAGAAGAAAGCTGGGGTAGCAATTCTTATATCAGTCAAATTAGATTTTAAACTAAAGTCTGTAGTTAGAGACACAGAAGGACACTATATCATTCTTAAAGGGTCTATCCAACAAGAATATCTAACAATTATAAATATCTATGCCCCCAATATGGGAGCAGCCATCTACATAAGCCAACTGTTAACCAAAATAAAGAGTCATATTGATAACAATATGTTAGTTGTAGGAGACCTCAATACTCCACTCTCAGCAATAGACAGATCATCTAAGCAGAAAATCAACAAGGAAACAAGAGCTTTGAATGATACACTGGACTAGATGGACATCATGGATATATACAGAACATTCCACCTTAAAACAACAGAATACTCATTCTTCTCAAGCGCACATGGAACTTTCTCCAGAATAGACCACATACTGGGTCACAAATCAGGTCTCAATTGATACTAAAGGACTGAGATTATTCCTGCATATTCTCAGACCACAATGCTTTAAAACTGGAACTCAATCACAAGAAAATATTTGGCAGAAATTCAAACACTAGGACCACTCTGCTCAAGAATGTTTGGGTCAACCAGGAAATCAAAGAAGAACTTAAACAATTCATGGAAATCAATGAGAATGAAAACACATTGGCCCAAAACCTATGGGATACTACAAAGGTGGTCCTAAGGGGGAAGTACATAGCCATCCAAGCCTCACTCAAAAAAATGGAAAAATCCCAAATTCACCAACTAACTCTACACTTTAAAGAACTAGAGAAAAAGCAACAAGCAATGACTAAGCCACACATTAGAAGAAAATAATTAAGATTAGAGCAGAGATCAATGAATTAGAAACCAGAAACACAGTAGATCAGGTCAACGAAACTAGAAGTTGGTTCTTTGAAAGAATTAATAAGATCGATAAACCACTGGCCAGACTTAACCAAAAGAAAAGAGAAAGGTCCCAAATTAATAAAATTATGAATGAAAGGGCAGAGATCATGACGAACACCCAGGAAATAGAAACAATTATTAGAAATTATTATCAACAACTATATGCCAATAAACTGAGCAATCTGGATGAAATGGAGGCCTTCCTGGAAACCAAACTGCCAAGACTGAAAAGGAAGAAATTGACAACCTGAATAGGCCAATAACCAGTAATGAGATTGAAGCAGTGATCAAAAACCTCCCAAAAAACAAGAGTCCAGGGCCTGATGGATTCCCTGGGGAATTCTACCAAACATTCAAAGAAGAAATAATACCTATTCTACTGAAGCTGTTTCAAAAAATAGAAACAGAAGGAAAACTTCCAAACTAATTCTATGAGGCCAGCATTACCTTAATCCCCAAAACGAGGCAAAGACCCCATCAAAAAGGAGAATTTCAGACTGATATCCCTGATGAATATGGATTACAAAATCCTCAACAAAATCCTAGCTAATAGGATCCAACAATACATTAAAGGGATCATCCACCATGACCAAGTGGGATTTAGCCCCGGGATGCAAGGGTGGTTTAACATTCACAAATCAATCAATGTGATAGATCACATTAATAAGAGGAGGGAGAAGAATGATATGGTCCTCTCAATTGATGTAGAAAAAGCATTTGACAAAATACAACATCCTTTCCTGATTAAAACTCTTCAGAGTATAGGGACAGAGGGAACATTCCTCAAGTTCATAAAATCCATCTATGAAAAACCCACAGCGAATATCATTCTCAGTGGGGAAAAGCTGAGAGCCTTTCCCTTAAGATCAGGAACATGTCAAGGATGCCCACTCTCACCACTATTGTTCAACATAGTACTAGAAGTCCTAGCAACAGCAGACAACAAGAAGAAATAAAAGATATTCAAATTGGCAAAGAAGAAGTCAAACTCTCTCTTTTCATAGATGACATGATACTTTATGTGGAAAACCCAAAAGACTCCACCCCCAAATTACTAGAACTCATACAGCAATTCAGTAATGTGGCAGGATAAAAAATCAATGCACAGAAATCAGTTGCTTTCTTATACACTAACAACACAACTGTATAAAGAGAAATTAGAGACATGATTCCATTTACAATAGCACCAAAAACCGTAGGATACCTTGGAATAAACCTAACCAAAGAGGTAAAGGATCTATACTCTAGGAACTACAGAACACTCATGAAAGAAATTGAAGAAGACACAAAAAGATGGAAAAATATTCCATGCTCATGGATCGGAAGAATAAACATTGTTAAAATGTCTATGCTACCCAGAGCAATCTATAACTTCAATGCCATCCCGATCAAAATTCCAATGACATTTTGCAAAGTGCTGGAATCCTAAAATTTGTATGGCCCTTCAATAGATGAATGGATAAAGAAGATGTGGTCATATATACAATGGAATATTACTCAGCCATCAGAAAGGATGAATACCCAACTTTTACATCAACATGGATGTGACTGGAGGAGATTATGCTAAGTGAAATAAGTCAAGCAGAGAAAGTCAATTATCATATGGTTTCACTTATTTGTGGACCATAAGGAATAGCATGGAGGACATTATGAGAAGGAAGGGAAAAACGAAGGGGGGGGGAATCAGAGGGAGAAATGAACCATGAGAGACTATGGATTCTGGGAAACAAACAGGGTTTTAGAGGGGAGGGGGGATGGGGGATTGGTTAGCCTGGTGATGGGTATTAAGGAGGGCACATACTGCATGGGGCACTGGGTGTTATACGAAAACAATGGAACATGGATCACCACACCAAAAACTAATGATGTATTGTATGGTGACAAAAATAACATAATAAAATAAACATCTCATGAGATCTCACACACATGTCATGACAATTCTACCCAAATCTCATGAGATCTCAGTTCAAATCTCATGAGAACTCAGTCCAAACATTGTGAGATCTATTCCAAATCTCGCCAGATCTTAGTACAAATCTCATGACATCTGACGCACATCTTGGTATTTTTCTATGCAAATCTCATGAGATCTTAGTCCAATTCTCATGAAATCTCATCAAAATATCACCAGATCTCAGTCCAAATCTCGAGATCTCATGCACATCTTCCAAGATTTCTTCCAAATTCTCATGAGATATCAGTCTAAATCTTGTGAGACCTTAGTCCAAATCTCATGAAATCTCAGTCCAAATCTCTTGGGACCTCAGTGCAAATCTCATGAGATCTCTCCCAAATCTCACCACAACTCAGTCCAAGTCTCGTGAGATCTCGTGCAGATCTCGCCAGATTTCTAGCCAAATCTCATGAGATCTTAGACCAAATCTCCTGAGATCTCATTCCAAATCTCGACAGATCTCAGCCCAATCTCATGAGATCTCAGGTCAACTCTCGCCAATCTCTGTACAAATCTTGTGAGATTTCACAGACACCTCATGGGATTCCTTTCTAATTCTTGTGAGTTATCAGTCTAAATCTTGTGAGACCTTAGTCCAAGTCTCAAAGACTTCGGTCCAAATATTGTGAGATCTCAGTCCAAATTTGCCAATGTCAGTACAAATCTTGTGAGATCTCATGCACATCTCATGAGACTTCTATCCAAATCTCGTGAGATCTCAGTCCAAATCTTGTGAGATCTCAGTCCATATCTCGCAAGATCTCAGTCCAAATCTTGCCAGATCTCAGCCCAAATCTCATGAGATCTCACCCTAAATCTTGCCAAACTCTGTCCAAAACTTGTGAGGTCTCTTCCAAATGTCACCACCACTCAGTCCAAGTCTCATGAGAGCTCACGCACATCTTGCCAGATTTCTACCCAAATCTCATGAGATCTCATTCCATATCTCATGAAAATTCAGTCCAAATCTCTTGAGATCTCATCCATATCTCATCAGCTCTCAGTCCAACTCTGGTGAGAACTCAGTCCAAATATCATCAGATATCAGTCCAAATCTCTTGAGATCTCATCCAAATCTTGCTACAAATCAGTCCAAGTCTCGTGAGATCTCACACACATCTTACCAGATTTCTACCCAAATCTTGTAAGATCTCATTCCATATCACATGAAAACTCAGTCCAAATTTCGTGAGATCTCAGTACAAATCTCTTGAGATCTCATCCAAATCTCGCCAGAACTCAGTCCAAATCTCGTGAGATCTCATGCACATCTCACCAGATATCTACCCAAATCTCGTAAGATCTCAGTCCAGATCTCATCCAAGTCTTGCCAGCACTCAGTCCAAATCTCATGAGATCTCAGTCCAAATCTCATGTGATCTCAGTCCAAGTCTCGTGAGATCTCATCCAAATCTCACCAGCTCAGTCTAAATCTCATGAGAACTCATGCACATCTCATGAGATTTCTACCCTTGTTTCATGAGATCTTGGTCCAAATCTCATGTGAATTCAGTCTAAATCTTGTGAGAACTCTTCCAAATCTCGCCAGTACTCAGGCCAAGTCTCCTGAGATCTCATGCACATCTTGCCAGATTTCTAGTCAAATATCTTGAGATCTCATTCAGAATCCCATGAAAACTCATTCCACATCTCATGAGATGTCATCCAAGTCTCTCCAGCTCTCAGTCCAAATCTCGTGAGATCTCAGCCCACTCTCGCCACTCTGTCCAAATCTCCCAGCTCTCAGTCCACATCTAGTGAGATCTTACACACATCTCATGAGACTTCTATGCAAATCTCGTGAGATCTGAGTTCCAATCTCATGAGATCTTAGTCCAAATCTTGTGAGATCTCAGCCCAAATCTCACTAATCTCTGTCCAAATCTCATGAGATGTCACACACATCTCATTTCTACCCAAATCTCATGAGATCTCAGTCCAAGTCTTGCCAGATCTCAGTCCAAATCTCAAGAGATCTCATGCACATATGAGATTTCTACCAAAATCTCATGAGATCTCACACACAGCTCATGAGAGGTCTACCCAAACTTGTGAGATCTCATTCTAATTCATGAGATCTTAGTCCAAATCTCATGAGATCTCAGCTCAAATCTTGCCAATCTCTGTCCAAATCTCATGAAATGTCATGCACACCTCATGAAATTTCTACCCAATTCTCCTGAGATCTCAGTCCAAGTCTTGCCAAATCTCAGTATAAATCTCATGAGATCTCATGCACATCTTGCCAGATTTCTTCCTAAATCTCATGAGATCTCAGTCCAAATCTTGTGAGATCTCATGCACATCTCATGAGACATCTACCCAAATCTCGTGAGATCTCAGTCCGAATCTCATGAAAACTCAGTCAAAATCTCATGAGAGCTCTTCCAAATCTTGTGCGATATCAGTCCAAATTTTGTTGGAACTTAGTCAAAATCTCGTGAGATCTCACACACATTTTGCCAGAATTCTAGCCAAATATTGTGAGATCTCATTCCAAGTCTTGTGAAAACTCAGTCCATATCTCTCCAATCTCTGTCCAAATCTCATGAGATCTCTTCCAAATCTCACTAGATCCCAGCCCAAATCTTGTGAGATCTCACCATATCTTCCCAGATTTCTAAACAATTCTCATGATATTTTAGTCCAAATCTCGTGAGATGTCTTCTAAATCTCTCCCAGTGTCAGTCCAAGTCTCGTGAGATCTTACATATATCACGCCAGATCTTAGTCCAAATCTCATCAGATCACCGCATCCATATCCCACGAGATTTCTAGCCAAACCTCACGAGTTCTCATCCAGATCTTGTGATATCTCTGGCCCAGCCACTGACACCTAGGGCCAAAACCTGATGAATCAGTGGGCAAACACCCAGGCATTTGGGGGGAACTGCCACTCCCTAGCAGAGCCTTCTTGGCACTCCTTGTCACTACTGAACGCACATGCCAGGACTGCACAGAACTTCCAATATGTCAGGTTGAATAATTGATCCTGAACATGAACTGCTGGAAGCCACAAGCAGTCTCCCACCAAATCCCAGGGGTTTCAGCATCCTGGTGGAGAGCAGCTATGATGGGAGCATTGAATTCAGGAGGAATGTGTCTTTTGTACTTTTTTTTAAAGATTTATTTATTTATTTGAGAGAGAGAGAGCATGAGAGGCGGGAGGGTCAGAGGGAGAAGCAGACTCTCTGCTCAGCAGGGAGCCCGATGCAGGACTCGATCCTGGGACTCCAGGATCATGACCTGAGCCGAAGGCAGTCGCTTAACCAACTGAGCCACCCAGGCGCCCTGTCTTGTGTACTCTTAATTGTCATCAAGCAGAGGTGATAGAAACAGAAGAGCACTACTGGAATGAAGAAGCAATGTCCCTCTGTCCCCTGCCCCCAAAGCATGACAAATGAGCACACAGGCAGGCTCCCTGAAAAATAAACCAATGCATATCAAAGACAATTCATGGGGTGATGTAACATGGTTTTAGGTATCCTGTTTGCAGCTATTTCAGCCATCACTGCTGTAGTGGCTACCATGGCAACCAATGCCACATCCTTGACTATCTCACTCCAAATGGCACAACAAGTTCATTCATATATGCAAAATGCTACAACTAATTTAGCAGAACAGGTCAAAATGGATTAAAAAATTTCAGCTAACCTGCAGGCTCTAGAAGCTGCCGTGGTCTGGCTAGGAGAACATCAACAGGCACTCTGGACCAGATTCCAATTAATTTGGAATTTGGATTTGACCTCCTACCTCATTACTATCACTCCCTATAAAAAGACTTGGGGGTGGGCAACTGAAAACTCATCTTCAACAAGCCTTCCCCCCCTTAAATCTCTCCACTAAAAACCTAAAACTTGGGTTACAAGTACAAATACAGGAACTCCAAGAAAGTCAACAAGCTACCATTAATATTCGCAATGATATCTCTACCTGGCTCTACCCAAACAGCTGGTTTCACTGAGCTCAGGCTCTGCTCTTGGTTTCACGTGGCTATACTGCTTTTAATGACCTTCCTTCCCATTACAGCCATCAAGGCAAGCCTCTCCAGCTGTTCTGCTTGGAGGACCCGAAGCACGCTTGTAGCAACCACACAGATCCTCGCCACCCCCTTCGATAGCCCACCTACAAATCCCAATAAACAAAAAGGGGAACTAGGGAGTTTATCTTAGAAAATGTATTGTAAGCCCTAAGAGGTGACTGTGGAAGAAGCTGAAACATCAGCAGCGTTCCTGCTCTTGGGCTATGGAATGCAATAGCCTGGTATGAATGGGACCCAATGATCGCCTGGGGCAAGGCATAGGTGAAGAGCTCTAAAAGAATGTAACCCTCAGGCCCCCTTCCTGCACCTGGCAATTGCTGGCACAAGCATCCTGCTCCTCCCTAATCCCAAGACTGCCTCCCTGCCTGCCGGTGCATAGGGGAGGGTGCAAGCCTGCTTTAGGGATTCCAGATAATTGCCATCCATTTGTCCTCCTTTCCCATGTTTTTATACATCTGTCCATGCTTTTCTGATTAAAAAACAAAACAAAACAAAACAAATAACAGCTATGTACAGCATCCAACTGCTAGCTTATCTCCCTTGCAGGAGCAGTCCTGTCCAGTCACTCAGATCATTGTCTGAGATCTTTATTTCAGCATGTGATAAAAGCACACGTACAGTTCTAGGCAAGATGGCGGAGGAGTAGGAGACCTGGATTTCGTCTGGTCTCAGGAATTCAGCTGGATAGGGATCAAACCATTCTGAACACCTACAAACTCAACAGGAGATTGAAGAAAAGAATAGCAACAACTCTCTGAACAGAAAAGCAACCACTTTCTGGAAGGTAGGACGTGCAGAGAAGTGAATCTGAGGCGATATTTGGGAGGATAGACGGCGGGGGAGGGGCCTCTGTCGGCCGCTTCTGGCAAGTGATAGAGCCACGGAGCACAAAATCAGAACTTGTAGAAGTCTGCTCTGCTGAGGGACGTTGCTCCGGTGGTTAAGCAGGGGGTGGAACCCTCGCGGGATAGTGTGGTCTCAGGACCCTCAGGGTCACAGGAAGACCGGGGGTGCCTGAGTGCAGCAGAGCTCCCAGGTATCAGAGCAGGGAAGCTGGCTGCAGGGACGGAGCCCAGGCACAGGCTCTCAGCTCAGGGTTGTCATAAACTGTGATCTGCGGCACAGTCGGGCAACTGCTCCTCCAGCAGGGACCCAACAACCGGCAGATCCGGGGAGACTCCCCTTCCTGCCCTGGGAGGAGCAGCACAGGAGCACACCACAGGGATCTGCTGGGTTTGGAGACTCCACACGAGGTCGGGGGCCAGAGAGAGAAACGCATGGTCACAGGCCGGGTGAGCACAGAGTGCGGCCGGAGACTGGGGAGACGGGAGTGACTGACTGCTTTTCTCTGGGGGTGTGCAGAGGAGCAGGGCCCCGAGTTCTCGGGTCCTCCGGGGTGGAGATTGGGAGGCCACCATTTTCATTCTCCTCCTCCAAAGCAGTATGGAAACTTTGCAGAGAACAAAAGCTCCCGAGAGCAAACCCAAGCAGATTACTTAGCCCGGACAGGGCAAGGGCGGGGCAATTCCGCCTCCGGCAAAGACATTTGAGAACAATAACAACAGGCCCCTCCCCCAGAAGATCAGTGAGAACAGCCAGCCAAGACCAAGTTTACCCATCAATGAGAACAGCAGAACTCCAGCACTAGGGGAATACTGCACATAGAATCCAAGGCTTTTTTACCATGCTTCTTTAGTCTTTCAAAGTTAATTTTTTTAAATGTCTTTTTTTTTTTTGAATTTTTCTTCTTCCCTTTTTCAACCAACATCTTATCAATCCCTTTTTTAAAAAAATTTTTATTTTTCATTTTTAGAGTCATATTCTATCCCTTCATAGTAGTTACCCATATTTTTGGCATATATATATAAGTTGTTCTCTCTTTAAAATTTTGAGATAGTTTCTTCTAACAGATCAAAATATACCCTAAATCTCTAGTGTATGGTTTTTTTCTGCTCCCTTGCCTGATCACATTCTCTCCCTTTTTTCTTTTTTTTTTAAATCCTCTTCTTTCTTTTTTCAAACAACTTATCAATTCCTGTTATAATTTTTTATAATTTCCATCTTTACAGTCATATTCCAACACTTCATCATATCAACCCTTATTTTTGTACATATATACGTTTTCTTTCTTTAAAATTTTGGGAGGCACTTTTTTCTAACAGACCAAAATACACCCAAAATCTAGTGTGTGGCACTGATCTATATACCAGCCTGAGCATATTTGATCATATTCTGTTTTTTTGTTTGTTTTGTTCTGTTTTTGTTTGTTTTTATCTTTATCTTTATCTTTTTCTTTTTTTTTTCTTTTTCTTTTTTCTCTCTTTCCCTTTCTTTTCCCACTGCTTCAGGTCTTTTCTGATTTGTTTAGAGTATATTTTCTGGGGATGTTGTTACCCTGTTAGCATTTTGTTCTCTCATTAATCTATTCCCCTCTGGACAAAATGACAAGATGGAAAAAATCACCTCAACAAAAAGAACAAGAGGTAGTACCGACTGCCAGGGACCTACTCAATATGGACATTAGTACGATGTCAGATCTAGAGTTCAGAATCATCACTTTAAAGATATTAGCTGGGCTTGAAAAAAGCATGGAGGTTATTAGAGAAACCCTTTCTGGAGAAGTAAAAGAACTAAAATCTAACCAAGTAGAAATCAAAAAGGCTATTAATGAGGTGCAATCAAATATGGGGGCGCTAACTGCTAGGATAAATGAGGCAGAAGAGAGAATCACTGATATAGAAGACCAAATGATGGAAAATAAAGAAGCTGAGAAAAAGAGAGATAAACAACTACTGGATCACAAGGGCAGACTTCGAGAGATAAGCGATACCATAAGATGAAACAACATTAGAATAATTGGGATCCCAGAAGAAGAAAGAGAGAGGGGCAGAAGGTATATGGAGCAAATTATAGCAGAGAACTTCCCTAATTTGGGAAAGGAAACAGGCATCAAAATCCAGGAAGCACAGAGAACACCTCTCAAAATCACTAAAAATAGGTCAACACCCCGACATCTAGTAGTAAAACTTACGAGTCTCAGAGACAAAGAGAAAATCCTGAAAGCAGCTCGGGAGAAGAGATATGTAACCTACAATGGTAGAAACATTAGATTGGCAACAGACCTATCCACAGAGACCTGGCAGGCCAGAAAGGACTGGCAGGATATATTCAGAGCACTAAATGAGAAAAATAGGCAGCCAAGAATACTCTATCCAGCTAGGCTGTCATTGAAAATAGAAGGAGAGATAAAGAGCTTCCAGGACAAACAAAAACTAAAGGAATTTGCAAACATGAAACCAGCCCTACAAGAAATATTGAAAGGGGTCCTCTAAGCAAAGAGAGAGCCTAAAAGCAACATAGACCAGAAAGGAACACAGACAATATACAGTAACAGTCACCTTACAGGCAATGCAATGGCACTAAATTCCTATCTTTCAATAGTTACCCTGAATGGAAATGGGCTAAATGCCCCAATCAAAAGACACAGGTTATCAGATTGGATTAAAAAAAAGGACCCATCGATATGCTGTCTGCAAGAGACTCATTTTAGACCCAAAGACACCCCCAGATTGAAAGTGAGGGGATGGAAAACCATTTAGCATGCTAATGGACACCAAAAGAAAGCTGGGGTGGCAATCCTTATATCAGACAAATTAGATTTTAAACCAAACACTGTAATAAGAGATGAGGAAGGACACTATATCCTACTTAAAGGGCCTATCCAACAAGAAGATGTAACAATTGTAAATATCTATGACTCTAACATGGGAGCAGCCAATTATATAAGGCAATTAATAACAAAACAAAGAAACACATCGACAGCAATACAATAATAGTGGGGGACTTTAACACCCCCCTCACTGAAATGGACAGATCATCTAAGCAAAAGATCAACAAGGAAATAAAGGCTTTAAATGACACACAGGAACAAATGGACTTCACAGACATATTCAGAACATTCCATCCCAAAGCGACGGAATACACATTCTTCTCTAGTGCCCATGGAACATTCTCCAGAATAGATCACATCCTAGGTCATAAATCAGGTCTCAACCGGTACCAAAAGATTGGGATCATTCCCTGCCTATTTTCAGACCACAATGCTTTGAAACTAGAACTCAATCACAAAGGGAAAGTCAGAAAGAACTCAAATACATGGAGGCTAAAGAGCATCCTACTAAAGAATGAATGGGTCAACCAGGAAATTAAAGAATTTAAAAAATTCATGGAAACCAATGAAAATGAAAACACAACTATTCAAAATCTTTGGGATGCAGCAAAGGCAGTCCTAAGAGGAAAGTATATAGCAATACAAGACTTTTTCAAGAAAGAAGAAAGGTCTCAAGTACACAACCTAATGCTACACCTAAAGGAGCTGGAGAAAGAACAGCAAATAAAGCCTAAACCCAGCAGTAGAAGAGAAATAATAAAGATCAGAGCAGAAATCAATGAAATAGAAACTAAAAGAACAGTAGAACAGATTAATGAAACTAGGAACTGGTTCTTTGAAAGAATTAACAAGATTGATAAACCCCTGGCCAGACTTATCAAAAAGAAAAGAGAAATGACCCAAACCAACAAAATCATGAATGAAAGAGGAGAGATCACCACCAACACCAAAGAAATACAAACAATTATAAGAACATATTATGAGCAACTCTATGCCAGCAAATTAGATAATCTGGAAGAAATGGATGCATTCATAGAGATGTATCAACTACCAAAACTGAACCAGGAAGAAATAGAAAACCTGAACAGACCTATAACCATTAAGGAAATTGAAAGAGTCATAAAAAATCTCCCAACAAACAAAAGCCCAGGGCCAGATGGCTTCCCAGGGGAATTCTACCAAACATTTCAAGAAGAATTAATACCTAGTCTTCTGAAACTGTTCCAAAAAATAGAAATGGAAGGAAAACTTCCAAACTCATTTTATGAGGCAACCATTACTTTGATCCCCAAACCAGACAAAGACCCCATCAAAAAGGAGAATTACAGACCAATATCCCTGATGAACATGGATGCAAAAATTCTCACCAAAATACTAGCCAATAGGATCCAACAGTACATTAAAAGGATTATTCACCATGACCAAGTGGGTTTATCCCTGGGCTGCAAGTTTGGTTCAACATCCGCAAATCAATGAACATGATACAATACATTAACAAAAGAAAGAACAAGAACCATATGATCCTCTCAATAGATGCAGAAAAAGCATTTGACAAAGTACAGCATCCTTTCTTGATCAAAACTCTTCAGAGTATAGGCATAGAGGGTACATACCTCAATATCATAAAAGTCATCTATGAAAAACCTACAGCGAATACCATTCTGAATGGGGAAAAGCTGAGAGCTTTCCCCCTAAGGTCAGGAACGTGGCAGGGATGTCCACTATCACCACTGCTATTCAACATAGTATTAGAAGGCCTAGCCACAGCAATCAGACAACAAAAAGAAATCAAAGGCATCCAAACCGGCAAAGAAGAAGTCAAACTCTCACTCTTTGCAGTGAGATGACATGATACATAAAGTATCATATCATCTATATGATACTTTATGTGGAAAACCCAAAAGACTCCACCCCAAAACTGCTAGAACTCATACAGGAATTCAGTCAAGTGGCAGGATATAAAATCAATGCACAGAAATCAGTGGCATTCCTATACACCAACAATAAGACAGAAGAAAGAGAAATGAAGGAGTCGATCCCATTTACAATTGCACCCAAAACCATAAGATACCTAGGAATAAATCTAACCAAAGAGACAAAGGATCTGTACTCAGAAAACTATAATATACTCATGAAAGAAATTGAGGAAGACACAAAGAAATGGAAAAATCTTCCATGCTCATGGATTGGAAGAACAAATATTGTGAAGATGTCAATGCTACCTAGAGCAATCTACGCATTCAATGCAATCCCCATCAAAATACCATCCACTTTTTTCGAAGAAATGGAACAAATAATCCTAAAATTTGTATGGAACCAGAAAAGACCCCGAATAGCCAGAGGAATGTTGAAAAAGAAAAGCAAAGCTGGCGGCATCACAATTCCGGACTTCAAGCTCTATTACAAAGCTGTCATCATCAAGACAGTATGGTACTGGCACAAAAACAGACACATAGATCAATGGAACAGAATAGAGAGCCCAGAAATGGACCCTCAACTCTATGGTCAACTAATCTTCGACAAAGCAGGAAAGAATGTCCAATGGAAAAAAGACAGTCTCTTCAACAAATGGTGTTGGGAAAATTGGATAGCCACATGCAGAAAAATGAAACTGGCCCATTTCCTTACACCACACACAAAAATAGACTCCAAATGGTTGAAAGACCTCAATGTGAGACAGGAGTCCATCAAAATCCTAAACACAGGCAGCAACCTCTTCGACCTTAGCTGCAGCAACTTCTTCCTAGAAACATTACCAAAGGCAAGGGAAGCAAGGGCAGAAATGAACTATTGGGACTTCATCAAGATAAAAAGCTTTTGCAAAGCAAAGGAAAGAGTCAACAAAACCAAAAGACTACCGACAGAATGGAAGAATATATTTGCAATTGACATATCAGATAAAGGGCTAGAATCCAAAATCTATAAAGAACTTATCAAACTCAACACCCAAAGAACAAAGAATCCAATCAAGAAATGGGCAGAAGACATGAACAGACATTTTTCCAAAGAAGACATCCAAATGGCCAACAGACACATGAAAAAGTGCTCAACATCGCTCGGCATCAGGGAAATCCAAATCAAAACCTCAATGAGATACCACCTCACACCAGTCAGAATAGCTAAAATTAACAAGTCAGGAGAGCATCCGAGACCTTGCAGTACAAATCTTGTCAGATCATGCCCAAATCTCATCCAGACGTGGGCAAAATCTTGTGATGTTTCACGGACCTCAGGCATGATTTCCCTCCAAATCTCAAGAGCTCTCACCAAAATCTCACTCCTTCTTGGGGACAATCTCGTGAGATCTCACAGAACCTGAGCGAGATTAACTCCAAATCCCTGAGCCGCATCCATGCCTCCAAGTCCTCGCAGTCTAAATCTTGTGACATCATGCCCAAATCTCACCCAAACAGCAAAATCTCATGACTTTTCACAGAGTTTGGGTGAGGTTTCACTCCACATCCCCTGAGATCTCACTGAAATGCCCCTACGTCTTTTCAAAGTCTCAAGAGAAATCATTGAGCTCCTGAATGATTTCACTCCCCATCTCGTGAGATCTCAACCAATTCATGCTCAGACGGGGGCGAAAGGATGTGAGATTTCAAAGAGCTTGGGCGAGACTTCACTCCAAATGTCATCAGATCTCAAGGAAATCTCGCTCTTTCTTGGTGGGAAATGTCATGAGATCTCACCGTGCTCCACGAGATTTCACTCCAAATCTAGTGAGCTCACATCCAAATCTCATTCCGTCTTGTGGAAATCTCCTGAGAAACCATGGAGCTCTGGTGTGATTTCACTCAAAATCTCATGATATCAAAGCCAAATCACAGCCAGATTTGGATGAAATCTCAAGAGATCTCACGGAGCTCCGGGGAAATTTCATGCAAAATCTGGCCACTTTGCAAGCATGCCTCCAAGTCTCAGAGTCGAAATCTCGTAACATATCACCAAAATCTCACCCAGACTGAGGCGAAATCTCATGAGATTTCATGGAGTTCGGGCGAGATTTCACTCCAAATCTCATGAGATCTCATGGAACTCGAGAGAGATTAACTCCAAATCCCTGAACCGCATCCAAGCCTCTGAGATCTCCCAGTCCAAAATGCAAGAGAGCACGTCCAAATCTCACCCAGACTTGGGAAACATCTCGATTAATTTCAGAGTTTGGCCGAGATTTCACTCCAAATCACATGTCATCTCATCAAAATCTCGCTCCTTCTTTGGCAAAATGTCGTGAGACCTCACGGAACTTGACGAGATTTTACTGCAAATCTTGCGAGCTTGCATCCAAGTCTCACTCCCAACTTGTAGAAATCTCGTGAGAGAGCATGGAGCTTGGGTGTAATTTCACTCCAAATCTCATGACATCTCACGCAAATCTCCCTTTTTTTTTTTTTCAAATCTCATGTAATCTCACGGATATCACGAGATTTCATTCTAAAACTCATGAGCTTGCAACCAAATGCTGCTCTGTCTTTTCTAAATCAAATGAGAAATCATACAGTCGGACATGATTGCACTCCAAATCTCATGTGACCTCAGCCAAATGTCACCCTTCTAGGGTGAAATCATGTGAGATCACACAAGGTTCAAGCAAGATTCAAGCAAAATCCAGACGGAGCATCCAATCCTCCAAGACCACACGGTCCAAATCCCGGGAGATCTCACCCAACTCTCACCCGGACTTGGGCAAAACCCCCGAGAGATCTCTCAGAGCTCGGTGGAGATTTGACACAAAATCCTGCCACCTTGCCATCATGCCTCTGAGACTCAGAGTCCAAATCTGGTGAGACTTCACCCAAATCTCACCTGGACTCGGGTGAAATCTCGTGAGATTTCATGGAGCTTGGGCGAGATTTCATGCTAAATCTCGTGAGATCTCACAGAACTCGAGAGAGATTAACTCCAAATCCCTGAGCCGCATCCATGCCTCCGAGTCCTTGCAGTCTAAATCTCGTGACATCATGCCCAAATCTCACCCAAACAGCAAAATCTCGTGACTTTTCCCAGAGATTTCACTCCATATCTCCTGAGATCTCACCGAAATCCCCCTCCATCTTTTCAAAGACTCAACCAAAATCATTGAGCTCCTGAATGATTTCACTCCCCATCTTGTGACATCTCAACCAATTTGTGCTTATACTGGGGTGAAAGCACGTGAGATCTCAAAGAGCTCGGGAGAGATTTCATTCCAAATCTCATGAGATCTCAAAGAAATCTCGCTCTTTCTTGGTGGGAAATGTCATGAGATCTCACAGTGCTCCACGAGATTTCACTCCAAATCTAGTGAGCTCACATCCAAATCTCCTTCGGTCCTGTGGAAATCTCGTGAGAAACCATGGAGCTCTGGTGTGATTTCACTCAAAATCTCATGATATCAAAGCCAAATCACAGCCAGATTTGGATGAAATCTCAAGAGAGTTCATGGAGCTCTGGGGAAAGTTCACACAAAATCCAGCCACTTTGCAACCATGCCTCCGAGGCTCAGAGTCGAAATCTCGTAACATATCGCCAAAATCTCTCCTAGACTTGGGTGAAATCTCGTGAGATTTCATGGAGCTCGGGCGAGATTTCACTCCAAATCTCGTGAGATCTCACGGAACTCGAGACAGATTAACTCCAAATCCCTGAACCGCATCCAAGCCTCCGAGATCTCCCAGCCCAAAATGTGAGCGAGCACGTCCAAATCTCACCCAGACATGGGAAAAATCTCCATTAATTTCACAGAGTTAGGGCGAGATTTCACTCCATATCACATGTGATCTCATCGAAATCTCCTCCTTTGCTGAAATGTGAGATCTCATGGAACTCGATGAGAATTCATTGCAAATCTTGGGAGCTTGCATCCAAATATCACTCCGACTTGTAGAAATCTCTTGAGAGAGCATGGAGCACGTGTGTGATTTCACTCCAAATCTCATGACATCTCATGCAAATCTCCCTCCGTTTTTTTTTAAATCTCACATAATCCCACGGATATCATGAGATTTCATTCTAAAACTCATGAGCTTGCAACCAAATGCCACTCCTTCTTTTCAAAATCGCATGAGAAATCATGGAATTGGACATGACTGCACTCCAAATCTCATGTGACCTCAGCCAAATGTCGCCCTTCTAGGGCGAATTCATGTGAGATCACACAAGGTTCAAGCAAGATTTAACCAAAACCCAGAAGGAGCATCCAAGCCTCCAAGACCACAGAGTTCAAATCCCATGTGAACTCACCCCAATCTCGCCCAGACTTGAGCAAAACCCCCCAAGAGATCTCTCAGAGCTCAGTGGAGATTTGACACAAAATCCTGCCACCTTGCCATCATGCCTCCGAGACTCAGAGTCCAAATCTTGTGAGACTTTGTCCAAATCTCACCCATACATGGGAAAAATCTCGTGAGATTTCATGGCGCTTGGGTGAGATTTCACTCCAAATCTCGTGAGATCTCATGGAACTCGAGAAAGATTAACTCCAAATCCCTGAGCCACATCCAGGCCTCGGACACCTCCCAGTCAAAAATGTGAGAGAGTGGGGCTGAAACTCACCCACACTTGGGAAAGATTTCAATTAATTTCACGGAGTTTGGGTGAGATTTCACTCCAAATCACATGTGATCTCATCAAAATCTCACTCCTTCTTTGGCAAAATGTCATGAGATCTCCAGGAACTCGACAAGATTTCATTCCAAAACTTGTGTGCTTGCATCCAATTCTGGCTCCGACTTGTGAGAAATGAGAAATCTCGTGAAAAACCATGGAGCTTGGGTGTGATTTCACTCCACATGTCATGGCATCTCACGCAAAGCTCACTCCATTTTTTTCAAATATCATGTAATCTCACAGATACCACGAAATTTCATTCTAAAACTCGTGAGCTCGCACACAAATGCCACTCTGTCTTTTTGAAATCGCATGAGTAATCATGGAATCAGACATGATTGCACTCCAAATCTCGTTAGATCTCAGGCAAATATCGCCTTTCTAGGGAGAAATCACGTGAGATCACACAAGGTTCAAGCAAGATTCAACCAAAACCCAGAAGGAGCATCCAAGCCTCCAAGACCACACAGTCTAAATCCTGTGAGAACTCACCCCAATCTTGCCCAGACTTGGGCAAACCCAGGAGAGATCTCTAAGAGCTTGGTGAAGATTTGACACAAAATCCTGCCACCTTGCCATCATACCTCCAAGACGCAGAATCCAAATCTCATGAGACCTCGTCTAAATCTCGCCAAGGTCGGGCGAAATCTTCTGAGATTTCATGGATCTCAGGCGAGATTTCACTCCAAATCTCGTGAGATCTCACTGAACTCAAGAGAGATTAACTCCAAATCCCTGAGCCGCATCCAAGCTTCTGAGACTTCCCAGTCTAAAACGTGAGACAGCACGTCACAATCTCACTAGGATGTGGGAAAGATCTTGATTAATTTCACGGAGTTTGGAAAAGATTTCACTACAAATCACATATGATCTCATCGAAATCTCGCTCCTTCTTTGGTGAAATATCGTGAGATCTCCCGGAACTTGATGGGATTTCTTTCCAAATCTCATGAGCTTGCATCCAATTCTCACTCCGACTTGTAGAAATCTCTTGAGAGAGCATGGAGCTCAGGTGTGATTTGACTCCAAATCTCATGATATCTCACTCTGTTTTTTTTTTTCAACTCTCATGTAATCTCATGGATATCATGAGATTTCCCTCTAAAACTCGTGAGCTCACATACAAATGCCACACTGTCTTTCTGAAAACTCATGAGAAATCTCGGAGTCAGACATGATTGCACCCCAAATCTCGTGTGATTTCAGGCAAATCTCGCCCTTCCAGGGCGAAATCACGTGAGATCACACAAGGTTCCATTGAGATTCAACCCAAACCCTGATCGAGCATCCAGGCATCCAAGACCAAGACCACACAGTCCAAATCTCGTGAGATCATGCCCAACTCTTGCCCAGACTTGGGCCAAGCCCCGAGAGATCTCTCAGAGCTCAGTGGAGATTTTGCACAAAATCCTGCCACCTTGCCATCATGCCTCTGAGACAGAGTACAAATCTCATGAGACCTCGCCCAAATCTCGCCAGGACTCAGGCAAAATCTCATGAGATTTTGTGGAGTTTGGGTGGGATTTCATTCCAAATCTCGTGAGATGTCATGGTCCTCCCAGGAGATTGACCCCTCGTCCCTGGGCACGCATCCAAACCTCTGAGACCTCCCAGTCCAAATCTCGTCCTGACCTGGGCAAAAATTCGTGATGTTTCACGGAGCTCAGGCATGATTTCACTCCAAATCTCCAGCCCTCCCTGAAATCTCGCTCCTTCTTGGGTGAAATCCCATGAGATCTCACGAGCTCAACGAGATTTCACTCCAAATCTTGTGGGCTCACCTCCAAATCTCGCTCCATCTTGTGGAAATCTCGTGAGAGAGCATGGAGCTCCGGTGTGGTTTCACTCCAAATCTCATGAGACCTCACCCAAATCAGACCCAGAATGGGGGAAATCCCAAGAGATCTCATGCAGCCTAGGGAGATTTGACCCCAAATCCCACTAGTTTGCAACCATGCCTCCAAGACCCAGATTCGAAATCTTGTGAGCTCTCGACAAAATCTCACCCAGATTGGTGTGAAATCTCATGAGATTTCAAGGACCTTGTGCAAGATTTCACTCCAAATCTTGTGAGCTCACATCCAAAGCTCACTCCATCTTGTGGTAATCTCATGAGAAAGCATGGAGCTCACGTGTGATTTCACTCCACATCTCCAAATCTCATGAGATGCTCCCGAATCCCAGCCAGATTTGGGCAAAACACCAAGAGATCTCTCCGAGCTCTGGGCAGATTTCACCCCAAATTCTGCCAGGTGGTAACCATGCCTCCGAGACCCAGAGTCGAAATCTCACGAGATCTCACCCAGATCTCACCTGGACTTGGGTGAAATCTCGTGAGATTTCATGGAGTTCGGGCGAGATTTCACTCCAAATCTCGTGAGATCTCACGGAGCTCAAGAAAGTTTAACTCCGAATCCCTGAGCCCCATCCAAACCTCCGAGACTTCCCAGTCCAAAATGCGAGAGATTACGTCCAAATCTCACCCAGACATGGGAAACATCTTAATTAATTTCCCGGAGTTTGGGCGAGACTTCACTCCAAATCATATGGGATCTCATTGAAATCTTGCTCCTTTGGAGAAATGTCGTGAGATATCACGGAACTCGACGTGATTTCATTCCAAATCTCGTGAGCTGGCACCCAAATCTCACTCCGACTTGTCGAAATCTCGTGAGAGAGCATGGAGCTCGGGTGTGATTGCACTCCAATTCTCAGGACATCTCATGCAAATCTCCAGGTTTTTTTTAAATCTCATGTAATCTCATGGAAATTACGAAATTTCCCCCTAAAAGTCGTGAGCTCGCATCTAAATGCCACAGTCGTTTTGAAAACTTGAGAAATCTTGGAGTTGGACATGATTGCACCCCAAATCTCGTGAGATCTCAACCAAATCTCGCCCCAACTTGGGTGGAATCTCACGAGATTTCATGGAGTTCTGGTGAGATTTCACTCCAAATCTCATGACATCTCACGCAAATCTCACTCTGTTTTTTTTTTTTCAAATCTCATGGCTAACAAGAGATTTCCCTCCAAAACTCATGAGCTCGCATTCAAATGCCACAACGTCTTTCCAAAATCTCATGAGAAATCTAGCAGTTGGACATGATTGCACCCCAAATCTCGTGTGATCTCAACCAAATCTCACCCTTCCAGGGTGTAATCACGTGAGATCACACAAGGTTCCATTGAGATTCAACCCAAACCCTGAACAAGCATCCAAGCCTTCAAGACCAAGACCACACAGTCCATGTCTCATGAGGTCTCACCCAAATCTTGCCCAGGCTTGGGCCAAACCCCGAGACATCTCTCAGAGCTCAGGGGAGATTTTGCACAAAATCCTCCCACCTTGCCATCATGCCTCCGAGCCGCAGAGTCCAAATCTCGTGAGACCTCACCCAAATCTCGCCCGCACTTTGGCGAAATCTCGTGTGATTTCATGGAGTTTGGGTGAGATTTCATTCCAAATCTCGTGAGATGTCATGGTCCTCCCGGGAGATTGACTCCTCGTCCCTGGGCACGCATCCAAACCTCCAAGACCTGGCAGTCCAAATCTCGTGAGATCACGCCCAAATCTCGTCCTGACGTGGGCAAAAACTCGTGATGTTTCACGGAGCTCAGGCATGATTTCACTCCAAATCTCCAGCCCTCCCTGAAATCTTGCTCCTTCTTGGGTGAAATCCCATGAGACCTCACGAGCTCAACGAGATTTCACTCCAAATCTCATGGGCTTACCTCCAAATCTCGCTCCGTCTTGTGGAAATCTCGTGAGAGAGCATGGAGCTCCAGTGTGGTTTCACTCCAAATCTCATGAGACCTCACCCAAATCAGACCCAGAGTTGGGGGAAATCTCCAGAGATCTCATGCAGCCTGGGGAGTTTTGACCTCAAATCCCACCAGTTTGCAACCATGCCTCCAAGACCCAGAGTTGAAATCTCGTGAGCTCTCGACCAAATCTTGGCCAGATTGGTGTGAAATCTCGTGAGATTTCAAGGACCTTGTGCAAGATTTCACTCCAAATCTTGTGAGCTCACATCCAAATCTCGCTCCGTCTTTTGGTAATCTCATGAGAAAGCATGGCACTCGGGTGTGACTTCACTCCATATCTCCAAATCTCATGAGATGGCCCCGAATCCCACCCAGATTTGGGCAAAACACCAAGAGATCTCTCGGAGCTCTGGGCAGATTTCACCCCAAATTCTGCCAGGTTGCAACCATGCCTCCGATACTCAGAGTCGAAATCTCATGAAATCTCACCAAATTCTTGCCCTGACTTGGGTGAAATCTCATGAGAGTTCATGGAGTTCAGGTGAAATTTCACTCCAAATCTCGTGAGATCTCACGGAGCTTGAGTGAGATTAACTCCGAATCCCTGAGCCTCATCCAAACCTCTAAGACCTCCCAGTCCAAAATGCGAGAGATCACGGCCAAATCTCACCCAAACTTGGGAAACATCTTGATTAATTTCACGGAGTTTGGGTGAGATTTCACTCCAAATCACATGGGATCTCATCAAAATCTTGCTCCTTCTTTGGTCAAATGTCCTGAGATCTCAGGGAACTCGACGAGATTTCATTCCAAATCTCGTGAGCTTGCACCCAAATCTCGCTCTGACTTGTAGAAATCTGTTGAGAGAGCATGGAGCTCCAGTGTGGTTTCACTCCAAACCTCATGAGACCTCACCCAAATCAGACCCAGAGTTGGGGGAAATCTCGAGAGATCTCATGCAGCCTGGGGAGATTTGACCCCAAATCCCACCAGTTTGCAACCATGCCTCCAAGACCCAGAGTCGAAATCTCGTGAGCTCTCGAACAAATCTCGCCCTGATTGGCATGAAATCTCGTGAGATTTCACGGACCTCAGGCGATATTTCACTCCAAATCATGTGAGCTCACATCCAAATCTCGCTCCGTCTTTTGGTAATCTCATGAGAAAGCATGGAGCTAGGGTGTGATTTCACTTCACATCTCCAAATCACATGAGATCGCCCCCAAATCACACCCAGATTTGGGCAAAATACCAAAAGATCTCTCGGAGCTCTGGGCAGATTTCACCCCAAATTCCACCAGTTTGCAACCATGACTCCAAGACCCAGAGTCGAAATCTCGTGAGCTCTCAACCAAGTCTCGCCCAGATTGGCATGAAATCTCTTTAGATTTCATACAGTTCTGTGCAAGATTTCTCTGCAAATATTGTATGATTGCACCAAAATTCTGCTCTTTCTTGGGGGGAAATGTCATTAGATCTCAAAGCACTTGATTAGATTTCATTCTAAATCCCGTGAGAGGTAACGGAAGTCCAGTGAATTTGACTCCAAATCCTTGAGCACGCATGCGAGCCTCCTAGACCTCGTGGTCTAAATCTCCTGAGATTCACGCACATATCTCGTCCAGACGTGGGCAAAATCTCGTGATGTTTAATGTTGCTCGGGCATGATTTTACTGCAAATCTCTAGAGCTCTCACTGAAATCTCACTCCTTCTTGGCAAAATCTCATCGAAATCTCTCAGATCTCGATGAGATTTCCCTCCAAATCTCATGAGCTCACATCCAAATCTCTCTTCGCCTTTTTGAAATCTCATGAGAAATTATGGAGCTCAGGTGTGATTTCACTCCAAATCCTCTAAGATCTCATCCAAATCTCAGCCAGGCTTGGACAAAATCCCGAGAGATCTCACGGAGCTCCAGGGAGATTTCACTCAAAATCCCGCCAGTTTGCAACCATGCCTCTGAGACAAGTCCAAATCTTCAGATTTTGAATTTGGACCCAGGGAGGGAAAGAGCCCTGTCTAAGGGTAGGGTGAAAAGGCAGGTGATGGTATGCACCTAGGCTATAGCAGCATGGAGAAGTGCCCCAAGGGTCACGAGAGTTAAGGGCTAGTGTTTCATTGAGGATCTGTGTTCTAGTTTAGCCTCAGGGGTCCTTGTGTTCCTGGTGTATAGTGTCTGTACTAGAATCATGGTCAGCAGCTACATCCAACTGGGTAGCAACAGGCACAGTTTCCTTCTTTGTTCTTGCCTGTTTAGCATGGCATTCCCCGGTAACCAAATCCACTGTCACCTAACAGTTAGGGTTAGGCTTTGGCCAGGGCCACATCTAGGGCTAGTGTTTGGCTTATAGTCCCTATAGTTTTGGGGGCCCAACCATGGCAGAGCATACTTGTAGAGTGAGGGCTGAATGGTGGTCTGTCATGTAGGGTAAGCCCAATGTTTCCTGTTTGGTCAGCGGTTTACTCACTCTTTTGGTTGAGTTTCCAGTTTTCCTCTCCAAAAGCTGTTGTGCAGCAACAACCGTGCTTGCATGTGGTACAGTGTCCTACTGCGTTCCTGACTGAATCTCTCATTGCCCAGGTGACCCAAATCAGCGCTCCCTTAGAGCTAGGTTTCAATCACTGACAGTTCCCCAGCTAGGGCTAGGTTTTGTGTTAGGGACTATAGGCAGGATGCTGTCAATCTGATGACACTGTGCTGATGATCCCTGAAGGCTGAGAAGATGTTGAGCATTAGGGTAAAGTGCAGGGTCAGGGTTTGGTCTCATTAATCAGGCCGCTTTGGATCCCAGGGCAGGTGTTCACAGGCATCATGCTATTAGACCCCCCTTCCCCTTGTGCTTACCCGAGGCATGAGTCCTTTCTACATTCCTGGACATTTGTCTTGTGTCCCGCTGGAATCCAATTCCTGTCATTCTTGAGACTTAGAATTTGGACCCAGGGGGGAGACAGCCATGCCCAAGGTAGGGTGAGAAGTTGGGAGATGTTTAGCACGGAAGAGATGGCATTGTGGAGAAGTGCCCCGAGCCTCAGGACAGTTCAGGGCTAGCATTAGCATGAGCATCCGAGTTCCAGTTTGAACTCATGGAGGTGCTCCTTTTGTTCCTGATATATAGTGTCTTCAATAGAATCATGATCAGCAGCAACATCCACCATGTTGGCAAGTCACAAGGTTTCTTCCTTTTTCTTGCATTATAAGCTTGCTCTTGCTCCTGTGTCCTAAATCCATTGCAGCCTCACTGAAAGGCTCTCGGTCTTGTCAGTGCCACATCCAAGGTAAGGTTTGAGTTATAGGCCCAAGGTCTGTAGGGGATAATTGCTTGGAAGCTCACAGCCATGTCCTGCAGCTGATTGGAGGCGTAACAAGAGGGTGAGCCTCAGCCTTCAGGTTTGCAGGGGAGTGCTCAGTGTTTTTGCTGAGTTTCCGGCTTTTCTCTCCCAAAGCTGTTGTGCAGCAATGACCAAGCTTGCGTGTGGTACTGTGTCCTATTGCGATTCTGACTGATTCTCTAGCATCGGTGATGTGAACCAAATGCTGTGCTCCCTCAGGCTAGTTTTCATGCAGTCATTGCCTCAGGCAAGGTAGTATTATGGCTACTGTATGGGAGCTGGAAGGGGTCTATCTCGTGGCAGTGTGGAGACCTGCCCAAAGGCCTGAGTTGAGGGTGAGCTTTAGGGGGAAGCACTGGGTTAGGGTTTAGTCTCATCAACTAAGTGAATGGTGGATCAAAGGGCTGGTTTTCCCCGCATTATGCTATTAGGCCCACGTTGGTGGTTACCCATGGCATGAGAGCTTTCTGCATTCGTGGATAATTTGTACTGTGCCCCACCTTGTATCACAAATCCTGTTCTTGTTCAGGCCTAGAATTCGAAGTGATGGAGGGCCAGGGTCATGGTAATGGATAGGGTGAGAATCATGGAGATGGTAGGCACGTTTCAGATGGCTGTATGGACAAGTGTCCCAAGGGGTGACTTGAAGGCAACATTAAAGGGTTGAACATCTTGCTTCCCGTTGGTTCTCGTTTAGGTGATCTTTGTGGCTCTGATGTACAGTGTCTTCCCTAGAATACTGGGCAACAAGCAGCAACATGCACCAGGGTGGGAAGTCGCACAGTTTCCTTTTTGAATCTTGCTTTATGAGCCTGCAGTTGCCCAGGTGTCCAAAATCCACTGCAGCCTCACTTAAAGGGTTCGGGTCTTGTCAGTGTCACATCCAGGGTAAGATTTGAGTTATAGGCCCGAGGACCCTATGGGATAATTGCATGGAAGTGCAGTGTCCTGTCCTGCAGAATCCATTGCAGCCTCACTTAAAGGGTTTGGGTCTTGTCAGTGTCACATCCAGCGTAAGGTTTGAGTTATAGGCCCGAAGACCTTAGGGGATAATTGCATGGAAGTGCAATGCCCTCTCCTGCACCTGACTGGAAGGCTAACACGAGGGCGAGCCGCAGGCCTCGGGTTTGTGCACGGGAATGCTCACTGGTTCGCTGAGTTTCTGCTTCAAAACCTGATGAGCAGCTCCAGCTGAGGCTGCTTGGGGCCCTCTCTCCTACTGTGTTGCTAACTGAATACCATTGCTTAGATGAGCCAGATCCAGAGCTCCCTCATGGCTAGGTTTCAATCCCTGTCAGCTCCTCAACCACAGCTAGGATTAGTATTCATGTCTGGAAGCTGGAAGGGCTCTATCCGATGACATTGCAGAGACAGTCCCTGAAACCTGAGCTGACGGTGAGCATCAGGTTTAAGCGCATGGGCAAGGCTTGGTCTCATTAACCAGGCCATTGTGGGTGCCAGGGCAGGTGTTCGCCACCATCGTTCTATTCAGCCCCACTCATTGTTACCCGTGGCATGAGTTCTTTCTGCATTCCTGCACATTTATCCTGTGTCCCCCTTGTGTTCCTATTCCCGTCGTTCTTCAGACATAGAATTTGGACCCAGGTAGGGAAAGATCCTTGATGAAGGTAGCGTGAGCAGCCGGGGGATGGTAAGCACCTAAGCGATATCAATGCGTGGAATTGCCCCAAGGGTTACATGAGATCAGTGTTACTTTAGCGACAGCAGCTGTCTTCCTGTTTGGCCCCAGGGAGATGCTCCTTGATTCTTAACATATATTTTCCTCAAAGGAATCATGGTCAGCAGCAACATCCACCAGTGTGGCAGGTCGTATGGTTTCCTCCTTTGTTCCTGCATTATAAGCCTGCTGTTGCTCATATGTCCAAAATCCATTGTAGCGTCGCCAAAACGCTTCGGGTCTGGTCAGTGCCACATCCAGGGTTCAGGCTTGAAGTATACGGCCAAGGAACATCGTGGACAATTGAATGGAAGGGCAGAGCTCTGTCCTGCAGTTCTGTGGAAAGCTAGCATGAGGAGGAGCCTCAGGTTTCGGGTTAGGCCAGGGGAATTGCTCACCGTTTTGCTGACTTCCTGTTTCGAAACCTGATGTGCAGGAACCGCCGTGGCTGCATGTGGCACAGTCTCCTACTGTGTTCTTGACTGATTCTCTTACATCGGTTCCCTGAGTCAAATCCAGCGCTCCCTGTGGGCTAATTTTCTGCTTCCGTCATTTCCAAAACCAGGGCCCTGAAAGTGGTGTATCCGATGGCATTGTGTAGACGAGCCCTAGGGACTGACGTATAGACGTGCTTAGTGTGAAGCTCACGGTTAAGCTGGGTCTTAGGAACTAGGTTCCATATGGAATGGAGTGCCATGGTTTCTCCAGGATCATGGGATGAGCCCCCAGTGGTGGTTACCTGCAGCATGACAGTTTCTGCATTCTTGGACATTTGTCTTGTTTATACCCTTGTGTTCCTATTCCCTTCCTTCTTCACACTTTGCACTTGGACCCAGCGCGGGAGAAAGCCCTGTCCAAGGGTACAGTGAGAAGCCAGGAGATGGTAGGCACCTAAGAGATGACTGTGCAAAAGTGCCCTGAGGGTCACGAGAGTTGAGGGCTAGTGTTAGCATGAGCATCTGTGTTCCAGTTTGGCCTCAGGGAGATGGTTCTTGTATTCCGGATGTAGAGTGTCTGCACTAGAATCATGGTCAGCAGCTACATCCAACTGCGTAGCAACTTGCACCGTTTCCTTCTTTGTTCTTGCCTGTTTAGCATGGCATTCCCTGGATAGCCAAATCCACTGTCGCCTAACAGCTAGGGTTAGGCTTTGGCCAGGGCCACATCTAAGTCTAGCGTTTGGCTTATAGTCCCTATAGTTTTGGGGGCCCAACCATGGCAGAGCATACTGGTAGAGTGAGGCCTGTCATTGAGGAGTTTGGGTGAGATTTCATTCTAAATCTCGTGATATGTCACGGAACTTGAGCGAGATTGACTCCAAATCCCTGAGCACACATCCAAGCATCCGAGACTTCGCAGTACAAATCTTGTTAGATCATGCCCAAATCTCATCCAGACATGGGCAAAATCTCGTGATGTTTCACGGACCTTGGGCATGATTTCACTCCAAATCTCGAGAGCTCTCACCAAAATCTCACTCCTTCTTGGGGACAATCTCGTGAGATCTCACGGAACTTGAGCAAGATTAACTCCAAATCCCTGAGCCACATCCATGCCTCCGAGTCCTTGTAGCCTAAATCTCGTTACATCTTGCCCAAATCTCACCCAAACAGCAAAATCTCGTGACTTTTCACCGAGTTTGGGTAAGATTTCACCCCACATCTCCTGAGATCTCACCGAAATCCCCCTATGTCTTTTCAAAGTCTCAAGAGAAATCACTGAGCTCCTGAATGATTTCACTCCCCATCTCGTGAGATCTCAACCAGTTCGTGCTCAGACTTGGGCAAAAGCACGTGAGATTTCAAAGAGCTCAGGCGAGATTTTGCTCCAAATCTCATGAGATCTCAAAGAAATCTCGCTCTTTCTTGGTGGGAAATGTCATGAGATCTCACCACGCTCCACGAGATTCACTCCAAATCTCATGAGCTCACATCCAAATCTTGCTCCGTCTTGTGGAAATCTCATGAGAAAACATGGAGCTCTGGTGTGATTTCACTCCAAATCTCATGAGATTGCAGCCAAATCATAGCCAGATTTGGATGAAATCTCAAGAGATCTCACGGAGCTCTGGGGAAATTTCACGCAAAATCTGGCTACTTTGTAACCATGCCTCCGAAGCTCAGAGTCGAAATCTCGTGAGATCTGACACAAATCTCACCCAAACAGTGAGCATCACTCCGCCCAAACCCGAAGCCTTCAGCTTACCCTTAATGACAGAACTCCATTCAGCCCTTACTCTACAAGTATGATCTGCAATGGATGGGCCCCGAAAATTATAAGGATTGTAAACCAAACATTAGCACTAAATGTGGCCCTGACAATAGCCAAACAGTAGCTGTTAGGCTACAGAGAATTTGCTTATCTGGGGAATGCCATGCTAAACAGGTAAGAACAAAGAAGGAAACCGTGCCTGTTGCTACCCATTTGGACGTAGCTGCTGACCATGACTCTATTGCAGACTCTATACATCAAGAACACAAGGACTGCAGACCTGAGGCTAAAGTGGAACACAAATGTTCATGCTAACGCTAGCCCTCAACTCGTGACCCTCGGGGCACTTCTCTGCCCTGCCATCTCTTAGCTGCATACCATCTCCCAGCTTCTCACCCTACGCTTGGACAGGGCTCTTTCCTGCCCTGAGTCCAAATTCGAAGTCTGCAGATTTGGACTCTGTGTCTCGGACGCATGGGTGCAAACTGGCGGGATTTTGAGTGAAATCTCCCCAAGCTCCATGATATCTCTCGGGATTTCGCCCAATTCTGGGTGCGTATTTGGAGGAGAACTTATATGATTTGAAGTGAAATCACTAACAGTCCATAGGGCTCGTCTACACACTGCCATCTGATACACCACTTCCAGGGCCCTGGCTGTGGAAATAACGGAAGCAGAAAATTAGCCCACAGGGAGCGCTGGATTTGACTCATGGAACCGATGCGAGAGAATCAGTCAGGAACACAGTAGGAGACTATGCCACATGCAGCCACGGCGGGTGCTGCAATCAGGTTTCGAACCAATAATTCAGCAAAACGGTGAGTATTCCCATGGCCAAAGCTGAAGTCTGAGCCTCCACTTCATGCTAGCTTTCCACAGAACTGCAGGACAGAGCTCTGCCCTTCCATTCATTTGCCCCCGAAGTTCCTCGGCTGTGTAAATCAAGTGAACCCTGGAGGTGGCACTGACTAGTCTCGAAGTGTTTTGAGGAGGCAAAAATGGATTTTGGACACATGAGCAAAAGCAGGCTTATAATGCAGGAACAAAGGAGCAAACCATACTCCTGCCACACTGGTGGATGTTGCTGCTGACCATGATTCTTTTGAAGAAAATATATATCAGGAAATCAAGAGGCATCTCCCTGGGGCCAAACAGGAAGAAAACTGCTGTCGCTAAACTAACACTGAACTCAAGGGCTCTTGGGGCAATTCCACGCACTCTCATCGCTTAGGTGCTTAGAATTTCCCCTATGCTCAAGATACCTTGAGCAGGGATTTTTCCCTCCCTGGGTCCAAATTTTACCTCTGAAGAACGACAGGAATAGGAACAGAAAGGGGACACAGAATAAATATGCAGGAAGGACGAAAGAATTCATGCCACGGGTAACCACCTTTGGGGTCTAATAGCACAATGCTGGCAAACACCTGCCCTGGGATCCACAACGGCCTGGTTAATGAGACCAAGCCTTGACCGGATGCTTAAACTGGATTTTCACCATCGGGTCAAGATTCAGAGAGAGTCTATGCAGTGTAATTGGATAGAACCTTTCCAGCTTCCAGACATGAAAAATAAATATAGTCCTGGTTAGGGTATTGAACGTGATTGAGACCTAACCATGAGGGAGCATTGAATTTGCCTACCAAAGCAATGGTATTCAGTCAGCAGCAAAGTAGGAAACAGGGTCCCATGCAGCGTCGGTTGCAGCTGCCTATCAGGTTTTGAACCAGAAACTCAGCAAACCAGTGAGCATTCCCCTGAAAAACAGGAGGCCTGAAGCTCGCCGTCATGTTAGCTTTCCAGTCAGCAGCAGGACAGGACACTGCTCTTCCATGTAATTATCCCCTAAGGTCCTCGGCCCTACAACTCAAACCTTGTCCTGGATGTGGCTCTGACAAGAGGCGAACCCTTTAAGTGAGGCTGCAATGGATTTTGGACACCTGGGCAACAGCTGGCTCCTAAGTCAGGATTGAAAAAGGAAATTATGTGACTTCCCACCCTGGTGCATGTTGCTGCTTGCTGCCCAAGATTCTAAGGAAGACACTGTACACATGGGACACAAAGACCATATACGTGAGGACAAACAGGAAGCCAGATGCTCAGCGATTTAATGTTGCTTTCATGTCACGCCTCAAGAAACTTGTCCTTACAGCCATCCGAAAGGTAAGCTACCATCACCCAGATTCTCACCCTAACCGTTACGATGACCTTGGACCTCCGATCCTTCGATTATATGCCTGAATAAGAACACGATTTGTGATACAAGGGGGGGGCACAGTACAAAATCTCCACGAATACAGAAAGGACTCATGCCACGGGGAACCACCAAGGTTTGCCTAATAGTGTAATGGGGGGAAACCCAGCCCATTGATCCACCATGCACCTAGTTAATGAGAACAAACCCGAACCCTGCATTTCCCCCTAAAACTTGCTCTCACTTCAGGCCTTGGGGAAGGTCTCCACGCTGCCACGAGTTAGAACACTTCCAGCTCCAATGCAGTAACCATAATCCAAAACTTGCATGAGGCAAGGATTGTGCCCGAAAACCAGCCTACGGGAGCACAGCATTTGGTACACATCACCGAACCCAGAGCATCAGTCAGGAACACAGTAGGACATCGTACCACACGCAAGCTGGGTTGTTGCTGCACAACAGCTTTTGGAAAGAAAAGCCAGAAACTCAACAAACACACTGAGCATTCCAAAGGCCAAACCTGAAGCCTGAGGCTCACGTACTTGTTAGGCCTCCAATCAGCTACAGGACAGGGTTCTGAAATTGCAAGTAAGTATCCACTAAATTCCTTGAGCCTATAACTCAAACCTAACCCTGGATGTGGCACTGACCAGACCCAGAGTATTTTACTGAGGCTGCAATAGAATTAGGACACCGGAGCAACAACAACCTTATAATGCAGCAACTGAGCATTTCCCTGGCCAAACCCGAAGCTTGAGGCTCGCCGTCATGCTAGGCCTCCGATCAGCTACAAGACGGGGC
>NW_023270377.1:111620577-111625095 GCF_011800145.1 Mirounga leonina
GGGAACACAAAGGGGACATGGGATAAATGTGCAGGAATGCAGAAAGAACACATGCCACGGGTAACTACCAGTGGGGCCTCATAGGACGATGCTGGTGAACACTTGCCCTGGGAACCACAATGGCCCGGTTCATGAGACCAAGCCTTGACCCTGTGCTTCAACCTGATGCTCACCGTCAGCTCAGGTTTTGGGGACTGTCTCCAGGATGTCATCAGATAGAGCTCTGTCAGCTTCCAGACATGCATACTAATCCTAGCAACTGTTGGTGAGCTACCAGTGTCTGAAACCCAGCCTTGAGGAAGCACTGGATTTGGCTCACCTAAGCAATGGTAATCAGGTAGCAACACAGGAGGAGACTGGGAAGCATGCAGCCTCGGCTGGAGCTGCCCATTAGGTTTTGAAGCAGCTCAGCGAACCCGTGAGCATTCCCCTGCACAAACCCGAAGCCTGAGTCTCACCCTCATGTTAGCCTTCCAGTCTGCTGCAAGAAAGGACACTGCACTTCCATGCAATTATCCCCTAAGGTTCTCGGGCCTATAACTCAAAACTTACCCTGGTTGCAGCTGTGACAAGATGTGAATCCTTTAAGTGAGGCTGCAATGGAGTTTGGACTCCTGGGCAACAGCAGGCTCATAAGGAAAGATTCAAAAAAGCAAGTGTGATACTTTCCACCCTGGTGCATGGTGTTGCTTGCTGCCCAGAATTCAAAGGAAGAAACTGTATATCAGGGACACATACAGCATCTACCCGGGGACCAACGGGAAGCCAGAGGCTCAGTCGTTTAATGTTGCCTTCATGCCACCCCTCAGGGCACTTGTCCATACAGCCATCTGAAACCCGCCTACCATCTCCATGACTCTCACCCTAACTGTGACCATGACACTGGCCTGGGTCGCTTCGATTTCTACACCTGAACAAGAACAGGATTTGTGATATAAGGTGGGCCGCACTATAAATTCTCCAGAAGGCAGAAAGGACTCATGTCACGAGGAACCACCAATGTGGGCCCAATAACATAATGCAGTGAAATCCAGCCCATTGATCCACCATGAGCCTAGTTAATAAAACCAAACCCTAACCATGCGCTTCTCACTAAGCCTACAAACTGCTTCCTCCCTCAGAGAGGTGGATGGTAGCTAAAGCATGGTTTCGCTACCATGTTGTTTCTTCGAGTTCGAACGCTAATGAATAGGCTTCCATGTGAAAGTGAGGCCACAGTGCTAGCTTCATGAAACAAGTGGGGAGTCATACGCTGCCTTCTGCCAGGGCCGGAGTCTCACTCAGAAAATGCCTCCGGACTCCATTGCAGTGCTCTCACGCATGCACACAGCAAAATGCGTCCACCCTCAGGCATGGTTGTTTAAGCCGCAGCAGGACTTCCCTACTGACTTGTTCCTTTGACTTAGGCGGTTGGCTTTCGGCCTGCAGGCACACCCGGGGTAAGGGTACCGGCCTCCTCAACAAGACGTGAGTTGAGAGCAGCCTTCCGTACCGGCCTGTTTCTCGCTCCATTTCACGTATGCGACCTTTTCCCCGGTCTCTCCTACATGAGCACTGTGAAATTCCTCTGGCTTCAGGAACGGCAATGTTAACTAAAGCGCAGGAACTCTCTAGCATTGATTCTTGCTGTTAGTAGTCCAGCAACTAGGCATCCAGGCACCCAGGGCACAGCTGGGCGAACCTACTAAAACAACAGGTGAGTCGACAGCAGCCTTCCTTACAGGCCTGCTTCTCACTCCGTTTTCCGTTTAGGTTCCATTTCTGATGCTTTAACAGAAAGACACACGAGATGAAGTTCACGCTCAGGAAGGGCGATCTGTGCTGAGGCACGGGTTCTCTACAGTTTTGTTCCTTTGCGTTGGGTGGACGGCCCTTAGGACTCCACGCACACGCGGGAGAGCCGACCTAGGTTCCTGAAACAAGAGTTGAGTCGACGGGTGCCTTCTGCCCATGCTTATTTCTCCCTGGGAATTCTGCTGGGACTCACTCCCCACATTTGCCCTGAAGCAGAGTTCAAAATGCTGCCACCCTGTGGAGAGGCTGATGAGCTGAAGCTGCTATTCTTTACCAGCTTCTTCCTGCCAAATCAGTGTGGAGCCCTTAGCATTCGTAGGCACACATGGAGCAGTAAGGGTTAGCTTCAGGTAACAAGAGCTGAGTCGAGAGGTGCCTTCTGGCCCGGACTTCTTCTCCCTCGATTTCACGTGAGTAACCCATTACCCAGGCTCTCAACCACGGTAGCCTGGAAACTTCTTCCTCCCTCAGAGAGGTGGATGGTAGCTAAAGCACGGTCTCGCTACTGTGTTGTTTCTTCTAGTTCGAATGCTAATGATTAGGCTTCCATGCGAAAGTGAGGCCGCAGTGCTAGCTTCATGAAACAAGTGGGGAGTTGTGAGCTGCCTTCTGCCAGAGCCTGAGTCTCACACGGAAAATGCGTCTGGACTCCCTTGCAGTGCTCTCACGCATGCACACACCAAATGCTTCCAGCCTCAGGAAGGCCTATTTTCGCTGAAGCAGGAATTCTCTACAGACTTCTTCCTTTGACTTAGGTGCTTGGCTTTAGGTCTGCAGGCACACACAGGGCAACGGTACTAGCCTCGTAAACAAGGAGTGAGTTGACAGCTTCCTTCTGCGCCCGCCTGTTTCTCCATGGAGTTTAAGTATGGAACCCGTCCCCAGGCTCTCACCCACAGTGCAGGGTAAACAGCTTCCTCCCACAGACCATAAAAAAGTGGGGAGTCATGCTCTGCCTTCTTCCGGGGCCTGAGTCTCACACAGACAATGTTTTGGGACTCCATTGCAGTTCTCTCACGCATGCACACAGCAAAATCCTTCCATCCTCAGGAAGGCCTCTTTTCGCTGAAGCAGGAATTCTCTAAAGACTTATTCCTTCGACTTCGGTGCTTGGCTTTTATGCCTGCAGGCACACACGGGGAAACGATACTAGCCACGTAAACAAGGAGTGAGTTGACAGCTTCCTTCTGCACCGGCCTGTTTCTCCATTGAGTTTACGTATGGAACCCGTCCCCAGGGTCTCCCCCACAGTGCAAACTGCTTCCTCCCACAGACAGGTCGACGGTAGCCAAAGCACGGTTGCTGTACACTAAGAGCTAGAACGCAAGCGATTTGACTTCCATGCAGAAGTGGGGCCGCAGTGCTAGCTTCATGAAACAAGTAGGAGTCGTGCGCTGCCTTCTGCCAGGGCCTGAGTCTCATTCGGAACATGCCTCTGGACTCCCTTGCAGTGCTCTCACGCATGCACACAGCAAAATGCTTCCAGCCTCAGGAAGGCCTAATTTCGCCAAAGGAGGAATTCTCTACAGACCTGTTCCTTCGACTTAAGTGCTTGGCTTTCGGCCTGCAGGCACACACAGGGGAACGGTACTAGCCTCTTAAACAAGGAGTGCGGTGACAGCTTCCTTCTCCACCGGCTGTTTCTCCATCCAGTTTACGTATGGAACCCATCCCCAGGCTCTCACCCACAGTGCAGAGTAAAGTGCTTCCTCCCACAGATCATGAACCAAGTGGGGAGGCGTGCTCTGCCTTCATGCGGAGCCTGAGTCACACACGGACAATGTTTTGGGACTCCCTTACAGTTCTCTCACGCATGCACACAGCAAAATGCTTCCAGCCTCAGGAAGGCCTCTTTTCGCTGAAGCAGGAATTCCCTACAGTCTTGTTCCTTCGACTTAGGTGCTTGGCATTACGCCTGCAGGCACACAAGGGGCAACGGTACTAGCCTCTTAAACAAGGAGTGCAGTGACAGCTTCCTTCTGCACCGGCCTGTTTCTCCATCCAGTTTACCTATGGAACCCGTGCCCAGGCTCTTACCCACAGTGCAGGGTAAAATGCTTCCTCCCACAGACCTTGAAACAAATTGGGAGTCGTGCTCTGGCTTCTACCGGGGCCTGAGTCTCACACGGACAATGTTTAGGGACTCCATTGCAGTTTTCTCACGCATGCACACAGCACAATGCTTGCAGCCTCAGGAAGGCCTCTTTTCGCTGAAGAAGGGATTCCCTACAGACTTGTTTCTTTGACTTAGGCAGTTGGCTTTCGGCCTGCAGGCACACCCGGGACAAGGGTACCGGCCTCCTCAACAAGAGGTGAGTTGAGAGTGGCCTTCCGTACCGGCCTGTTTCTCGCTCCATTTCACGTATGAGACCCTTTCCCCGGTCTCTCCTACACGAGCACTGTGAAATTCCTCTGGCTTCAGAAACGGCAATCTTAACTAAAGCGCAGGAACTCTCTAGCATTGATTCTTGGTGTTAGTAGCCCGGCAACTAGGCATCCAGGCACACAAGGCAAAGCACGGCGAATCTCCTAACACAACAGGTGAGTCGACAGCAGCCTTCCTTACAGGCCTGCTTCTCACTCCGGATTCCATTTAGGTTCCATGTCGCATGCTTTCACAGAAACACACACGAGATGAAGTTCACGCTAAGGAAGGGCGATCTGTGCTGAGGCACGCGTTCTCTAGAGTTTTGTTCCTTTGCGTTGGGTGGACGGCCCTTAGGA
>NW_023270378.1:0-13151 GCF_011800145.1 Mirounga leonina
GCAATGTCCACAATAGCCAAACTGTGGAAAGAGCCAAGATGTCCATCGACAGATGAATGGCTAAAGAAGAGGTGGTATATATATACAATGGAATATTATGCAACCATCAAAAGGAATGAGATCTTGACATTTGCAACCACATGGATGGAACTGGAGAGTATTATGTTGAGCGAAATAAGTCAAATAGAGAAAGACATGTGTCATATGACATCACTGATATGAGGAATTCTTTTTTTTTAAGATTTTATTTATTTGAGAGAGAATGAGAAAGAGAGAGCACATGAGAGGGGGGAGGGTCAGAAGGAGAAGCAGACTCCCTGCTGAGCAGGAAGCCCGATGCAGGACTCGATCCTGAGACTCCAGGATCATGACCTGAGCTGAAGGCAGTCGCTTAACCAACTGAGCCACCCAGGCACCCGATATGAGGAATTCTTATTTGCAGGAAACAAACTGAGGGTTGCTGGAGTGGGGGGTGGGGTGGGAGGGAGGGGGTGACTGGGTGATAGATACTGGGGAGGGTATGTGCTCTGGTAAGCGCTGTGAATTGTGCAAGACTGTTGAATCTCAGATCTGTACCTCTGAAACAAATAATGCAATATATGTTAAGGAAAAAAAAGAAGAAGAAGGTAGCAGGAGGGGAAGATGAAGGGGGGGGAATCGGAGGGGTAGACGAACCATGAGAGACGATGGACGAACCATGAGAGACTCTGAAAATCAAACTGAGGGTTCTAGAGGGGAGGGGTGGGAGAGTGGGTTAGCCTTGTGATGGGTATTGAGGAGGGCACATTCTGCATGGAGCACTGGGTGTTATGCACAAACAATGAATCATGGAACACTACATCTAAAACTAATGATGTAATGTATGGGGATTAACATAAGAATAAAAAAATTTAAAAAAAACCACTCATATGTCTCAAATTTTAGTTCCCTGTAAAATGTTATTTTATGAAAAAACTGTGAAGTTGGAAATCATCCTGAGGTGCAAAGTAGGTTTTATAGACACCAATGTTCTTCTTTTTTTTTTTTTTTGGTCCGGTATGTTTTCCACCTAATACCAGTGGTGCTGATACGAGAGAGTCCACATGCTTCTTTCATTCCCCTGATCTAGAAGTTCGAATCTGAGTAAGGGAGAAAATGGAGATAGCCCGAAAGAAATGCTAATTAAAGCAGAGATCACTCTTTTTTAAAATTAAAAAAAAATTAAAAAAAAAGATTTATTTATTTACTTGAGAGAGAGTACGAGTGGTTGGGGCAGAAGGAGAGGGAGAGCGAGAATCTCAAGCAGACTCCTGCACTGAGCGCAGAGCCTGACGTGGGGCTCGATCTCACAACACTGAGATCATGACCAGAGCTGAAACCTAGAGTCTGATACTTAACCAACAGTGCCACCTGGGCGCCCCCCTACTTGGATATATAACAAGCTTCTCCTACTGGGAGCCCCCGATTCTAGCACTGCCAAGTCAGCTGCCAGAGTCAGGGAGGGTTTTTAGGGAGCAAATGTAGATCTGGCTCAAGGGTTCCCTTTTGCTCCTTTAGGTAGGTGTGTTAACAAGACACATCTTGGCAGGCAAAATCATCATTGCTGGCAGGACATCTGCTCAACAGCGGGGCCTGGCACCTCCTATTCGCCATCTCCTTCATCCCTGGTCACAGTGGCCTTGGTGCACTTTGTTCTCACCCTGCTCAGCCAAAGCTGCCCCAGGATGGGCTCTGGTGGCGGTGCTGGCAGGAGGGAGTGGCTGGTGAGAGAGAAGCAGATCCTCCTCCCCCTTGCAGGGCTCCCTGAGGCACCACTCAAAGTAAGGGTCACCATGGCTTGCCTGGGTTATGGCACCTGCCTCCTACCAGGCTCCCGCACTTTCTTCTGGCTTCCCTTCTGTCCTCTACACCTCCGCCTGAGGGATCTCTCTAAAACTGTTAAACTAAGTCACATTAAAAAAAAAATTACAGCTCAAAATCGACTTCAGAGCAGGGCGCCTGGGCTGGCTCTGTACAGCGTGTGGCTCTTGATCTCAGGGTCGTGAGTTCAAGCCCCATGTTGGGTGTGGAGATTACTTAAAATAAAAAAAACCTTTAAAAAAAATTACAATTCAGTTCTTCAGTCACAGGCTACATTCAGAATGCTCAACAGCCAAGTGTGGTTAGTGGCTCCCATGTTGGCCATCACAGACACAGAACATTTCCATCTGTGTAGAAAGTTCTGTTGCAGGGCAGTGGTCCAAAATACACATTTGAGGCTGTCACCCACCCACTCGAATCTCTTCCGAGGCTCCCTATTCTCTTTGGGGAAAGTCAGTCCCTGTCCCCCACCCCACGGCCAGCTCCCCCAACAAGGTGCTCTTGCTCTGCCACATCACCTGCCGAGGCTCTCTCTGGCCCGTCTCTTGTCTGCTCTGCACCAATCCTCTCTGCTCAGCCTCTGCCTGGGACACCTCTTCTCTCAGGGATTTCATTCATTTATTCTGTTAGAAGACATTTTTTGAGCGCCAACTATGTGCCAGACACTCTCCAGCAGAGAACAAGAGGAAAGGCTCCTGCTTTCAGGGAGCTTTCAATCTAGTGGGAAACACACACACACACACGAATATGGAATTCCATACTTGGATGTGTTATAAAGGAAAACACCAGATGCTTGGAGAGAAAAATAAAGGGAGGGGCACTCATTTAGCTGTTTGAGGAGATGACCTTTAAATGGAGACGTGCACAATGAGGAATCAGTTAGGTAACATGTGAGAGGAAAAGCATTCCGGGCAGAGGGAAGGGAATGTGCAAGGCCTCCCTGGAAAACTCCTTCAAGCTCAATGGCTGGGAGCTGTGTCTTAACCATTATTGTTTTTGCTTTCTGAGTCTGAAACACAGAGTTTGGCCCATAGCAGTGTTCTATTAATATCTGCTAAATAGAGCCAACTGCTTCCCTTTGCCCTCTTCCTTAATTGCTCCCAGTTCCTCCTCGATCCACCCCTTCTCCCCCTGCCTACCATGCCCACTTGGCTTACGAGATATATTTTTCTGATTTGTTAAATTTCTTCTCCAGGTACTTGGCAGACGTCTTGCTGGGGATCTTCACCATGGAGAGCTCTTTGTTGTAGCGGGTCAGGTTGCAGGGTGTCCTGCAGAGACAGTAATTACTGTCCTTCTCCGCTAGCAGACCTGGAGGGGAGACAGGGGTGGGTCTTAGTCAGGTGTGGGGGCGGGGCCCCTGGGTTCCAGGGGCAGGCATGAGATGGGAGGGGGTGCCTTCCCCCAGGGGCAGTGACAGGTGGAGCGCTTCAGAGAGAAGGGGAACTGGGCGTTGGCACTAGGTTGGTAAGGGTGGGAGCTGTCATAAAATGGTGCCCACTCTTTCTAGGTTTCTCTTTGTCCTGTTCTCCTTTGACTTCCTTTATTGTTATGTTGCCCTTTAAAAATTGTTGAAAAGGCACCACTTTGGAGAACAGGCTTCCAGAGAGTCCTGGCGCCCTCAGCTTCCCAGAGCCTTCTTCTCTGTTCCTAGCCTCAGTGTTCTCATCCACAAAGTGGGTCTCCCATCAAGGGCAAACATGGGAGACCATTTTATCTGAAACCCAGGGCTCCGTGGTATTCCCTCTGTGGCTCTTCCCTAACCAGACCCTGCCTCTTCTGTCTGCTGGGTTAGGGCACAAGCAAAGATCCCCAATTCCTGTCCCTAGAAGCAACCTCCCTGCATCTGGAACGTTTCTTTCCTTCAAGCTCCTCTTAGGACAGGGTGGCTAAAGACATACTTCTCTCCCTCCGTCTCTCTGAGCATCGCAGTGTTACCCACGGGCTTTGTTGATTCTGTACTCCAAAGAGAGATGTCTTTGTATACGTTAGAAGTCTCTCACTCTCTCTAAGCCCCCCCCCCCCCCCCACCAGTCCTTCTGGAAGCATCTGGACGCAGGAGTCCAGAGCTGTCCTGGCTTAGCTCCAGCAAGTGCAGCTGCTGAATGAAATTGAGTCCAAATGATTTAAACACTCTTTCTGCTTGTCTTGATTATAAATCACTTCCCAGGTCCAGAGAGAGGCAGGCATGTGGAGTGGGTCTAGCTTTGGGGTTGCAGCTTGTTTGTGGGATCTCCCACACCCGGAAGTTTTCCAGTGGGGGAATCCAGCAGTTATTCCAAACTGCAAGCACCCAGCAGGAGGAGGACGAGGGGGAAATACACGCCGGCCGCCCCTCCTTCTCACCCCATCTCCTTCGGTGCCCACCTGGTTGTCCACTGTCCATCCTCTCTCCATCTCTGTCCGCTCCGCTGTGGTCCCCAGTGCTCTCCTTTTCCCCCAAACCCCAACGCATCTCTACCCGTACCTCTCTACTGCCGTTCTCTCCCCCAGTGCTTGGTCAGCCCTCAACCGCCCACCTGCATCCCTGCATCTGATCCCCCCCTTCTCTTCCTCCTCCTCTCACCTTCCTCTCCTGCCCCCATTTCTCCCACACCCAGAGGGCCTCCGAGGTCTCAATCTCAGGCCCCCACTCCATTTGTCCCCCAGTACTGACCTAGGGCAGGTTCTGCGCACTCCTTGTGCTGCTCAGGAGTACAGAAAGGGGCATCCCCTGCAAAGAAGAGACACAAAGAGAGGTACTCAGGCAGCAACATCTCCCTCCTGGGCTGGGGAAGAGGAGTGCATCCTACAATCGGGAGGGGTAGCATACCCAGCCGGCATTCAGAAGGGAACCTCCATATAAGGGAACCACCAATCAGAGCTGCCTGCCGGCAGTTGGGGCCCAGTGTACTCAGAGCCAGGGGATTGGGTCTGCTCTGTCTGTGAGCTTGGGCAGGCCATAATTGAGTCCGCCTAGCTAACTTCTCCCAGATTGCTGTGCTGGTCCACCCAGCTCAGGTGGGTGGTACATGAGAAAGCCTTGGTGGCTGAAAGCAGGGAGGTGGTGGAAAGCACCTCCTGTGGCTGGTGCGCATCATTGTCTGTAACTCACATGGGTACCTCCTGCAATAAGTCCCAGGCAGTCCCTGGCACTGACCTGGCATGTGGACCATGCGGCAGTTACAGTTCTCCACGATGTAGCGCGTCTCGCAGTCAATCCGACAGGCAGTGATACTGTAAACAGGAAAGAAGTCGAGTCCCATCTCTGAGGATCGGCACTCGCCCCAGGGTGGGGGCAGGTATGTGAGCTGCAAGACAAGAAGGTGGAGGCAGCAGTCAGCCCTGGAGGTTCAGCATCAACAGCCCCAGTATCTCATTCATTCACTTATTCAATCAACAAACAATTATTGAGCATCTCCTACATGACAATTTAACTCCATTGACCTCATAGGCTTTCAGCATTGGGCTCCAATACTAGTTTACCTGTCTTGTAACCTTCCCATAAATGCTGATCTCAGTCTCTTATACATGCCACATGTCTTTCTACTTCCATACTTTGTCATCTCGAGTCACCTGGAATGACCCAACTAAATTCTGCTGTCTTGCCTGGGAACAGTGAGACTCTAGACCTAGACTTGGGGGCCAAAGCCTGCAGGAGGGTCCAGGAAGAAATGGCATAATCAGTGTTATTTATGATCTGTGGCCCAGACTAGAGCAACTCTCCAGTGTCATGCTATGGACCGACATCTTTGGGGAAAATGTCATTCTTATTTTCAGATGTCCAATGATCATAGAACACTGTCATGCCTATGGTATGTGCCTGCTGGAGATGGGGAAGGTGAAGGATGAGGGAAACTAACGGCTGTAAGCACTTACTCTGTGTTAAGCCCCAAGCTAATTCCTTTATACCTATCTTTTTAAAAAAATTGAAGAATAAAAAAGCAATAAAATGCATAAGTCTTCAGAGCACAGTTCAACAAATTCTGTAAAATGTATACACCTGTATACCTACCACTTAAATCAAGACTTGCACTTTTTAAAAAAGATTTATTTATTTACGTGAAAGAGAGAGAGAAAGTTTGAGGGCAGGGGAGGGGCAGAGAGAGAGAGTGATTCTCAAGCAGGCTCCCTGCTGAGTGCGGAGCCCTACACAGGGCTTGATCCCAGGACCCTGATATCATGACCTGAGTGGCTCAAGAGTGGGCTGCTCAACTGACTGAGGTACCCAGGCCACCCCAAGACCTAAGACACTTTTTTTTTGTCATCCCACATGTGCTTTATATTATATTTTATTTTTTTAAACATTTTTAACATTTTATTTTATTCTTTAGTTTTTTATTCTTGTTAATCCCCATACATTACATCATTAGTTTTAGATGTAGTGTTCCATGATTCATTGTGCATAACACCCAGTGCTCCATGCAGAATGTGCCCTCCTCAATACCCATCACCAGGCTAACCCATCCTCCCACCCCCCTCCCCTCTAGAACCCTCAGTTTGTTTTTCAGAGTCCATCGTCTCTCATGGTTCGTCTCCCCCTCCGATTTCCCCAACTTCATTCTTCCTTTCCTGCTACCTTCTTCTTCTTCTTTTTTTTTCTTAACATATATTGCGTTGTTTCAGAGGTACAGATCTGAGATTCAACCATCTTGCACAATTCACAGCGCTTACCAGAGGACATACCCTCCCCAGTGTCTATCACCCAGTCACCCCATCCCTCCCACCGACCCCCACTCAGGCAACACTCAATTTGTTTCCTGTGATTAAGAATTCCTGATATCAGTGAAGTCATATGATACATGTCTTTCTCTGTTTGACTTATTTCATTTGGTATCGGAGCGGGAAGCCAGCTGCAGAGACGGAGCCAAGGCATGGGCTCTCAGCTCAGGGTTGCCATAAACCGTGATCCACGGCACAGTCGGGACACTGCTCCTCCAGCAGGGACCCAACAAGCAGCAGATCCGGGGAGACTCACCTTCTTCCCTGGGAGGAGCAGCATGGGAGTGCACCACAGGGATCTGCTGGGTTTGGAGACTCCACACCGAGTCGGGTGCCAGAGATAGAAACTTGCGGTCACAGGCTGGGTGATCATGGAGTGCGGCTGGAGACCGGGGAGATGGGAGTGACTGACTGCTTTTCTGTGGGGGTGCACTGAGGAGCGGAGCCCCGAGTTCTCGGCTCCAGGGCGGAGATTGGGAGGCCGCCATTTTAACTCTCTGCCTCCAAAGCAGTTCAGAAAGCTTGCAGGGAACAAAAGCTCCTGAGAGCAAACCTGAGCAGATTACTTAGCCCGGACCGGGCAAGGGCGGGGCAATTCCACCTCCGGCAAAGACATTTGGAAACCATGGCAACAGGCCCCTCCCCCAGGAGATCAGCGAGAACAGCCAGCCAAGACCAAGTTTACCCATCAATGAGAAGGGCAGAACTCCAGCGGTAGGGGAATACTGCACATAGAATTCATGGCTTTTTTTACCATGATTCTTTAGTCTTTCAAAGTTAATTATTTTTTTAACTGTTTTTTTCTTTTTTTTTGAATTTTTCTTTTTCCCTTTTTCAACCATCTTATCAATCCCCTTTTTAAAAAACATTTTTATTTTTCATTTTTAGAGTAATATTCTATCCCTTCATAGTAGTTACCTATATTTTTGGCATATATATATAAGTTGTTCTCTCTTTAAAATTTTGAGATAGTTTCTTCTAACAGATCAAAATATACTCTAAATCTCTAGAGTATGGTTTTTTCCTACTCCCACGCCTGATCACATTCTTTCCCTTTTTTTTCCTTTTTTAAAAAATCCTTTCTTTTTTCAAACAACATATCAATTCCTTTTATAAAATTTTTTATAATTTCCATCTTTACAGTCATATTCCATCCCTTCATCATTTCAACCCTTATATTTGTACGTATATAAGTTTTTCTTTCTTTAAAATTTTGGGAAGCACTTTCTTTTAACAGACCAAAATACAACCAAAATCTAGTGTGTGGCACTGATCTATATACCAGCCTGATCGTATTTGATCACATTCTGTTTTTTTGTTTTGTTTTGTTCTGTTTTTGCTGTTTTTACCTTTATCTTTATCTTTTTCTTTTTCTTTTTTCTTTCCCTTTCTTTCCCCCCTGCTTCAGGTCCTTTCTGATTTGTTTAGAGTATATATTCTGGAGACATTGTTACCTGCTAGCCTTTTGTTCTCTCATTAATCTATTCTCCTCTGCACAAAATGACAAGATGGAAAAAATCACCTCAACAAAAAGAACGAGAGGTAGTACTGACTGCCAGGGACCTACTCAATACGGACATTAGTACGATGTCAGATCTAGAGTTCAGAATCATCACTTTAAAGATACTAGCTGGGCTTGAAAAAAGCATGGAAGTTATTAGAGAAACTCTTTCTGGAGAAGTAAAAGAACTAAAATCTAACCAAGTCGAAATCAAAAAGGCTATTAATGAGGTGCAATCAAATATGGGGGCGCTAACTGCTAGGATAAATGAGGCAGAAGCTAGAATCAGTGATATATAAGACCAAATGATGGAAAATAAAGTTGAGGAAAAGAGAGATAAACAACTACTGGATCACGAGGGCAGAATTCAAGAGATAAGCGATACCATAAGACAAAACAACATTAGAATACTTGGGATCCCAGAAGAAGAAGAAAGAGAGAGAGGGGCAGAAGGTATAATGGAGCAAATTATAGCAGAGAACTTCCCTAATTTGGGGAAGGAAACAGGCATCAAAATCCAGGAAGCACAGAGAACCCCTCTCAAAATCAATACAAATAGGTCATCACCCCGACATCTAATAGTAAAACTTACGAGCCTCAGAGATGAGAAAATCCTGAAAGCAGCTCACGAGAAGAGATCTGTAACCTACAATGGTAGAAAAGTTAGATTGGCAACAGACCTATCCACAGAGACCGGGCAGGCCAGAAAGGACTGGCAGGATATATTCAGAGCACTAAATGAGAAAAATATGCAGCCAAGAATACTATATCCAGCTAGGCTGTCATTGAAAATTGAAGGAGAGATAAAAAGCTTCCAGGACAAACAAAAACTAAAGGAATTTGCAAACGTGAAACCAGCCCTACAGGAAATCTTGAAAGGGGTCCTCTAAGCAAAGAGAGAGCCTAAAAACAAAAGAGACCAGAAAGGAACACAGACAATATACAGTAACAGTCACCTTACAGGCAATACAATGGCACTAAATTCCTATCTTTTGATAGTTACCCTGAATATAAATGGGCTAAATGCCCCAATCTAAAGACACAGGCTATCAGATTGGATTAAAAAACAAGACTCATCAATATGCTGTCTGCAAGAGACTCATTTTAGAACAAAGACACACCCAGAATTTATTTATTTATTTAATTTATTCATTTTTATTAAAAAATTTTTTTTCTTATGTTAATCCCCATATATTACATCATTAGTTTTAGATGTAGTGTTCCATGATTCATTGTGCATAACTCACAATGCTCCATGCAGAATGTGCCCTCCTCAATACCCATCACCAGGCTAACCCATCCTCCCACTCCCCTCACCTCTAGAACCCTAAGTTTGTTTCTCAGAGTCCATCATCTCTCATGGTTCATCTTCCCCTCCAATTTCCCCCCTTCATTCTTCCCCTCCTGCTACCTTCTTCTTCTTCTTCTTTTCTTAACATATATTGCATTATTTGTTTCAGAGGTACAGATCTGAGACTCAACAGTCTTGCACAATTCACAACGCTTACCAGAGCACATGCCCTCCCCATTGTCTATTACCCAGTCACCCCCTACCTCCCACCCCCCCCACTCCAGCAAACCTCAGTTTGTTTTTGGCCATTAAGAATTCCTCATATCAGTGAAGTCATAAGATACATGTGACACCCCCAGATTTAAAGTGAGGGTGTGGAAAACCATTTATGATGCTAATGGACACCAAAAGAAAGCTGGGGTGGCAATCCTTATAGTAGACAGATTTTAAACCAAAGACTATAATAAGAGATGAGGAAGGACACTATATCCTACTTAAAGGATCTATCCAACAAGAAGATCTAACTATTGTAAATATCTATGCCCCTAACATGGGAGCAGCCAATTATATAAGGCAATTAATAACAAAAGCAAAGAAACACATCGACAACAATACAATAATAGTGGGGGACTTTAACACCCCCCTCACTGAAATGGACAGATCATCTAAGCAAAAGATCAACAAGGAAATAAAGACTTTAAATGACACACTGGACCAAATGGACTTCACAGACATATTCAGAACATTCCATCCCAAAGCAACGGAATACATATTCTTCTCTAGTGCCCATGAACATTCCCCAGAATTGATCACATCCTAGGTCATAAATCAGGTCTCAACTGGTACCAAAAGATTGTGACCATTCCCTGCCTATTTTCAGACCACAATGCTTTGAAACTAGAACTCAATCACAAGAGGAAAGTTGGAAAGAACTTAAATACATGGAAGCTCAAGAGCATCCTGCTGAAGAATGAATGGGTCAACCAGGAAATTAAAGAAGAATTAAAAAAATTCATGGAAACCAATGAAAATGAAAACACAACTGTTCAAAATCTTTGGGATGCAGCAAAGGCAGTCCTAAGAGGAAAGTATATAGCAATACAAGCCTTTCTCAAGAAACAAGAAAGGTATCAAGTACACAACCCAAACCTACACCTCAAGGAGCTGGAGAAAAAACAGCAAATAAAGCCTAAACCCAGCAGGAGAAGAGAAATCATAAAGATCAGAGCAGAAATCAATGAAATAGAAACTAAAAGAACAGTAGAACAGATCAACAAAACTAGGAGCTGGTTCTTTGAAAGAATTAACAAGATTGATAAATCCCTGGCCAGACTTATCAAAAAGAAAAGAGAAATGACCCAAATCAACAAAAAAATGAATGAAAGAGGAGAGATCACAACCAACACCAAAGAAATACAAACAATGATAAGAACATATTATGAGCAACTCTATGCCAGCAAATTAGATCACCTGGAAGAAACGGATGCATTCCTAGAGATGTAGCAACTACCAAAACTGAACCAGGAAGAAATAGAAAACATGAACAGACCTATAACCACTAAGGAAATTGAAGCAGTCATCAAAAATCTCCCAACAAATCTCCCAGGGCCAGATGGCTTCCCAGGGAAATTCTACCAAACATTCCAAGAAGAATTAATACCTATTCTTCTGAAACTGTTCCAAAAAATAGAAACGGGAGGAAAACTTCCAAACTCATTTTATGAGGCCAGCATTACCTTGATCCGAAAACCAAAGACTCTATCCAAAAGGAGAATTACAGACCAATTTCCCTGATGAACATGGATGCCTAAATTCTCACCAAAATACTAGTCAATAGGATCCAACAATACATTAAAAGGATTATTCACCAGGACCAAGTGGGATTTATCCCTGGGCGGCAAGTTGGTTCAACATCTGCAAATCAATGAACATGACAAAATACATTAACAAAAGAACAAGTATTATATGATCCTCTTAATAGATGCAGAAAAAACATTTGACAAAGTACAGCATCCTTTCTTGATCAAAATTTTTCAGAGTATAGGCATAGAGGGTACATACCTCAATATCATAAAAGCCATCTATGAAAAACCCACAGCGAATATCATTCTCAGTGAGGAAAAAAAGAGCTTTCCCCTTAAGGTCAGAAACACGGCAGGGATGTCCACTATCACCACTGCTATTCAACGTAGTATTAGAAGTCTTAGCCAGGGCAATCAGAGAACAAAAAGAAATAAAATGCATCCAAATTGGCAAAGAAGAAGTCAAACTCTCACTCTTTGCAGATGATATGATACTTTATGTGGAAAACCCCAAAGACTCCACCCAAAAACTGCTAGAACTCATACAGGAATTCAGTAAAGTGGCAGGATAGAAAATCAATGCAGAGAAATCAGTGGCATTCCTATACACCAACAACAAGACAGAAGAAAGAAATTAAGGAGTCGATCCCATTTACAATTGCACCCAAAACCATAAGATACCTAGGAATAAATCTAACCAAAGAGACAAAGGATCTGTACTCAGAAAACTATAAAATACTCATGAAAGAAATTGAGGAAGACACAAAGAAATGGAAAAACATTCCATGCTCATGGATTGGAAGAACAAACATTGTGAAGGTGTCAATGCTACCTAGAACAATCTACACATTCAATGCAATCCCCATCAAAATACCATCCACTTTTTTCAAAGAAATGGAACAAATCATCCTAAAATTTGTATGGAACCAGAAAAGACCCCGCATAGCCAGAGGAATGTTGAAAAAGAAAAGCAAAGTGGGCGGCATCACAATTCCGGACTTCCAGCTCTATTACAAAGCTGTCATCATCAGGACAGTATGGTACTGGCACAGAAACAGACACATCAATCAATGGAACAGAATAGAGAGCCCAGAAATGGACCCTCAACTCTATGGTCAACTCATCTTTGACAAAGCAGGAAAGAATGGCCAAAGGAAACAAGTCTCTTCAACAAATGGTGTTGGGAAAATTGGATAGCCACATGCAGAAGAATGAAACTGGACCATTTCCTTACACCACACACAAAAATAGACTCCAAATGGTTGAAAGACCTCAATGTGAGACAGGAGTTCATCAAAATCCTAAAGGAGAACACAGGCAGCAACCTCTTCGACCTCAGCCGCAGCAACTTCTTCCTAGAAACATCGCCAAAGGCAAGGGAAGCAAGGGCAAAAATGAACTATTGGGACTTCATCAAGATAAAAAGCTTTTGCAAAGCAAAGGAAACAGTCAACAAAACCAAAAGACAACTGACAGAATGGGAGAAGATATTTGCAAATGACATATCAGATAAAGGGCTAGTATCCAAAATCTATAAAGAACTCATCAAACTCAACACCCAAAGAACAAAGAATCCAATCAAGAAATGGGCAGAAGACACAAATGGACATTTTTCCAAAGAAGACATCCAAATGGCCAACAGACACATGAAAAAGTGCTCAATATCGCTCGGCATCAGGGAAATCCAAATCAAAACCTCAATGAGATACCACCTCACACCAGTCAGAATGCCTAAAATTAACAAGTCAGGAAACGACAGATGTTGGCAGGGATGCGGAGAAACGGGAACCCTCCTACACTGTTGGTGGGAATGCAAGCTGGTGCAGCCACTCTGGAAAACAGTACGGAGGTTCCTCAAAAAGTTGAAAATAGAGCTACCCTATGACCCAGCAATTGCACTACTGGGTATTTACCCCAAAGATACAAAAGTAGGGATCCGAAAGGGTACGTGCACCCCGATGTTTATAGCAGCAATGTCCACAATAGCCAAACTGTGGAAAGAGCCAAGATGTCCATC
>NW_023270379.1:0-23521 GCF_011800145.1 Mirounga leonina
TTTGACAAAGTACAGCATCCTTTCTTGATCAAAACTCTTCAGAGTATAGGCATAGAGGGTACATACCTCAATATCATAAAAGCCATCTATGAAAAACCCACAGCGAATATCATTCTCAATGGGCAAAAACTGAGAGCTTTCCCCCTAAGGTCAGGAACGCGGCAGGGATGTCCACTATCACCACTGCTATTCAACATAGTATTGGAAGTCCTAGCCACAGCAATCAGACAACAAAAAGAAATAAAAGGCATCCAAATCGGCAAAGAAGTCAAACTCTCACTCTTTGCAGATGATATGATACTTTATGTGGAAAACCCCAAAGACTCCACCCCAAAACTGCTAGAACTCATACAGGAATTCAGTAAAGTGGCAGGATATAAAATCAATGCACAGAAGTCAGTGGCATTCCTATACACCAACAAGACAGAAGAAAGAGAAATTAAGGAGTCGATCCCATTTACAATTGCACCCAAAACCATAAGATACCTAGGAATAAATCTAACCAAAGAGGCAAAGAATCTGTACTCAGAAAACTATAGAATACTCATGAAAGAAATTGAGGAAAACACAAAGAAATGGAAAAACGTTCCATGCTCATGGATTGGAAGAATGAATATTGTGAAGATGTCAATGCTACCTAGAACAATCTACACATTCAATGCAATCCCCATCAAAATACCATCCACTTTTTTCAAAGAAATGGAACAAATAATCCTAAAATTTGTATGGAACCAGAAAAGATCCCGAATAGCCAGGGGAATGTTGAAAAAGAAAAGCAAAGCTGGCAGCATCACAATTCCGGACTTCCAGCTCTATTACAAAGCTGTCATCATCAAGACAGTATGGTACTGGCACAAAACAGACACACAGATCAACGGAACAGAATAGAGAGCCCAGAAATGGACCCTCAACTCTATGGTCAACTCATCTTCGACAAAGCAGGAAAGAATGTCCAATGGAAAAAAGACAGTCTCTTCAACAAATGGTGTTGGGAAAATTGCACAGCCACATGCAGAAGAATGAAACTGGACCGTTTCCTTACATCACACCCAAAAATAGACTCAGAATGGTTGAAAGACCTAAATGGGAGACAGGAGTCCATCAAAATCCTAAAGGAGAACACAGGCACCAACCTCTTTGACCTAGCCAAAGCAACTTCTTCCTAGAAACATCGCCAAAGGCAAGGGAAGCAAGGGCAAAAAATGAACTATTGGGACTTCATCAAGATAAAAAGCTTTTGCACAGCAAAAGAAACAGTCCACAAAACCAAAAGACAACCATCAGAATGGGAGAAGATATTTGCAAATGACATATCAGATAAAGGGCTAGTATCCAAAATCTATAAAGAACTTATCAAACTCAACACCCAAAGAACAAATGATCCAATCAAGAAATGGGCAGAAGACATGAAGAGACATTTTTCCAAAGAAGACTTCCAAATGGCCAACAGACACATGAAAAAGTGCTCAATATCTCTCAGCATCAGGGAAATCCAAATCAAAACCTCAATGAGATACCATCTCACACCAGTCAGAATGGCTAAAATTAACAAGTCAGGAAACACAGATGTTGGCAGGGATGCGGAGAAAGGGGAACCCTCCTACACTGTTGGTGGGAATGCAAGCTGGTGCAACCACTCTGGAAAACAGTATGGAGGTTCCTCAAAAAGTTGAAAATAAAGCCACCATAAGACCCAGCAATTGCACTACTGGGTATGTACCCCAAAGATACAAATGTAGGGATCTGAAGGGGTACGTGCACCCTGATGTTTACAGCAGCAATGTCCACAATAGCCAAACTGTGGGAAGAGCCAAGATGTCCATTGACAGATGAATGGATAAAGAAGATGTGGTGTATATATACAATGGAATATTATGCAGCCATCAAAAGGAATAAGCTCTTGCCATTTGCAACGATGTGGATAGAACTGGAGGGTGTTATGCTGAGCGAAATAAGTCAATCAGAGAAAGTGATGTATCATATGACCTCACTGATATGAGGAATTCTTAATCACATGAAACAAACTGAGGGTTGCTGGTGTGGCAGGGTGTGGGAGGGATGGTGTGGCTGGGTGATAGTCACTGGGGAGGGTATGTGCTATGATGAGCGCTGTGAATTGTGCAAGACTGTTGAATCACAGATCTGTACCTCTGAAACAAATAATGTAATATATGTTAAGGGGAAAAAAAAAAGGAGAAGTTAGCAGGAGGGGAAGAATGAAGAGGGGGAAATCAGAGGGGGAGACGAACCATGAGAGATGATGGACTCTGAAAAACAAACTGAGGGTTCTAGAGAGGAGGGGAGTGGGAGGATGGGTTAGGCTGTTGATGGGTATTAAAGAGGGCACGTTCTGCATGGAGCACTGGGTGTTATGCACAAACAATGAATCATGGAACACTACATGAAAAACTAATGATGTAATGTATGGTGATTAACATAACAATAAAAATTTTTAAAAAATAAAGATGTGATACACACAGAATGGACTACTCAGCCATAAAAAAGAATGAAATCTTGCCATTTAAGACAACATGTACAGACCTCGATGGAATGATACTAAGTGAAATAAGTCAGATAAAGGCAAATACTGTATGATTTCACATATATGTAGAATCTAAAAAACAAGTGAACAAAAAACAAAACTCACGGATACAGAGAACAGCAAGGTGGTTACTGATGAAAAGGGGAGTTGTGGGGTGGGCAAAATGGGTTAAGGAGGTCTAGAGGTACAAACTTCCAATATTAAAATAAATAAGTCATGGAGATGTAATGTACCTCACAGTGATCAAAGTCAATAATATTGTAGTGTGTATTTCAAAGTTGCCAACGAGAGTAAATCCTAAAATTTCTCATCACAAAAACAATTATAATTTTGTATAGTGATAGATGGTAAAGACAAATACTGAATCATTGTGTTGTACACCTGAAACTTAATAAGGTTGTAGGCCAATTATACCTCAATAAAGACAAACTTCAGTCTAAATAAAATCAAGCTTTAATTTAATGCCCCCCCAAAAGACTCAAACTTTTAAAAATTTTTCATAATCTTTTTTTCTACTCTTAGAGGAATCTTTTAGATACATCTCACAATATAATGAGTTTTACTTATTTAAGTTTTGTTAAAATCAGAATTGATGTTTTTATTTAAAAACAAATGCAGAGCTTTCAGTTTTGATCTGACATGAAAAGTACTTGACAATAGTCCCTATTGTCCCTACAATAAGAAAAAGCTAGATCAACTGAAAACTAAAAACTTGTCTTTGACCCACTAGAGAACTGAGGTTGCAGAATAAATCACCACCCTGATATATGGAGAGACAAGTGAACAGAGAAAACTGCAGCTGAGATCATCTTATTTGGAGAAGCTGCTGGAGTCAAAACTAGTAGGAACTCTTAAATGATAACCTTGATAAATTTCTAGAGACTGAGTATGGTCTAACTTGAGAATAAGAGACTTCTGGGGGTGACAGTCTTAGGGGGGAGTCTCCACACTTTCTTTAGCTTCACCTACAGAAGTTCTATGAGGTTATCACAGCAAAGATTTGAGAAAGGGCCTCCTGGCTCTCATAGGGATGGGGAAAAATTAATCATCATGGAGAATGCTCTGAATGTTTCATAACACAGGAAAGACCTTACCAGAAAGAATGCAATTTCTTTACCTCCGGCTCCCTCCAACCTCTGTCTCACCTAAGGTCAGGATTTTCTGTCTAATACAATCAGGTCTTCAAAGAAATAGATTGGGAACCTATAGCCAGGGAAGAGAGCAGAAGAAGAGGGGAAAAAGAGCTATAGCTTTGGAGAAACACTCATGAAAGTCAAAGCCCAAGACTCAGGCTAAAACACTGATGTTTAATTGAGTGATTATAAAACACTTCCTCTCCCACACCTCACCTAGACTGCAGACTAGCAGTAGGGGACTGTAGCTAAAAAAAAGCTGCAAGACACACTCTGTCTCTCAGGAGGAATAATTGGGAAGCCTAAAGCCAAAAGAAGAGAACCAAAGACATCAGAGGAATTTGGAGCCTCTGACACCTAGAGCTACAGCAAACATTAACCATAGCCCAACTCTTAGTCACAGTAACATAGATTAAAGATCTATTTACCTTAGTTTCTATTACCCGATGCATGTCTGACTTTCAAAAACTAATTACAAGGCATACTAAATGCAAAAAATAAAAAATGTAGTATAAAGAGACAAGCAATTATCAGAATCAGACTCAGAGAAGACACAGATGTTGAAATTATCAGACAGCAGATTTAAAATAACCTCAACTAACATATTAAGCATTCTCATGGAAAAAGTAGAGAATGTGCAAGATTACATGGGTAATATAAGCAGAGATGGAAACTCAAAGAAGGAATCAAAAGAAAATGCAAGACATGAAAAACAAAAATGAAGAATATCTTCGATGAGGTCATCAACAGACTTGACATAATTAACATAAGATTGAGCTTGAAAAAGTCCATAGAAACTTACCTGCAAACTGAAATGTAAAGAGAAAAAAAGAAGATAAAAAGCTCCCCGAAACAGAACACCCAAGAACTATTCATACCAAAATGTGTAAGAAACTGCTAACCCGTCTTCTAAAATGCCTGGACCATTTTGCATTCCCAACAAGTAATGAGAATTCCTGTTGCTTTGTACCCTCACCAACAATTGTCAGTTTTTTTGGATTTTAGGTATTCTAATAGGTATAGTATAGTGGTATCTTCTTGTTTAATTCATTTGCAAGATGTTCCTTATCAGTTTGCTGAGAGTTTTTAACATGGACGAGCACTGAATTTTGTCCAAAGTTGTTTTTTTTTTCCCTGTGCCAATTGATATGATCATGTGACTTTTCTTCATTATCCTACTGATATGGTCGACTGCATTTTAAATGTTTAACTAGCTTTATATACCTTAAATAAATCTCATGTGGTTATGGTGTATAACTCCTAGTATATATTATTGATTTGCCAATTCTTATTGCAATTATTATTGTTCACTAGATTTGCTAGTATTTTGTCAAGAATTTTTCCATTTATGTTTATGAGAGATATTGGTCTATAGTTTTACTTTCCTGTAATGTCTTTATTTCATTTTATTATTAGGGTAATGCTGACCTCAATAAATGAATTAGGAAGTGCCTCTGTTACTATTTTCTGGAAGAGTTTGTGGAGCATTGATAGTATTTCTTTCCCAAATTTCTGGTAGAATTCACCAGGAAACCATCTAGATTACGTGAGGTGTATGAAAACAATCCATACTATCTTTGGAACTTCTCTATAAATCTAAAATATTGTGAAATCAAAAGTTCATTAAGAATACAGATTCAGGATGTCATCCCATAAAATTATCTATGTATCTGTCTATACATAACCTACTATTCATTTGTATGTGTGCAGTGATGTGTAGAATCATGTTCACATATTTAAAGATAATTATTTCAGGGTTGAGTATTTGCATATTTTAAAACGTTTTTTGCTGCATTATAAAGAACATGTGCATTTTTATCAGAAAACCAATGTTGCACTAAAATAGTGAAGGGTTGCTGCTAACTGCTAATTCGGAGGAACCATGTAGTGAAGTGTATTAAGTTCTTGGTTTATGACTCACCATGTAACGGACTCTCGGAATGATTATTACTATTACTTTGTTGCAAGTACTTTATGTTCTGACCCTTGCTGACCTTGCCAGTCAATTTATCATCTTTTCCCACTTCAAAATTGATGCTTCAGTATACCATACCAAAGACACCGAATGTGGTGATGAAGCGTTTCAACTATCTGTCCAATAGGCTCAGGATTACAGTTTAGCTCTGCTACTGTGAGCCCACAGACAAGTTCTTTAGCCTCTCTAGGCCTCTGACTCTCATTGGCACACTGGAAACTGTTTATGTTATCTGCCTTATGGGGTTATTATGAGGACCGGGGACCGAATGAAACTCCCCATCTAACAGGAGCAGTAGCACCATTATACAGTATTTCTACCATTCATATTCATTAGGTATAAGTGATCTCAAGAGTACAGATGGTAGAAAAACAGTGTAATAATTAGGAAGTGATGAGTTTTGAATATTGCCTTTGTATATAATGTATTTATTACCTTATATAATTGTTAACAAAACCTGTGTTTAACAACCTGTTTGTAAAATTTCTGAACACACGAATATCAGCTCTCATAAGCCAGGACTAGTCAGCTCTAATATACTGCTGGACACACTAATTTTGACTTACTAATTGATTTTCACCTTACTATCTTGAGTTCAGACATTACCGTCTCTAGGTAGCCCTTATGACTGCACCGAATGAAAAAAACCCTTGGTACAAAATACCTATGGCTTGTAATAATTTTCTGCCCAGAACACAAAATTAGAATTAGGATTGTTCTTGGCACTTGCTTACACTTTTCTCCCCCAAATCCCATCCTAAATTTTACATATTTTTCCAGGGTAGTAAGCATATTTTATTTCGCATACTTACTTACCAAGATAAAGGGGGGTATAGTTTCTCTAAGTCAGCAGGATGGAATAATAATTAGACCTTTGACTTGAATGGATATGTGGCAATAGCTAAGGAATCACAGGGATGAAATCACTTAGGGATGAAATAATTTATATGGCATAACCATGTAAGCACATATGGTTATAAGTAGAGTAGACGAATATGAATTGAGCTACCATAGTAAGAATTCAAATTTTTACCTAAGTCTACTCAAAGACCCAGAACTCCTTGATTGAAGAAGAAATTGGGTCCCTTTGAGGATAAATCTATGAAAAACAGCAACAAGTCTTTACTATAAGCCTGGTTAACAGTGAACTTTAGAAAGAAAAAATTGAAATATTTTGGGGTTATTAGTTATTGGCTTTGATATAACAATGAATTCTTTATTTTTTATTCAAGTATAATAAACCTACAGTGTTATATTAGCTTCAAATGTACAACATATTCCTAATTAAAATATATTTACATAAAATATATAAATATTAAAAATACTAGAAACTACACCTACAGATTTCAGAAAATAACCCTACTAGAAAGGGTGAACCAATTTTAGAATGGAGTATGCCCTTAATAATACATTTTAGGTTTTTCAAACAACCCTCAGTCCATCTCATCTAAATTTGGCACCTTGTATTGGTCTTTCTATTCCAAAATGTTTTAGTATTGGAGGGATGGTCGCATAACTTTATTGATGTCCACAGCTCCAAACAGCTACTCTCCACATTTCTGTAACCCTCCCTCTACTGGCTATTGAGGCCTACGAGGTAATGACTCCCAGCTGTTCCTAACCCCTGGGTACCGCACTATCCCTTGTTGACTCCCTTGAACTCTACTCACATTTTTCTAAGTCTTCTCAAGTTACCTAAACTTGGTTTGCCATCTCTTCCCTGCAGGGATCCGATGACTACATTTTGTCAGGCTTTAAAAAAATATATTAATGCAATTCTTAATCTCAGGAAACAAACTGAGGGTTGCTGGAGTGGGGGGTGAGGTGGGAGGGATGGGGTGGCTGGGTGATAGACACTGGGGAGGGTATGTGCTATGGTGAACGCTGTGAATTGTGCAAGACTGTTGAATCACAGATCTGTACCTCTGAAACAAATAATGCAATATATGTTAAGAAAAAAAAAAAGAAGAAGATAGCAGGAGGGGAAGAATTAAGGGGGGGAAATCGGAGGGGGAGATGAACCATGAGAGACGATGGACTCTGAAAAGCAAACTGAGGGTTCTAGAAGGGAGGGGGGTGGGAGGATGGGTTAGCCTGGTGGTGGGTATTAAAGAGGGCACGTTCTGCATGGAGCACTGGGTGTTATGCAGAAACAATGAATCATGGAACACTACATCAAAAAATAATGATGTATGGTGATTAACATAACAATAAAAATATTTTAAAAAAAACATAGACAAAGGGGTTTGGAGAGTTTCTGAGTTGGTGAACAGCTAGAGGTGCTGGGAGTAGAGTGTGAGGAGACAGCATGGCAGCTCTGCACCCTTTCCCCATACCTTACCCCTGCATCTCTTTCATTTAGCTGTTCCTGAGTTGTAGCCTTTATAATAAACCAGTAATAGTAAATAAAGTATTTTTCTGAAAAAAAAAAAAACATTAATGCTACATTATCTTTGTAAAATTAATGGGGGAAATAATGTTTAGTATGAGAAGCGAGATTACAAGCTCAACTCTTTTTTTTTTTACTTTATGTTCTTTTAATCATTTGATTTTTTTAAAACAAAATTGAAGGAAAAACATTAAATGAATCTGAAAGCTTTTATCATTTACTTTCTCACCCATAAAACCTTTTGCTTATTACGATTTGTTCTAATGTTTACTAAGCTTGGGCAAAAAGATGATAATTGTTTTAATTTACATTTCTCTGATCATTGGTGAGATTCAACAGTTTGTGTCATGTGAGGGGTCTTTGATTTCAAGAAGCAGATGGTGTCTACCTTCTGGTAATTGGAAGGAAACTGGATAGCCCATGGAATATGAGACAGAAAAGCAACATGCATTCAATAGAAACTGTATTTTGAATTTTTATCTTTTCCCAGGCTAGTAAAAATGTGGTAGGAACTCTCTCGTGGTGCTGGAGAGCAACGGTGAGCCACAGCTTGCAGTCGGCCATGCGACCAAGAGGGTAAGCAAGGGGTACACTGACAATCATTCTGTACCCATACAACCATTCTGTTTTCACTTTCAGTATTCAATAAATTACATGAGATTTTCAACACTTTATATTATAAAATAGGTTTTGGAGACGAACCATGAGAGACTATGGACTCTGAGAAACAAACTGAGGATCCTAGAGGGGAGGAGGGTGGGGGGATGGGTTAGCCTGGTGATGGGTATTAAAGAGGGCACGTACTGAATGGAACACTGGGTGTTATACGCAAACAATGAATCATGGAACACATCAAAATTGTGTAAGACTTTTGAAACACAGACCTGTACCTCTGAAACAAATAATACATTATATGTTAAAAAAAAAAAGAAGAAGAAGAACATAGCAGGAAGGGAAAAATGAAGGGGGGGGATCAGAGGGGGAGATGAACCATGAGAGACTATGGACTCTGAGAAACGAACTGAGGGTTCTATAGGGGGATGGGGTTAGCCTGGTGATGGGTATTAAAGAGGGGCACGTACTGAATGGAGCACTGGGTGTTATGCGCAATGAATCATGGAACACTACATCAAAAACTAATGATGTAATGTATGGTGATTAACATAACATAATAAAAAAAGGAGAAAAAAACTAATGATGTAATGAATGGTGACTAACATAACATAATAAAATAAAATTTAAAAAAATAAAACAGGCTTTGTGTCAGATTATTTAAGCCAACTGCAGGCTAATGTAAGTGTTCTGAGCATGTTTAAGGTAGGCCAGGCAAGGCTACAATGTTCAGTAGGTTAGATGCATTAAATGCACTTTTGACTTAAAAATATTTTCCAGGGACACCTGGGTGGCTCAGATGGTTAAGTATCTGCCTTCTGCTCAGGTCATGATCTCCAGGTCCTGGGATCAAGCCCCACGTCAGACTCCCAGCTCAGCCAGGAGTCTGCTTCTCCCTCTCCTTCTGCCTCTCCCCCACTTGTGCTTTCTCTGTCTCTCTCCCTCTCAAATGAATAAATAAAATCTTTAAAAATATATATATTTTTTCCATTTATGATGGGTTTATCAGGATGTAACCCCATCCTAAGTTAATGAATGATCTCTACTTTTCATCCCTGTATGTTTCCACTCAGGATAACAATTCCTGGACAAGAGTTTGGTTGGAGGAACCTAGGTCACATGATGCACACAGAGGTCAGGAGTGCATGGTGCACTATTGTTGACATCAAAAGAATCACATCTAGTGAGGAGTATGGTTTCACAATGAAAAGATGCCAGGGATGCAAAGACAGCACTAATCACCTCAGTTTTTCCTGTTTTTCACCATTTGGGTTGTTTCCTTTGGAATCCACCTATATAAGTTCTTGGACTATTTTTCTATTGGAGTGTTGGACATGGTTACGAATAGTTTGAGGTTTTTGTATTTTAAGATTAATAGTCTGGTATGTTTGTTGCAAATATTTTTTCCTATTGTGTCCATTTTTTTTAACTTAGCTTTTCATGTCTTTAACAAAGAATGTTTAGGGGCGCCTGGGTGGCTCAGTTGGTTAAGCGACTGCCTTCGGCTCAGGTCATGATCCTGGAGTCCCAGGATCGAGTCCCGCATCGGGCTCCCTGCTAGGCGGGGAGTCTGCTCTCCCTCTGACCCTCCCCCCTCTCATGTGCTCTCTCTCTCTCATTCTGTCTCAAATAAATAAATAAAATCTTTAAAAAAAAAAAAAAAACAAAGAATGTTTAATCTATATACTGCTCAACACTCTTTGTTTTTTTAATTTTTTAATTTTGTCCTAACTAGAATTAATTTTGGTCTCAATATACGATAGAGATTTAATTTTTTCCTAAATGGAAAGCTGTCTCATTATCACTTATGACATAATTTCCCACTGGTGTGAACTGTCACTTTTGATATACTAAATTTTATATTTACTTAGATTTATGAAATTTATTGTTTCAAATATGACTTTCTGATTATGGCTTTTTTTGTGAGTTCTACAAAACTTTATAATCCATTTTAAATATATAACAGGATAACTCTCCTCCTTTTTACCCTCCTTTTACAAAATTTCCCTGGCTGTTGTCATTTTTCCAGATGAACTTGAGTATCATTTGCTCAAGCTTTCCAAAATCTTACTTCAATTTGTTTTGCTAAATGTTATCAATTTGAAGAGAATAAAAATATAATATTGAGTCTTCCCATGCAGAAACACTGCATTTTTCTATCTAAAAACTTTGTTTCACAGAAAACTTTTGTATTTTTTGGTAAATTTTCTTACCTTGTTGTTTATTATTTAAAAAACATATTTATTGATTTTACAAATGGGAGTTTTCCATTACATTTCCAAAAATGGTTGTTACTGATATGTAGATTTTTTCAACTCAGTTATACTCTTTTATTAGCTAAAATAGGTTTTAGTCATTTCCTTACTTTCCAAATATATTCTTTCTTGAATCAATGGGTTAGCAAATCATCTATTTCATTGTTTTCCAATATATTTTTATAGAATTTAATGTAGCAATGTCATAATCCCCATTCTTTTCTCTATTTGGACATATGCCTACCTCCCCACCCCTTTCCTCTCATGATCTCTCATTTGTTGTCTCTGCCTCCATAGTGTATGTACTTCATCTTTTTTTTTAATTAGTCCTGATGAGATTTATTTTACTGTTTTGTTTTTGTTTTATAAAACAAGTCTTTGGATTTATTATGAATTCTCTTTCTTTGCTTTCCATTCATCAATTTGTTTTTATCTTTAGCGTCTTTATTCTATTATATTGTTGAATTAATTTTCGCCAAATCTTTGAGTTGAAGGCTTTCTAAATCACTTTTTTTTTGAGAAACTGTATTTTTTTATTATGTTATGTTAATCACCATACATTACATCATTAATTTTTGATGTAGTGATCCATGATTCATTATTTGCATATAACACCCAGTGCTCCATTCAGTACATGCCCTCTTTAATACCCATCACCAGGCTAACCCATCCCCTCCCCTCTAGAACCCTCAGTTTGTTTCTCAGAGTCCATAGTCTCTCATGGTTCATCTCCCCCTCTGATTTCCCCCCTTCATTTTTCCCTTTCTACTATCTTTTTTTTTTAAAGATTTTATTTATTTATTTGACAGAGAGAGACACAGCGAGAAAGGGAACACAAGCAGGGGGAGTAGAAGAGGGAGAGGCAGGCTTCCTGCCGAGCAGGGAGCCCGATGTGGGGCTCGATCCCAGGACCCCAGGATCCTGACCTGAGCTGAAGGCAGATGCTTAACGACTGAGCCACAGAGGCGCCCCCCCCCTTTTTTTTTTAACATATATTATTTGTTTCAGAGGTACAGGTCTGTGATTCAACAGTCTTACACAATTCACAGCGCTGACCATAGCATATACCCTCCCCAATGTCTATCACCCAGCTACCCCATCCCTCCCTTCCCCCACCACTCCAGCAACCCTCAGTTTGTTTCCTGAGATGAAGAATTCCTCATATCAGTAGATCATATGATACATCTCTTTCTCTGATTGACTTATTCCGCTCAGCATAATACCCTCCAGTTCCATCCACATCATTGCAAATGGCAGGATTTCATTCCTCTTGATGGCTGCATAATATTCCATTGTATATATATACACCACATCACATCCTAGGTCACAAATCAGGTCTACACCAGTACCAAAAGATTGGAATCATTCCCTGCCTATTTTCAGACCACAATGCTTTGAAACTAGAACTCAATCACAAGAGGAAAGTTGGAAAGAACGCAAATACATGGAGGCTAAAGAGCATCCTACTAAAGAATGAATGGGTCAACCAGGAAATTAAAGAAGAATTTAAAAAATTCATGGAAACCAATGAAAATGAAAACACAACTGTTCAAAATCTTTGGGATGCAGCAAAGGCGGTCTTAAGAAGAAAGTATATAGCAATACAAGCCTTTCTCAAGAAACAAGAAAGGGCTCAAATACACAACCAAACCCCACACCTAAAGGAGCTGGAAAAAGAACAGCAAATAAATCCTAAACCCAGCAGGAGAAGAGAAATAATAAAGATCAGAGCAGAAATCAATGAAATAGAAACCAAAAGAACAGTAGAACAGATCAATGAAACTAGGAGCTGGTTCTTTGAAAGAATTAACAAGATTGATAAACTCCTGGCCAGACTTATCAAAAAGAAAAGAGAAATGACCCAAATCAACAAAATCATGAATGAAAGAGGAGAGATCACAACCAACACCAAAGAAATACAAACAATTATAAGAACATATTATAAGCAGCTATATGCCAGCAAATTAGATAATCTGGAAGAAATGGATGCATTCCTAGAGACGTATAAACTACCTAAACTAAACCAGGAAGAAATAGAAAACCTGGGTACCTGGGTAGCTCAGTCGTTAAGCGTCTGCCTTCGGCTCAGGTCATGATCCCAGGATCCTGGGATCAAGCCCCACATCGGGCTCCCTGTTCTGCAGGAAGCCTGCTTCTCCCTCTCCCACTCCCCCTGCTTGTGTTCCTGCTCTCGCTATCTCTCTCTGTGTCAAATAATAAAATCTTTTAAAAAAAAATTAAAATTAAAAAAAAAAAAGAAATAGAAAACCTGAACAGACCCATAACCACTAAGGAAATTGAAGCAGTCATCAAAAATCTCCCAAAAAACAAAAGCCCAGGGCCAGATGGCTTCCCAGGGGAATTCTACCAAACATCTAAATCACTCTTTTTAATCTTTTTTAATATTTTTGTAAGACATTTAAATCTATGAATTTTCATTTAAGTAAATAAACCCTTTTTTACTGTTTCCCATGTGTTCTGTGATAGGCTTAATGCCATATAACTTACGACCAACATAGTTCTAAGATGCTTTGTGCTTTTGTGGTGGTTGTTTTATTAGTGAATTTCAATGCCAGGATGTTTCCAGGCATTGTTTCCTTTTCATTCCCTCTGTGTTATAGTAAATGAGGTGTTTAATCTCAGCTCTTATTCTAACTCACATTTTCACCTTTTTTTTCACATTGTTTTGATTATTTCTTCATGATACTGATGATTGGTATTTTGAGTTTCAGATATTTGCTATTAAACACAAATACAAAGCTAGAGGCCAAAAATGTAGTCCTTAGGTTTAAATTTCAAATCTAAAAACAAAAACAAAAACTTTACAAGCTTTTCAGTTAAAGGAAATTGTTTTCTTTCTAATTTTTTCATTAAGAAGATAGGGTTTTTGGTGTTTAACCTATGATTCTTATCTTTCTCCTCATGCAACATGATACCCAAGCCTGAATATTTAGTAGACTTTGTTGGCAACTTATAGTTGATCCCTAAATACACTTACTTGATGATTTTTCCTTAAGCAATTTTGAAAATATTATACTAATTTTCACCTAACTGATAAAAAAACAAGATACCTGAGTCATTGACAGATACACTCTTAATTTTCTGAGTTTACATGCATAAGTATAAAACAAGTACTTTATTAAAAATCATAGAAAATGTTACTTCTACATTAGAGTCACAAACATATTTTGTCATATTTAATTATATATAATGTGAATTTGCTTCTAGCTCTTTGTCTTGGCAATATCTTGTGGCATTACCAAACCTGGTCAATTTTTAGGATGTTGTTTATATTGTTTTTGAACTTTAAATGTTATAAACGTTCTCATTATCATGAACTTGAGGACAGAAAAATCCAAATAGTGAATTGCATAATCTCACCATTTTTGTTAACTTAATGTTAAAGCAAATAGATACAGGGGCACCTGGGTGGCTCAGGTCATGATCCCAGGGTCCTGGGATCGAGCCCCACATCAGGCTCCCTACTCAGCGGGAAGCCTGCTTCTCTCTCTCCCACTCCACCTGCTTATGTTCCCTCCCTCGCTGTCTCTCTCTCTCTGTCAAATAAATGAATAAAATCTTTAAAAAAAAAAAAGGCAAATAGATACAGATACAATCATTCATAACTTCCCATGGATTGAGTTGACACTCCCTAAATAACATATATAAATTTACTGAATATATGCACTTCAAAATCCCAGTGATTCCAAGTGCAGTAAAGAACTAATGGTGTGTGTGTGTGTGTGTGTGGAAAGCCTTTAAATGGTTAAAGAGATTCAAGTATTTGTGAGGAATGCTAGATTCTGCTCTGGCTATGTACTTTATTAGCCACAGGTGGTAACTTCCATTGAAAATTTATGAGGTTGTTTTTGTCTGATTTTTTTTTTGAAGCTTTGTAAGAGTTCCTGTTCTTGCCCTTTTAATAATTAATGTAGAGAGGGTCTTTTATTTGTGAGCAAGAATGTTTGCTCCTGCCTTGAGGGCCAGGAATGAAACACTGATTGTTTTAAAGATTTGGTTAAAAAATAATTTAAGTACATATATCTTTTATGCATTGTTTTAGTTTTACAATTTACATAATTAGCATATTATAAGATCATGTAAGTTGTTCATCAATTTCCTTTGAATTCTAGAAATAAATTTTTAAAATATCTAAAGTTCAAAGAGCAGTTTTATTATTGAATTTATACTTTTATCCATTTGACAACCAAAAAGCTTAATAATTGGTAGGTTTTTAAGATAACCTTGGAGATAGGATAAGTCAGCATATTCCATGTTAACAAATTTCATGAGTAATTTAACTTGTTCACCACTATCAAAAATAATGATAGATGTCAGTACCTTAGATATTTAACTTTGTGTCATTCACCTGCTCTATGCTGGAAAACATACACATAATTTAATTCAACTTTATCTTATTAGAAATGAATCAGTAAAAAATATACCAGCCCAGATAATAATCAGAACTAGCCCAAAGTTTATGGTCAGGTTTCTCCTCTGCTTCAAGGGTTCTCATTCAAGATGAAGCTTACCATTACATTCTTATCAAGTTTTCATTTCTTTCCTTGAACTTAAATACATCTAAAATGCTCAACTTCAGATACAGAAACTCCCTTCAGAGATTACCTCTAGGATCAACAACAGATGTCTAAGCTTATAACATTTCCATGTATATTAACCATAGTTTATCATGATCACTTTCTGGGAATTTTCTAGTTTTTTCTTCCTTAATTCAACTACAGTAGTGAGTCTTATTGTTGATTAAATGCATTCAGATGGATTTTTATAAATTTGAACTTTTTTTACAAAAATATTTTTACTGGATTTTATTAAGAGTCTTTGCTTCCTGGGGTGCCTGGGTGGCTCAGCCGTTAAGCATCTGCCTTTGGCTCAGGTCGTGATCCCAGGGTTCTGGAATTGAGCCCCACATCAGGCTCCCTGCTCAGTGGGAAGTCTGCTTCTCCCTCTCACACTCCGCCTGCTTGTGTTCCTGCTCTTGCTGTCTTTCTGTCAAATAAATAAATAAAATCTTTAAAAAAAAAAAAAAAGCCTCACCCCCTTAAAAAAGAAAAAAAAAAAAAGAGTCTTTGCTTCCTGAACCAATTAGTTCCACACATTTATAGCACCAGGTACCTTCATAGAACTTAGCACAGCTTGTATTTATATAATTACTTAGTAATTATTAAATTGATGCATGCATATCCCAGTAGACCAAGGGCTACATGACAAGTGAGACTTCTGTTTTTAACGCCCACTATTGCATATCTAGCATACAGGGCTGTGCTTAGATTCTAGTAGTCATTTGATAAACATCTGTTGAATCAGTGAATGAATCCCTTGTGGGTTTTTTTTTTTTTAAGATTTTTAATTCATTTATTAGAGAGCAAGAGAGAGCATGAGCAGGGGGAGGGGCAGAGGGAGAGGGAGAAGCAGACTCCCCCCATCCCAAGACTCTGGGATCATGACCTGAGCAGAAGGCAGATGCTTAGCCCACTGAGCCACCCAGGTGCCCCTCCCTTGTGTTCTTGTTCTTCCAAACTAATATTTACATAGTTAATATATATTGTCCCTAGACATTTTGACACACTCTTCCCCCATATTTTGGTACTCAGTCTTTCAGTCACTATCACCTTTTTCTGAAATATTGTTTTGATCTAGTTATTATGATGCAAATTAAAGTCATCTAAATTTCCCACCTTGCAATGCACCAGAAAAACGTTTTCCAGACAAGGTTTTATGAATCTCATAGAGATGATATAAATACATGACTTTGCCGTACATTTTAAGTGAAATTTTAGATACTGACTTCTTAATTACATACTCTCAAAACGTTCTGCATTTCTATGGAAAAATTTCCAGCAATAAACAGAAGAGATGTTTTTGGCTGCTTCTGTAATATGTAATTAAGAGTTAATAAATTAGATGTGCTGTTATGTTAAATAGATTATCACTAAAAAGGACTACACATTTCATGTAGAATTTAAATGCATGTTTCATAATGGGATTAAAAAATCAGACATTCCACTTTTTTCATAATGCTAATGTAAATATGAAAGAATTATTTGTATTTAAAATTTTTAAATTATATTTTGGTTCTCCTGATTTTAAGATTATGCGAATAAAATGGACTTAGATAAAAATTAGAATTTTAGTTTGTGGAAAATATAGTCTGTGGGCTATAATAAAACTTTAAATTTAATATCTAAAGGTTTTATAAAATTTGAAAATATTTGATTTTCTAGTTTGGCAAGCGATTTGGGAGCACTTTACTTCCATGTTGGTTAAAAATCACCAGAATGGGAAAAGATTCTTCAGTTATGTCCCACAAAGTCTTCTGAAAGAAAGTCTTTGAACTTTTAAATATATTCTAGTTTCAGAGAAGTGCTAAACTCAATTAGCTCAAGGAGTTGTCTTCCTTTTGACCTTGAGGAATCTGTATTCCTTGTAAAGAGTGACAAATTGGGTCCTTTCACTGATTTTTATCTTGAAAAAAAATGGCAAAATAGAATGTTGGTCTTTAAATATGAAGGAATGACTACCCTATTTTTCTTGATGAAAGTTATGTCTGTGATCGTCACTATTGTTTGACAGATCATTAATTTTGAAAAACTGTTTGACTGCCTTTGAAAAATATGGAATCCCAAATGGGCCATTAAAGTGGTCCTAAGAAGATAAACCATTTGGTATTAAGAACTTCTGAGATGGGCCACGTTGGAGATAACATGTGGTGCATATTACATGTCAACTTCAATTGAATGTTGGTGGGTAGCTTCCTGGTTCACAACACTGAGGGTTTTGAAGCTGTGTCAGATTATCTTTATCTGTGATTGGTAAGGATAAGGGTGAGGGCCTTCTAAATTACACAAAAATAGGCAGAAAGAGAAGTATTCAGAAATTGCTGAAGGAAATTTCAGGTCCCTGTTCCCTTTGAGGATATCTAATTTGTAGAAGCAATAATCAGACTCCTACCTAACCAGCATCTTGAGTAGGGGGCCCCAGAATCTCCTCTGGGTATTCTTAAAGACACTGAAGTTTGAGAATTCACTCCTCTACTTAAACATGGCCATATATTTGCTTAGAGTCGGTCTGTAACTTGATTCCACACTGCAGTCATCTAGAGAGCTTTAAAAACCTCTTGATACCTGGGTTCCATTCCAGATATATAAATCATCATATTTGGGCCTGAGGCTCAAGCATTGGTATTTTTTAAAAACTCTCTAAGGTGCAGCCAGGATTGAGAATCTTGGAAATTTCATGTAATGGCAAAACCAGGTGGTACCTGAGCACATCTACTTCTCTCTCTTCTCTCCAGTTCCCACTGGAATGTAGAAAATTATTTTAAAAAATGATGATGAGGTACTATACCAGATCTGGAAAAGAAGTGACATCAGAGGTCCAAGCATTGTAGATATTTTATGAGACAAAACAGATGTAATTAATTAGTGATGCAATCTAAGCAGTGAAAACCACAGTGCAAGATACAAGAGAGCTACAAGCTCAGATTCATTCAATACAATGATAAAAGAATTACATTCTTAACAAACGGGATGGCTGGGTCCTTCTCAGTTCCTGTTTATTAGATAAAGGGGCTGTGAACAGAGACTTGAAGGAAGACCAGAGTTATAACTATTATCACATCTGTACTAAACCTACAAGAGAGGAGAATGGAGGGGATTGGGCAGGATAGAGAAAGGCACTTTTGCTCACAAGTGAAATTGACTGGAACTTGCCACCCCTCAGTGTGAAGCCCTCCTTACTATGCCAAATATAGGTCACCCTGCTGCTTCCTCATATGGGAAAGTCGCCTCTCCAAACCTCTTGACATACACAAAAAATGAAGGCATCCCTCTTATAAATAGAGAGTCAATGGGAGAAATGGGCCCACACAATTTCCAGAATTGCACTTAAGAAAACTGCAGGCAGGGGGCGGAGCAAGATGGCAGAGGAGTAGGAGACCTGGATTTTGTCTCCTCTCAGGAATTCAGCTGGATAGGGATCAAACCATTCTGAACACCTACAAACTCAACAGGAGATCGAAGAAAAGAAGAGCAACAACTCTCTCATCAGAAAAGCGACCACTTTCTGGAAGGTAGGGCGTGTAGAGAAGTGAATCCGCGGCGATATTCGGGAGGATAGACGGCGGGGGAGGGGCCTCCGACGGCCGCTTCTGGCAAGTGATAGAACCACGGAGCACAAAATCGGAACTTTTAAAAGTCTGCTCCGCTGCGGGACGTCACTCTGGTGGCTAAGCGGGGGGTGGAACCCTCCGGGACAGTGGGGTCTCAGGACCCTCGGGGTCACAGAAAGACCGGGGGTGCCTGAGGGTGGCAGAGCTCCCAGGTAACGGAGAAGGGAAGCCGGCTGCAGAGGCGGAGCCCAGGCGCGGACTCTCAGCTCGGGGTTGCCATAAACCATGATCTGCGGCACAGTTGGGCCCCTGCTCCTCCAGCAGGGACCCAACAAGCGGCAGATCCGGGGAGACTCCCCTTCCTCCCCCGGGAGGAGCCACGCGGGAGTGCACGCAGGGATCTGCTGGGTTTGGAGACTCCACCCGGGGTTGGGTGCCAGAGATAGAAACGCGCGGTCATAGGCCGGGTGAGCACGGAGTGCAGCCGGAGACCAGAGAGATGGGAGTGACTGATGGCTTTTCTCTGGGGGCTCACTGAGGAGCGGGGCCCGAGTTTTCAGCTCCTCCGGGGCGGAGATTGGGAGGCCGCCATTTTCACTCTCCGCCTCCAAAGCTGTACGGAAAGCTCGCAGGGAACAAAAGCCCCGGAGAGCAAACCCGAGCAGATTCCTTAGCCGGGAGGGGGCAAGGGCGGGGCAATTCCGCCTCCGGCAGAGACATTTGGAAACCACGGCAACAGGCCCCTCCCCAGAAGATCAGCGAGAACAGCCAGCCAAGACCAAGTTTACCGATCAATGAGGACGGCAGAACTCCAGCGCTAGGGGAATACTGCACATAGAATTCATGGCTTTTTCCTCATGATTCTTTAGTCTTTCAAAGTTAATTTTTTTAACTGTCTTTTTTCTTTCTTTTTTTTTTTTTGAATTTTTCTTTTTCCCTTTTTCAACCAACATCTTATCAATCCTTTTTTTAAAAAACATTTTTATTTTTCATTTTTAGAGTCATATTCTATCTCTTCATAGTAGTTACCCATATTTTTGGCATATATATATAAGTTGTTCTCTCTTTAAAATTTTGAGATACTTTCTTCTAACAGATTAAAATATACCCTAAATCTCTAGTATATGGTTTTTTGTACTCCCCTGCCTGATCACATTCTCTCCTTTTTTTTCTTTTTTCTTTTTTTAAATCCTCCTCTTTCTTTTTTCAAACAACTTCTTATCAATTCCTTTTATAAAATTTTTTATAATTTCCATCTTTAGAGTAATATTCCATCCCTTCATCATATCAGCCCTTATTTTTGTACATATATAAGTTTTTCGTTCTTTAAAATTTTGGGAGGCACTTTCTTCTAAAAGACCAAAATACACCCCAAATCTAGTGTGTGGCACTGATCTATATACCAGCCTGATCATATTTGATCACATTCTGGTTTTTGTTGTTGTTGTTGTTGTTTTGTTTTGTTTGTTTTTGTTTGTTTTTATCTTTATCTTTTTCTTTTTCTTTTTTTTTTTTCTTTCTCTTTTTTCTCTCTTTCCGTTTCTTGTTCCACTGCTTCAGGTCTTTTCTGATTTGTTTAGAGTATATTTTCTGGGGACGTTGTTACTCTGCTAGCATTTTGTTCTCTCATTAATCTATTCTCCTCTGCACAAAATGACAAGATGGAAAAAATCACCTCAACAAAAAGAACAAGAGGTAGTACCGACTGCCAGGGACCTACTCAATATGGACATTAGTACAATGTCAGATCTAGAGTTCAGAATCATCACTTTAAAGATACTAGCTGGGCTTGAAAAAAATATGGAAGTTATTAGAGAAACCCTTTCTGGAGAAGTAAAATAACTAAGATCTAACCAAGTAGAAATCAAAAAGGCTATTAAGGAGGTGCAATCAAAAATGGGGGCACTAACTGCTAGGATAAATGAGGCAGAAGAGAGAATCAGTAATATAGAAGACCAAATGATGGAAAATAAAGAAGCTGAGAAAAAGAGAGATAAACAAATACTGGATCACGAGGGCAGAATTTGAGAGATAAGCGATACCATAAGACGAAACAACATTAGAATAATTGGGATCCCAGAAGAAGAAGAAAGAGAGAGAGGGGCAGAAGGTATAATGGAGCAAATTATAGCAGAGAACTTCCCTAATTTGGGGAAGGAAACAGGCATCAAAATCCAGGAAGCACAGAGAACCCCTCTCAAAATCAATAAAAATAGGTCAACACCCCGACATCTAATAGTAAAACTCACGAGTCTCAGAGACAAAGAGAAAACCCTGAAAGCAGCTCAGGAGAAGAGATCTGTAACCTACAATGGCAGAAACATTAGATTGGCAACAGACCTATCCACAGAGACCTGGCAGGCCAGCAAGGACTGGCAGGATATATTCAGAGCACTAAATGAGAAAAATATGCAGCCAAGAATACTATATCCAGCTAGGCTGTCATGGAAAATAGAAGGAGAAAGAAAAAGCTTCCAGGACAAACAAAAACTAAAGGACTTTGCAAACACAAAACCAGCCCTACAAGAAATCTTGAAAGGGGTCCTCTAAGCAAAGAGAGACCCTAAAAGCAACATAGACCAGAAAGGAACACAGACAATATATGGTAACAGTCACCTCACAGGCAATACAATGCCACTAAATTCCTATCTTTCAATAGTTACCCTGAATATAAATGGGTTAAATGCCCCAATCAAAAGACACAGGCTATTAGACTGGATTAAAAAACAAGACCCCATCAATATGCTATCTGCAAGAGACTCATTTTAGAACCAAAGACACCCCCAGATTGAAAGTGAGGGGGTGGAAAACCATTTACCATGCTAATGGACACCAAAAGAAAGCTGGGGTGGCAATCCTTATATTAGACAAATTAGATTTTAAACCAAAGACTGTAATAAGAGATGAGGAAGGACATTATATCCTACTGGAAGGGTCTATCCAACAAGAAGATCTAACAATTGTCAATATCTATGCCCCTAACATGGGAGCAGCCAATTATATAAGGCAATTAATAACAAAAGCAAAGAAACACATCAACAACAATACAATAATAGTGGGGGACTTTAACACCCCCCTCACTGAAATGGACAGATCATCTAAGCAAAAGATCAACAAGGAAATAAAGACTTTAAATGACACACTGGACCAAATGGACTTCACAGACATATTCAGAACATTCCATTCCAAAGCAACGGAATACATAGTCTTCTCTAGTCCCCATGGAACATTCTCCAGAATAGATCACATCCTAGCTCATAAATCAGGTCTCAGCCGGTACCAAAAGTTTGGGATCATTCCCTGCCTATTTTCAGACCACAATGGTTTGAAACTAGAACTCAATCACAAGAGGAAAGTTGGAAAGAACTCAAATACATGGAGGCTAAAGAGCATCCTACTGAAGAATGAATGGGTCAACCAGGAAATTAAAGAAGAATTTAAAAAATACATGGAAACCAATGAAAATGAAAACACAACTATTCAAAATCTTTGGGATGCAGTAAAGGCAGTCCTGAGAGGAAAGTATATAGCAATACAAGCCTTTCTCAAGAAACAAGAAAGGTCTCAAGTACACAACCTAACCCTATACCTAAAGGAGCTGGAGAAAGAACAGCAAATAAAGCCAAACCCAGCTGGAGAATAGAAATAATAAAGATCAGAGCAGAAATCAATGAAATAGAAACTAAAAGAACAGTAGAACAGATCAACGAAACTAGGAGCTGGGTCTTTGAAAGAATTAACAAGATTGATAAACCCCTGGCCAGACTTATCAAAAAGAAAAGAGAAATGACCCAAATCAACAAAATCATGAATGCAAGAGGAGAGATCACAACCAACACCAAAGAAATACAAACAATTATAAGAACATATTATGAGCAACTCTATGCCAGCAAATTAGATAACCTGGAAGAAATGGATGCATTCCTAGAGATGTATCAACTACCAAAACTGAACCAGGAAGAAATAGAAAACCTGAACAGACCTTTAACCACTAAAGAAATTGAAGCAGTCATCAAAAATCTCCCAAAAAACAAAAGCCCAGGACCAGATAGCTTCCCAGGGGAATTCTACCAAACATTTCAAGAAGAATTAATACGTATTCTTCTGAAAGTGTTCCAAAAAATAGAAATGGAAGGAAAACTTCCAAACTCATTTTATGAGGCCAGCATTACCTTGATCCCAAAACCAGACAAAGACCCTATCAAAAAGGAGAATTACAGACCAATATCCTTGATGAACATGGATGCAAAAATTCTCACCAAAATACTAGCCAATAGGATCCAACAGTACATTAAAAGGATTATTCACCACGACCAAGTGGGATTTATTCCTGGGCTGCAAGGTTGGTCCAACATCCGCAAATCAATCAACGTGATACAATACATTAACAAAAGAAAGAACAAGAATCATATGATCCTCTCAATAGATGCAGAAAAAGCTTTTGACAAAGTACAGCATCCTTTCTTGATCAAAACTCTTCAGAGTAT
>NW_023270380.1:0-31859 GCF_011800145.1 Mirounga leonina
ACAGACGCGGACCCTGACCTGGATGCGGACAGGGACGGAGACACAGGTGCACACCACAGAAACAGACACACACCCCACACCCCACACCCCCCACCACACACACACCCACCCACCCACCTACCCACACACACACACACAAACAGGAGGAGACTGTGTTGCCTAGGCAGCTAGCCCTCGGAATGGGGTCGGGCTTGTGAGGACTTTGGGCGTGGAGGAGTCCCTGGGGGCTTAGGACGTGCAGCCAGGGTGTCTTTAATCCGGTTGTTCTCCCTCTTCTATCTTTTACCCATTGTGGCGGGGACGGGTGTGGTGCATTTTTGCACATTTCTCAACTCCTTTTCCCTTTGTTTCATCTTTTTTTCCGTCTTTGTTTTCTGCATTCCTTTAGAGTCTTTGTCTTGGGTTTTTGTTCTAAATTAAATTTGTGTTTATCTTGAGTCCTTGTTTTTGGCTTAATGTACAGTTTGTACTTGATCATATCATGTATTGAATTTCTTACTTTGTTACTCTCCTGATTTCACTTCTTATTAAGTAGCAATAATGTCCTGTGTTTTGAAATTATCAATTAATTATGGAAACATTAAATTTGTTTTTTTGGATTTTTTCGTTTTTTATTTTAGGACACATCTGGTCTCAATCTTGGTTTACGAAGTTCATGTAGGGATTTATATTCTAACAGAAGATCATGATTTTTTTTTCATTTGATCCATGTGAAATTATTTGACTTACTTTTTGGGTATAGTAGAATGTTTATTAAGTTCCTTTTCTTGGGTTTGAGAATGTTGAGCTGTCATGTTATTTATCATTGGTTTTTTTCACTGTAATAGTGTTCTGGCCTCTGTTACAAAATTTATATATCCTTCAGAAAGGCTATCTCACTGTTTCCAGCTTATTTTTTTAATTCTTCATTTAAATTCTTTTCAGTTAACATATACTGTATTATTAGTTTTAAGAGTATAATTTAGTGATTCATCATTTGCATATAATACCAGTTACTCATTACATCACACCCTGCTTAATGCTGATCACCCAGTTACCCCTCCCCTCACTCACCTTCTCTCCTGCAACCCTCAGGTTGTTTCCTAGAGTTCAGTGTCTCTTATGGTTTACCTCCTTCCCTATTTTTTCCCTTCCCCTATGTTCATCTGTTGTTTTTCTTAAATTCCACATAGGAGTGAAATCATGTGGTATTCGGCTTTCTCTGTGTTTTCACTTTAAAATCACTGAAATTGTATATGCTGATTTCAAGAGTCTGGTGACCTAAGCTTTGGTTAATTACCTAGAAATCTGATACCAAGAACTTCAGAGAAGTGCAACATAGAGACTGCAGGAAAAATTGAGGCTAAGATTCTCAGCATGCAGCCACCACAGTCTTGAGGTCCTTGTAGTTACTATTGTCTTTATTTGGAACAGCTACTCATTTCACTGTGTGCTCCTTGAAGCTGTTCCCTTTCATGAATTTGTAAAACATACTTCCTGTGTTTATTTTCCTTCCTGGTTCATATCACCCCTGGATGTTATGTATATTACACTTGCTTTTTCCCTGCTCCCTCACCAATGTTTCCGTTGCATGCAATGTGATCACTGTCTGCTTCACCCCTATTATACTTCAGTGTCTGGAACAGTCCAGACCGTAAGGCCTCAGTGAATGTTAACGGGTGTGTGAACATTGAGTGTACAGTGGGCATAGCTGTGTGTCATTGAGCATTGTCCCAGATCAAGAATGAAGCAGTTAGAAAAACAGTTTGCCAAAGGTCATAGTCTCTTGTTCTGGAAATGTCTCATTGTCATCACAAAGTTACAAAATCAGAGAAAGCAACTGCTTTGATTTGGGGATAGTCCTGAACATAATAAACTGCCACCTCCCAGGGCTGAGGTCAGAAGGGTGGGTGTGCAATTCCAAGTGCCTAAGAGGCATTTCCCATCTTCCCAGTATCTTCTCCCATGTCTCAAAGAAACCTAATGCTCCGGACATTTTGAACAATACCCTCAGCCCTGGAGCCAGGGACTGAAATGTCAACATTTCCAGCCCCCAAATACCTTATTCTATACTTTAGAACTTGGAAGACCCTTTCTTCCACATTTAGCCTATCCACATTCCCCCATTCCTCGGTTCCTGCAACTTTGTAGTTTCCTAGTCTTCATTTAGCAAATGAGTACCTACGAAGTGTCTAGTGCTAAGGATCATCCAGCTACCACAATCCACTCACAGTATGCACGACAAATCTATGACCCTCCTTGAGTAGACAGGGGTACGTCCTGCATAGCTTCACTGCAAATGTTCTAAACCTTCTTCTTATCCAGCCTTCGGGTTGAACCCCAAAAAGCCAGACCCTCATTGTGCTACCTACTTATCATCCTCACATCTGTCCACAAAATCACACAGATTCCCCCAGCCTAAGAGATAAAACCCAAATCCTGATGCCATCCGTATGGTACTTTGCCACATGGTCTCCAACTCCAGACTTGTCTTGGATGGTTCCCCCATCAGCCCCATTGTCCTGTACCGCCTGTTTTCCAATGACCAGAAGGAGTTGTTTTTCATATTTGGTCCAGTTTTCTGTGTTTATGGTAAGGACAAGCTTCACACTAGTTACTCCTTCATACAAGGTTCTAGACTGACCTTTTTGTATATCTGTTTTCTCTGCTCAACTGTGAGCTCCCAGAAAACAGCCAGATTGTGTTGGGCCCTGGCACTCAGCACCAGATTGACTGTTGTATCCCTTATGGAATCTTTGTTGTGGTTTATTTCTAAAGACATCCATCATCAATTCCTTCCCCCCTTATATGCATAAGACACCCCCTCCCCCTTCAAGAGGTAGGGTCTTTCCCTCCACCCTCCTAAATCTGGTCTGGCTTGTGACTGCTTTGAGGCTTGAGCCAGTTCTGGGCCTGTCTTTTAAGAGAACTGGAAGCTTCTGATTTCTCTCTCAGAACTCTTGCTCAGCAGCACCTGCCAGTGTGTGATGGAGCCATCTAGGATGCACAGTCCAGCTGAACGTTTAGATGACAGGTGTTTCAGCAATGGCAGCAGCAGGAGAAACTCTGAGCAAGAGCTACCGAGCTGAGTCAAGGCAACACACAGAACTATGAGAGATAATAATAAGTTAATTTAAGCCACTAAGTTTTTTTTCTTTTAAGATTTTATTTATTTATTTGACAGAGAGAGATAATGAGAGCAGGAATACAAGCAGGGGGAGTGGGAGAGGGAGAAGCAGGCTTTCCGCGGAGTGGGGAGCCCGACGCAGGGCCCGAAGCGGGGCCCGATGCAGGGCTCGACGCAGGGCTCGATCCCAGGACCCTGGGACCGTGACCTGAACCGAAGGCAGATGCTTAACAACTGAGCCACCCAGGCACCCCTTAAACTACAAAGTTTTGAGACTGTTTGTTTCATGACAATAATATACCAGACTGATTCTCTAATAATTTCTTTAAAGTAACTGTAACCTCAAAATAGATTGTCAGTCCCTTAAGGGCCCCAGCGATGTATATCATGGTTGGTTCCTTGTGTTAGGTATAGTAACTGACATATTTATTCCATCAGACATGCTTATTGAGCAGCTACTATTGTTAGAGTAGGCAGTTAATTAGGTTCTAACAGGATGCCTGGAGGCCAGTAAAGAGGAAGTCAGGGCAGCGTTCTGGGAAGTCAGAGGCCTGTCCTGGCAGAACTCCCAAAGACACAAGAGGCTGGATCAAACCAGATAGGCCCAAGATGGCAGATGACATAACAGAAAACCCCTGACCAAATAAGGAAGAAAAAGCACAAAACCCTGCTTCCAAGAAATCTAGTCCCCAAGTAATGAAGATTTCACCCTTTGTAAGGACTATCAGTAAAAGATAGAAACCCAAACCCTGGGGCATGCAGCTCGCTGTCTCTTGAGCTCCTGCTCTCACATCTTGAGAGTGTACTTTCACTTTAATAAACTTTCCTGCTTGTACGGCTCATCTGCTGTGTTATGTCTCTCCTGGAATTCTGTCTTGTGAAGAGACCAAGAGCCTTCAGTGACACTTTTGGGATGGGCTGGATTGAGGCTTCAAAGCCCAAGGTCTCCCAAGTTCATCCAGCAGCACTGTGTGTCAGGCCTGTGCTAGGTCCTAGAGTTTCGACTATGCACGTGAAAGTCCCTGATGAGGGCACAGACATTCACCCAAAAAGGAAACCACAAACAAGAACATTTCAAGTCACAGTAAGTGTTGTTCATTCACTATTTGTTGAGCCTCTACTATGTGCCCAGCACTGGGCTGTAGGCAGGGCAGTGACTAAGACAGACAAAACCCCTGCTGCTCCTGTGGACCTGACATCGTGGAGGGGAGACAGACAATAAACGGAGCCTGGCGTGTTAGAAGGGATGAGTCCTATGGAGAGGAAAGAAGGTCTCAGGGAAAACCCTATGCCCCAGACCCCTGAAATTATTTGTTAGCTGATCTTAAACCTGCTTACCCTGCTTTGCATGTTCCTTCTGTTAAAAAAACAAAAACAGAATTTGGGACGCCTTGGGTTGCTTGGTCTGTTAAGCGTCTGCCTTCAGCTCAGGTCATGATCCCAGGATCCTGGGATCCAGTCTGGCATGGGGGGCAAAAATCCTTGCTCAGTGGGGCAAGCATTCTTCTGCTTCTCCCTCTGCCTGCCACTCCCCCTGCTCGTGCTCTCTCTTTCTCTCTCTGTCTGACAAAAGAATAAATAAAATCTAAAAAAAAAAAACAAAAACCTTAAAAAACCCCACAAAATTAAATTGAATAAATTTTAAAGATTTTATTGGTTTTAGTCCATAATTCATGAAGCCAGTTAGAATCCTATCTAGCAGAAAGGAGTTCCAAGGAGCTGTATAAAATGAAAGACTTTTATAGGCAGAAGGGAACAGGAATAAGGAAGTTATACTAGCAAAAGGAGATTGGTGTAGCAAGGTCACTTTCCCCTTTACCTGAGATCTATCAGGCAGATTACTTCACTAGTGCTGACCTGGTGATTCCTGAATGACTGGTTAAGATTCCATTTCTGGGAGAGCCAAAACTGTTATTAAGTCTCTGGTGACATGGGGCCTAGGACCATTTTGTGACTCCGTTTTTGGACCTGTTACCTTGTTTTTAAAAATTCGTTCAGAGACCACAGTAAAGACTCGTATCTATACTTCCTCTCTCTCTCGGGTACTGTAAGAAACTATATTTTCAGTGTTGGTCATCTCTTGATCTGTTGGCCTTACTGTAACTGAAATTTCCTATTAATATACTATATTTTAAAACAGCCCTGAATGATAAGACACTTTATAGGCACTTTGAAGAGTGAACAAATAAGAATAGATGAAACTGCACTTTCTTACAATTGTTAAAAATAAACAACAGGGGTGCCTGGGTGGCTCAGATGGTTAAGCGTCATGATCCCGGGGTCATGGGATCGAGTCCCACAGCAGGCTCTCTGCTCCTTGGGCAGCCTGCTTCTCCCTTTGCCTCTCTCTCTCTCTCTCTCTCATGAATAAATAAATAAAATCTTAAAAAATAAATAAATAAACAACAGGCCAAACTCCGTAAGACTTACACTATAAGACTTAAACCCAACTCAGTTTCAACCTTTCCCAGGAGTTAAACTAGGCTGGAATTTCCTGGTCAGTACTAGAGAGGTAATCTGCATAAGACCCCCAGCTCTTCCTCCTGAGGGAAGGTGACCTTGCCTCAAACAATTGTTTCTTTTGCTAAGAACCTCCTTGTTCTGCCTATAAAATCCTTCCATTTTGTACTTGTACAAGCTCCTTGGAGTTTCCTTTGCGGGGCTCCATATGGGCTCCATCCCAGGACGCTTAACCCACTGAGCCTCCCAGGTGCCCTTGATTTTCTTCTTTTTTTAACAAAGCTTTTAACCAGTCAGCTTAGTGGGAACTTGTAGGTCTAAATTCATTCTTTCTAACAATCAAGTGTTAACCTTAAAAATTAAACTGTCAATTATTTTACTAGTAAAAATGGGTTTATTTGAAATAGCAGACAATCGCAATATGGAACAAGCAGGTTATGGCAAAGTCATAGACAAGTTCCCAGAAGAAAGGAGATAATGCTCTTTTATAGGGGAAGAAGGGGCTGTTGGGAGGGCTGTTATAAATAAAAAGTTCAATGGAGTAAATTGGGAATTTGAAGTATAATGGCCTTTCATTGGCTGGGTTGTAATCTCTCATTGGTTAGGTTCCTGGTTGGCAAGATGTGGGGGAGGGGGGAGGAAACTTTTCTTTCTCTGGCTCAGGAAATAAAACAACCACTTGCAAGGTACATTTGTCTTGCTGGTCTGCAACTGACCAGGAATGGTAGGGCTTGAGAGCTTCCTCTGCTGGTCTCCTGACTCCATTTTAGTTTATTTATTTATTTTTTAAAAAATTATTTATTTATTTTAGAGAGTGGGGGTATGGGCAGGGGGAGGGGCAGAGGGAGAGAGAATCTCCAGCAGACTGCCCATTGAGCGCAGAGCCCGATGTGGGGCTTGATCTCACGAACCTGAGTTCATGAGCTGAGCCAAAACCAAGAGTTGGAGATAAGGGAAGGGGAGAGGGACTAGAAATTGAGCTCAATCCCCAGTGGACAATGATCTAATCAATCATGCCTATGTAATGAAGCCTTCATAGAAACCCAAAAGGACAGGGTTTGGAGAGTTTCAGGGTTGGTGAACTTATGGAGATTTGGGGAGAGTGGCACTCAGAGAGGGCATGGAAACTCTGGGCCTCTTTCTCCATACCTTGACCCATGCATCTTCTCCATCTGGCTAAACCTGAGTTATATTGTTAGAATAGACAGTTAATTAGGTTCTAATAGGATACCTGGAGATCAGCAACAAGGAAGTCATGACCAACTATGGGGAAGGTCAGAGGCCTGTCCTGGCAGCACTCCACAGGAAGCTGGATCAAATCAGAAAGGCCCAAGATGACTGATGCCATGACAGGAAACTCCTGACCAAATTAGGAAGGAAAAGCACGAAACCTTGCTTCCTTGCCCCAAGTAATGAATATTCTGCCCCTAGTTAACAACTGTTGATAAAAGATAGAAACCCAACCCCCTGGGACACAGCTCTCTTGAGCTTGACTGCTTTCTTCACTTGAGTGTACTTTCTGCTTTAATAAACTTTCCCATTTGTGTCACTTATCCACTGTGCTGTGTGTCTGTCCTTGAATTCTCATGACAAGACCAAGAACCTTCAGCAAATCCTTGGGATCTGGCTGGGTTAAGTCCCCAGGGCCCAGAGTCTCCCCAGTTCACCTGACAACAATATCTTTTTATAATAAACTGGCCATCTAGTGAGTAAACTGTGTTCCAGAGTTCTGTGAATCTACGGAGGGGTTCATGGTAACCTCCATTCTATAGCTGGTTAGTCAGAAGCACAGGGCACAACAACCTTGGACTTGCCATGGGCATCTGAAGGGGAGGGCACAGTTTGTAGGACTAGGTCCTTAACATGTTGGATCTGATGCTATCTCCAGGTAGATAGTGTCAGAATTGAGATAAATTATAGGACCCCCAGCTGGTGTCACAGAATTGCTTGGTGTGTGGAGACTTTCCCACATCTGATGTCAGAAATGAAGTGGTGCTGTCCTAGAGTATTGAGAGTAGAGGAGACACACAAAAATGTGTTTTGTTTTTCCTTTACAGGTTCTTTATGAGGTCATCAGCAAGAAATGGACCAATCACAGCTGGAGATAGTACCTAGTGCTTTTCTTACTTTTTGGTCTCAAGAATAAGGATCCCAGAGAGCTTTCTGTCTATGTGGGTTATAGCAATTGTTATTTCCCTTATTAGAAATTAGGATCTGTAAGATGTTTCAGTCGTCTTTTCATTTCCAGTTTGAAAATCTGTAATATGGTTTGGCTTTTAAAGAGCTCCTAGCAACTAATCTTAAAATACTTAATTCATTTTTCTTTAAATTCTGAATGATTGGTCTCAAAATGATGCTACAACTCAACCAACATCATGATACTATAAGAAATGTTCTGTTGCATAAGACACAATAAGGTACATTATTAATACACCTATAAAGCTAAAAGGAAGACAATTTTATTTATTTTATTTTTTAAAAAAGATTTTATTTATTTGACAGAGAGAGAGAGAGAGCACAAGCGGGGGAGGGGCAGAGGGAGAGGGAGAAGCAGACTCCCCACTGAGCAGAGATCCTGATGCGGGGCTCTATCCCAGGGCCCTGGAATCATGACCTGAGCCAAAGGCAGATGCTTAAAGGCTGAACCACCCAGGCGCCCTGAGGAAGATAATTTTATTTTTTCCAATAAGATTACCAGCAGATTTCTCATCAGAAACCTTAGAGACCAGAAGGAAAACTAAGTGTCAACCAAGAATCCTATATCCTGCAAACTGTCATTCAAAAATGAGGGAGAAATGAAGACATTCCCAGATAAACAAAAGCTTGCCCTACAAGAAATGATAAAGGAAATCCTCCAGACTGAAATGAAAGGACACTAGACACTAGTAATTAGTAACTAGACAGTGGTAACTTGAAACTATATGGAAAAGTAAAGATTTCTGATAAAGTTAAATATGTAAGCAGTTATAAAAGCTAGTATTGGGGCGCCTGGGTGGCTGAGTCATTAAGCATCTGCCTTCGGCTCAGGTCATGATCCCAGGGTCCTGGGATCGAGTCCCGCATTGGGCTCCCTACTTCTCCCTCTCCCACTCTCCCTGCTTGTGTTCCCTCTCTTGCTGTGTCTCTCTCTGTCAAATAAATAAAAAATAAAATCTTTAAAAATAAATAAAATAAAAGCTAGTATTATTTTTACTTTGATTTGGTAATTCCACACTTTTTCTATATGGTTTAAGAAACTAATGCATAAAAAACAATTACTAGTCTATGTTTTTGGATACATAATACATAAAGATGCAATTTTGTGACATTAATAACTGAAAGGGGATGGAGATGGACTTGTATAGGAAAAGGGTTTTTGTACGTTATTGAAGTTAAGCTGTATAAATGTAGAATGTTATAACTTTAAGATGTTGCTATAGACTGAATGCAACAAAATTCTGAATGCATCCAAAATTCACCCTCAATGTGATGGTATTTGGAAGTGGGGCCTTCAGGAGGTGCTTAGGTCATAAGGGTGGAACCCTCATAAATGGAATTAGTGCCCTTATAAAAGAGATCCCAGAGAGCTCCCTCCCCTCTTCTGCCATATGTGAGAAGAGCCATCTATGACCCGGGAAGTGCATCCTCCCCAGACACCAAATTTGCTGGTGGCTTGGTTTTGGACTAAGAGGCCTCCATAGCTGTGAGAAACACATTTTTATTGTTTATAAACTAGCCACTCTATGGTATTTTGTTATAGTGTTAGATTAGGCAATTAGGTTCTAACAGGATACCTGGAGATCAGCAACAAAGAAATTATGACCAACTATCGGGAAGGTCAGAGGCCTGTCCTGGCAGCACTCCACAGGAAGCTGGATCAAACCAGATGGCAGGTACCATGACAGGAAACCCTGACCAAATTAGTAAGAAAAAGCATGAAACCCTGCTTTCCTGCCCCAAGTAATGACTGTTCCACTCCTTAGTCAACAACTGTCAATAAAAGATGGATAGAAACCCAACCCCCAGGGTGTACAGCTTGCTCTCTCTCTCTCTCTCGCCTACTCTCATAACTCGAGCATACCTTTTGCTTTAATAAACTTTCCTGTTGGTGTCTCTAGTCTGTTGTGCTGCATGTTTGTCTTTGAATTTATTCTCGTGACAAGACCAAGAACCTTTGGGTCTGGCTGGGTTGAGGCTCCAGGGCCCGGGGTTTTCCCAGTTCACCTGGCAATAATAGCCTGAACAGACTAAGACAGAAGTTAAATATAACCCCTATTATAACCACAAAGGAGATAGCTACAGACCATATAAAAAAGGAAATGAGAAGAGAATTAAAATGTTTCACCGCAAAAAATCAACTAAACACAAAAGAAGATGGTAATGCAGGAAATGAGGGACAAAAATGATGTAAGGCATATAGGAAAAGCATAGCGAAATGACAGAAATCTCTCTTTATCAGTCATTACTTCAAATGTAAATGGATTAGCCTCCCTAATCAAATGACAGAGATTGGCAGAATGGATAAAAACCAGATCAAGTATATGCTATCTACAAGAGACTCTAGATCCAAAGACACAAAAAGGTTGAAAGTGAGAGAATGGAAAAAGATATCCTATGTAAATAGTTAAGAGAGAGCTGAAGTGGCTATATTAACATCAGACAAAATAGATATTAACTTTATAGAAGTTACATTAGACAAAAAGTTACATTAGACAAAGTTACATTAGACAAAAAGTTACATTAGATAAAATAGATATTAATATTTTTTTAAAAAGATTTTATTTATTTGACAGAGAGAAAGAGATAGCGAGAGCAGGAGCACAAGCGGGGGAGTGGGAGAGGGAGAAGCAGGCTTCCCGCTGAGCAGGGAGCGCGATGTGGGACTCGATCCCAGGACCCTGGGATCATGACCTGAGCCTAAGGCAGACGCTTAACCGACTGAGCCACCCAGGCGCCCCTATTTTATTTATTTATGGGGGGGCAAGGAGGGACAAAGAAAGAGGGAGAGAGAGAATCCTAAGCAGGCTCCATGCCCAGCACGGAGCCCAACCTGGGGCTTGATCTCACCACCCTGAGATCATGACCTGAGCAAAAATCAAGATTCCGATGCTTACCCTGATGAGCCACCCAGGCGCCGCTGGTTTTTACTTTTATAAGTGACTGGGAAAAATCAAAGAAGAATAACATTTTGTAATGTGAAACTTAAGAGAAATTCAAATCCCGTCATTTATGAATAACGCTTCATCAGAACACAGAGGGACACTTGCTCGTTGACATGTTGTCCAGCTGCTTTGGCACGTTACAAATCACAGGGACCTGGTTTTAACACTTCAGTGTTTCAAGTGCAGCCTGCTGCTGAGCCGCGTGAGCCCGCTACGTGAGCTGGAAAGCATCCAGCACACGACTAGGCAGTCATCCCAATATTCTCAACTCCCAGGGAAGCAACAATCATGAAAACTGGAAAATTTAAACAGGAATATCTCAACACAGCCAATTTTCTCTATAAAAATAAAAGTTGGAAATGAGGCTGCAGCCAAAGTAAGTTGCCAAGTGGCTCATTCTTTTGCCGAGTGAGGAAAACCATTTACTGCGAGTGATTTAATTCAATCATGTTTGATCACAGCGGCCAAAGAAACGTGTTCAGAGAATATAAACTTGTTGAAGATTATTAGCTTTTTTGCTCGATGAAGAGAGGGCCAGTTAATTTCTAAAGATGCATAGCTATCCAGCAGGGGGCAGCATTACCCCACAGAGCCAATCCCCTCGCTGGCCGAACCGCCCTTTGGAGGGCCTGAAGGGTGGATATATGTTCATTTGCCAAGATATAATAACCAACGTATTAGCTTCCTTAATCTTCATGAAAACCCTGTAAGACAGGTGTTGTTTTTATCCTTTTTACAAATAAGAAAGCTGAAGCTCAGAATGGTTAAATCTAGCCAAATCTAAGCCATTTGTCTGACTCCAGGACCTGTATTTTTATTTAAGAAAACAATTATAAAGGGCTTGCTATGTGCCAAGCATGATCTAAGCACTTTGCATGTTTGAGCTCCTTTCATCCTTATGCTAATCTCAGGATTGAGGTACCATTATCATCACCCCCAATTTACGGATGAAGAAACTAAGATACAGGGCTACCACTTTTCCTAAAGTGATTCCACCAGTGAGAGGCAGCACTGGGATCTGTGCTCACTCTGGTTCTGGCCTCTGAGGCTGGCGGGCCCCTGCTTTCCGCTGATGAGCTCATCGTATGAGGATAGGCCAGGGCTTCTCAAAGTGGGGGTTAGTGTCATCTGGGCCCTTCCTAGACCTGCCGTTCTGAGGCCACGCCCCAGACCTCCTAAATCTGAAACTCTGTGGGAAGAGCCCAACACTCTGAGTTTAACCAGCCCTTGAGGTGGTTATAAACCGTGCTAAAGTTAGACATCGGAGGTAATGATTCTCAGTGTTCCTCCCCACTCCAGTGCCCTCAACGCACGCAAGTGAGAATGTAACACACATCTTCAGTCTATCCGTTGAATAAGGGATGCTTTTCAACAGCCACACATGTTATGGGTAGAAGCAAACGTGTTTGTGCTGAATCTGGATCTTAGCTTGCTTTTAATTCCCAGGAGCAAATTTTCTGGGATGTGGTCTTGGGCTACCTAAGTCGCAAATTATTACAACAGCCATACCCTTTCTGGTTCCTGCCTCATGTCTGTGTAGCTGTTCTCTCATTATAAAGCTTTTTTTTCCTTTTCTTCTTATAATTTATCATCATACACAGAAATGATGATTTCCACACAAGTGTCAGAACTTGTGGTCCTCTCTGGGGGGGCTCTGTGCCTTACTCTGAGCTAGCACTTTCCAAAAAAGAGATGCTGGTCAGATTTCTACAGAAAGGCTTGGGAATAGTGCTGCTCTGTGTGGCCAGGACCAGGTGAGGCAGGCGGGGTTCCCCCAACTGGCTGGGTAAAATGTAAGAGAGCTGCCAGGGTCCGAGGGATTCACCAGCTCCCTCAGTAACTCCCTAGCCAGGCTTCTGAATTACTTGGCTACTTTGTATGAGGGGATAAGGAGGTAGGACAGCGGGGAGTGGGGACTGCTGGATTCAGAGCCTGAGCAAACAGGAAGTGGGAGGCTGTCTTTTCCTCACCCACCCACCCCTGTTTCATTTATCTCTGCTTCCTTCCTTTATTTTCTTCTTGCTGTTTATTGTCTCTTACCTGTTTTTCTACCTTCTTTTCCTTTTCTCTCTCTTTATCCATCTTTTCCTTCTCTTTTTCCATCTCTTCCTTCTCTTTTTCTTTTTCACAAAACAGAGGCTATTTGTGTTGTACCCGTTCAAATCCAATCAGGAGAGGAGCCACATACTAATTTGACCAGAGAGGGTTTCGTACAGTAACCACCCCCCCTCCCGCCCCATGTAAAGTTTCGCTTTCCACAGTTTCAGTTACTGAGGTTAACTGAGGTCTGGAAGCAGATGATCCTCCAGACATATTGTCAGAAGGGCAATAGTAGGCTAACACTAGGTCACAATGCCTACATCATTTGCCTCACTTAATCTCATCATGTGGGCATTTTATCATCTCACATCATCACAAGATGAAGAAGAGTGAGTACAGTACAACAAGCTATTTTGAGAAAGAGATCACATTCACATAACTTTTATTACAGCCTAGTGTTATAATTGTTCTATTTTATTATTAGTTATTATTGTTCATCTCTTACTGTGCCTAATTTATAGTTAAGCTTTATCACAAGTATGTACGTCTAGGAAAAAACATAGTCTATATGGGGTCTGTTACTGTCCATGGTTTCAGGCATCCACTAGGGGTCCTGGATTGTATCCTCTGTGGGTAAGGGGGGACTGTTGTATTAATAATTACAGTGGGACTGGGACGCCCAGGTGGCTCAGTCGGTTGAACGTCTGCCTTCGACTCTGGTCATGATCCCGGGGTCCTGGGATCAAGTCCCGCATCGGGCTCCCTGCTCGGCGGGGAGCCTGCTTCTCTCTCTGCTTGTGCTCTGTGTCTCTCTCGCTCTGTCTCAGATAAAGATAAAATCGTTAAAAAAAATAATAATTACTGTGGGACTGTATATACAATGGACTATTACTCGGCCATCAAAAGGAAGGAAATCTTGCTGTTTGCAATGACGTGGATGGAACTAGAGGGTGTTATGCTAATAAGCAAAATAAGTCAGTCACAGAACGACAAATACCATAGGATTTCACTCATACGTAGAATTTAAGAAACAAAACATAAACATAGGAGAAGGGAAGGAAAAATAAAATAAGACAAAATCAGAGAGGGAGACAAACCATAAGAGACTTGCAACTCTAGGAAACAAACTGACAGTTCCTGGAAGGGAGGTGGGTGGGGGGATGGAGTAACTGGGAGATGGACATCAAGGATGGCACGGGATGTAATGAGCACTGGGTGTTATAGGCAACTGATGAATCACTAAATTCTACTGGGGAAACAAACAACAACAACAAAACCACTTAATGGTGGTCAGAGTAACAAGGATTGACTAATAAGAAGGAAAGAGAACTCTGAAGAATACAGAAATAGCAGATATAAGGGACAGCTTCCACTGCTCATGCTGAGAGAGGGTACCCAAGGAAGGCCTCCCCATCTGTTGAGGAATGTGATAAAAAAGATGTGAGCTGGACCCAAGCACTCCAGGTCTCCTCACTCCCCGCTCTGTTCTTGGAATGTGGGTTCCACTTGGCATGTCTGTTCCAAGAGTTTGCACCAAGGACAGCCTTGAGATGATGATATGATGCTGAAAATGCTTGCACAGTACATGAGACTAAGCCCAGTTAGAAACTCTTTATAAACTTTTAAGATTTGGAGGACGGGTGTGGGGATCCATTGGTCTTGCTGCATCCAAGACAAGCCTCCTACATGAGTTGCCTTTGTTATTATTAAAATTGCCTCCCACCAGCATGGAGTAGCCTGCTTCTTTCTTCAGTCTCAGCCTGCCTTCTGCATATGGGGGCTGTTTCCAGTTACACCGGGAAAGCTCCTGAGAGGATTGCTCCCACTCCACACCTTGGTAAGGAGACCACAGCCATGGCTCACTGGTTGTGGAGAAGGTGTTGTGATGCCAAGCTGAGGAACTTGCTGGAAATCCATCCTCTGTAACTTTTTCTACATCTGCCCTCCAGGGTGCTGGGAAAGCTGACGTACCATGACTTCGTCGTATCACTTAAAAATAGTACCAGCTAAATGATCACAGAATGCTAGGACATCATTTATTGTGAGACAGATGCATCCTGACGTCAGAGAGAGAATAGAGTTTGATTGTAAAATCAGGTTTGTCTTAGAATCGATGAAATGAATCCCTTTCTCGGCAGCCACAGCCTCTGCCCTTGCTCAGCTTCTGGGTTGCTCATTTCTGATCTGACTAACCTTGACCTCCCTGCTCTCTGTCTCAGCCTAATCCTAAGCCTGGAAGCCACCAACACAGGGTCTCTTTTCTTCTCTTCTGCCTTTCTGTCCTATTCCAAACAGGACAAAGTCAGGGAACTTGGAAACCCAGGCCAATCTGGGCATCGGGTGTGTCAGGGAGTGATGGGGTCCAGGGCAGACCGATCAGGAGCCTGCATCTTGATGGTGTGTGAGACTCCCGTGTAGGAAGTGGGCATTCCTGGAGGGCATTCAGCAGGGCAGTGACATGTCAGTGTGGAAACAGACAGCAGGGGATTAGGGAGGCAACAAGTATTTTCTCTAGTTTTCCCAGCCCTTGGAGAAAAATAGGAGTCAGGTAGTACAATGGACTTGAGTCTCTGATAGCAGAACCACAGCAACCCCAGCCACCCCCCCGGGCCCCCCTTGCTGTTGCCACTGAGCAAGGTCCTGGCTGCTTGAAGAGCTGCAGGTGTGGCTCTCAGTGGGGGCTCCCAGCTGCAGTGGGACAAGCAGCTTCCTCCCTCCACCTGTCCCGGCCTTTGAGGTGCAGTCCTGGGTGACTTAGAGTAAGGCCAGGGACGGCATCTCAGCTGTCCAGTCCAGAAAGTTTTAGTGATCTGTGTTTTTTACATTAAAATCTTCTGTGCTTTTTTTTTTTTTAAGACAAAATGTTTAACTTGAAAAATGAAAGGTGTTACCTCCTAATTTTTTCTTTTTTTCCTGAGAGCCAGCACAACCATCCAGTCAGTTAACTGAGAGACCAGGATGTGCATCACCTTTCATTAGGCCGTGTCTCTGATTCATAACTTCTGAACTCGTGAGAAGTTATTATTAGAGTAGAACTAAAGGGGTGCCTGGGTGGCTCAGTCGTTAAGCGTCTGCCTTCGGCTCGGGTCATGATCCCGGGGTGCTGGGATCGAGCCCCACATCGGGCTCCCTGCTTAACGGGAAGCCTGCTTCCCCCTCTCCCACTCCCCCTGCTTGTGTTCCCTGTCTCACTGTATCTCTCCCTGTCAAATAAATAAAATCTTAAAAAAAAAAAAAATAGGGCGCCTGGGTGGCTCAGTTGGTTAAGGGACTGCCTTTGGCTCAGGTCATGATCCTGGAGTCCCTGGATCAAGTCCCGCATCGGGCTCCCTGCTCGGCAGTGAGTCTTTTCTCCCTCTGACCCTCCTCCCTCTCATGTGCTCTCTCTCATTCTCTCTCTCTCTCAAATAAAAAAAAAAATAGAGTAGAACTAAAGTGCCTTACCTTGCTGGAGTAAAATTTTAACTCAGATTTAATCTTCCAGTTCTTAGACTTATACTTTGTCATGTCTGCCTTGCGGATGCTTTTTCTGAAGCTGATAATAATGGCATGATGCTCAGTAGGGAAGGGTGTAATTTGCCAAAAGTTAAAGACATTTTATTTTACTTTTAAAACATTTTTTAAATTTAAATTTAATTAATTTACATATAATGTATTATTAGTTTCAGAGGTAGAGGTCAGTGATTCATTAGTCTTATATAACACCCAGTGCTCATTCCATCAAGTGCCCTCCTTAATGCCCATCACCCAGTTACCTCATCCCCTCACCCCCCTCCCCTCTAGCAACCCTCAGTTTGTTTCCTATAGTTAAGAGTCTCTTATGGTTTGTCTCCCTCTCTGATTTCATCTTGTTTTATTAAAAATATGGAAGGTTTCACGAATTTGCATATCATCCTTGCACAGGGCCATGCTAATCTTCTCTGTATCCTTCCAATTTTAGTATATGTGCTGCAGAAGCAAGCACAAGTTAAAGACATTTTAGCCACTTAATTGTGAAATGCATTTCCATCCAGAATTTTCCCAAAGTCAAGGTGGTGCCTAAAGGATAGGATTCACTCTTTTGTATCCTTAAAGCTGAAAATCATACTGAGATGTGTATTAAGCCACACCACCAGGATATAGACACGAAATTCATGTAACTACTTTCTTTTGGAAACCCTCTGCTAGCATACTGGTCAAACTGGTCATACTGGTCATACTGGTCAACTGGTCAAACAGGAACCCCTTCTGGGTCCTGGCACTACTCTTGACAATGGGGGTAAACAAAGTCTCTGCTCTTGAGGATCTTGCTGGGCCAATGAGTAGATAAGTTAATGGCAGGTACTGATAAGAGCAGTGACAAAGATAAAATAGAGTAACATGGGCAGTGAGCGGAGCTGATTTAGTTAGGGTGGTCAGGGAAGGCCTCTGTGAAGAAAGTGATGTTTAAGTTAAAACCTAAATAAACATCCTTGTCAAAAATTGGCCCAGCCATCAACCATTACCACCACCAGTAATCTTAAGCAGAACTGAGCTAAGAGGTGGTCTCTCCACTGGCTGGGCAGTTGTCCAGAGTGCTAATAAATAAGAGAAACAAAAGATCACTGGAGGAATTCAGCAAAGTGTGACTCAATCCTTCTGACAAAGTTGAGGAGAACTTCCCAGTGGGAATAGAAACTGCTGGTCAAGTACAGGAGTTCTGCACAGCTGCTTGCAGCCTCAGCCCACCCGACTGGAAAGGGGAGGGGCAGGGCAGATCACAAGGAAGGAGAGATTCCTTTTAGTGAATTTAACTCCTTCAGTATGTCTCTCAAGAAAATCACTGCTTCAGAAAAATTATGAAAGAGAACATGAGCTCTCACCTCCTGGAGGCTTTCCTTGAGGATGGGTCCAATTTTAGAAAAAAAGTTGATATAGCAACTGGCTCCCAAAGCAGTAAGAATTGCCACTTACAGGCCAGTTTCACGTTTTTCTGGAACATTCTATGACTTGCCTGGTTGAGATCCTCTTCCTCATCCCCAGCATAGATGTTGTATCATCTTTTTCTTAGGAAACAAAGAGGTGATACATTTTACTATTATTTTTTGATGTGAAAATGTGAATTTAAAAATACGACAACCAAGAGGGAAGGACAGACAGAAAGGCACTTGAAACTTCCCACTTCCAACCTTACCATAGAGATTACTGCCTGTGGACACTAGGAATCTAAGGCGCATCTCCCTGTGACTTGACATGCATCTGTTTCCATTTTTCAAAAGAATATACCTTTTGTGATTAAATATAAATTTATTTAATAACAACACTTAATTCTGTCCTTTTAAACTCTTTTCAATGAATGTAGGCAGCACTACCATCATGTGGGGGCAGTCACCTATAAGTAAACACTCAGGTATGGACACACATACATCAAAATAAATCCTTAAATGGTTGGAAATGACTGCACTCCCATACTTACACTAAACAGCATGAAATCTAGGGCCTTCATTTCAATATAATGACCTTTCACATTAAAGAAAAACTTTTATTAGCACAAATTTAACTTTCCAACCTAACTTTATATAACTTGGATTTTATAAACTTAACTTCATAAACTTAAATTTATCACTTAAATTTTAAGTCAGTATTGAGCCTGGGTCAGTGACCTCTCTAGCTAAGTCAAAACCTACCAATAAGAACGTGAGAACAAGATGTATTCCCTGAAGGAAAATGATGCACATTCCCCAGGTTTACAATGCAGCAGTGGGAAGAAAATAAACGAATTTAAACCACCTAGTACACTATTCTCATAAATCACCTTTGCCGTCACCTTAGGAGGTCAGAGTTTTTACCTGGTGGTATAATCCAAATCATTCACATTCTTTTCCAAGCCTTTTTTGGTAGTCTGATCTTTACTGGGTAGTTACAGTTTCCCACTGACCAGTACTATGGGCTAGGGAGTACTAAGAAACACCCGGTGAATGGACTGGCTTTCAGGAATAGTACTCTACTCTCAGTGGGTTGCAGTAGCCTAATTTGCACCTGGTAATCGTCATCAATCAACATGGTTTATTCTTTTTTTGTTTAGTGGCCCAAAGATCCCCAAATGGCCAAGGGCATTCTCAGCTTTCAATTTCTCTTTTACTTGATTAAAAAAAACAACAACAGTCATTAGGGAAATACGCAGGCCCCAAATGCAAACATTCTAAGCGTAGAGCATGGCACGTTGGCTCAAACCACACCCTGTACCCACCACTCAGATCAAGAAATAGAACATTATTAGTACTCCAGAAGCCCCTCTCTGGATCACTTTTCCCATAGGAGAGCACAAATCTGGCTTCTCAAACCATAAGTTAGTTTTGTCTGTTTTTGAGCTGTGTATGCACAGCATGCTCTTTTTCGACTCTTTTTTAGCTCCGCATTATATTGATAAGATTAATTCATTTTTGCAGCTATAAATTAGTTCCCTTGCATTGCTGTTGGAATACACCCAAATTAACGTACCTGTTCATTGATAACGGAATTATCTGCTGATGGGCATTACGGGTGTTTCCAGCTTTAAGCTATTTCCAATACTGCTGCCCCAGATACTCCTGCATATCTCTTGGCGCACAGGCACATGCATTTCTGTTGCACATATCTAAGGCTGTATTCCTGGGGTCTGAGGGAATCTCCAGGTTCTACTTCTGTAGATCCTTCCAAATCATTTGTCCAAACTCTTTGTACCATTTATAGTGTATGAGAGTTTTAATTTTTCTACATTCTTGCCAACACTGGCTTTGTCTTTTTAGATAGTGGAATTATAGTGGTTTTGACTTGCAGGTCTTTGATAACAATTGAGATTAAGTACCTTTTCATATGTTTCTTGGCCATTTGAGTATCTCTATTGTGAAGTGAATATCTTGCCTATTTTTCTACTTATCTTTTTCGTTTGGGTCTTCCTTTGTCAAATATGTAATTCAAACATATTCTCACTTGTCTTGTCTTTTACTTCTCTTAATGCTATCTTTGGATGTTCAGATATTCCTAATTTTGATTTACTCCAATTTGTAAATGTTTTCCTTAGTGATTAGTGCCATTTGTATCCATTAAGAAATTATTTCCTGCCCAAAGTCCGATGTTCTCCTATGTTTTATTCTAAAAATCTTTGTTTTACTTTTTTACATTTAAGTCTGTAATTCACCAAGAATGATATTTTTGCATATTATTTGAGTAGGAATCAAGTTTCATTCCCCCCCTTGTTAGTACATAATTGAACCACAACTTTTTTTTCACTTTTTAAAAACATTTAAATTCAATTAATTAACATAAAATGTATTATTTGTTTCAGGGGTACAGGTCTATGATTCATCGGTTTGTTTGGTTTTTTTAAAGATTTTATTTATTTATTTGACAGAGAGAGAGACAGCGAGAGTGGGAACATAAGCAGGGGGAGTGGGAGAGGGAGAAGCAGGCTTCCCGCCAAGCAGGGAGCCCGATGTGGGGCTCAATCCTAGGACCCTGGGATCATGACCTGAGCCGAAGGCAGACGCCCAAGGACTGAGCCACCCAGGTGCCCCTATGATTCATCAGTTTTATATAATACCCAGTGCTCATTACATCACATGCCCTCCCCAATGTCCATCACCCAGTTACCCCATCCCTTCCACCCCCCTCCACTCCAGCAACCCTCAGTTTGTTTCCTATGATTAAAAGTCGCTTATGGTTTGTCTCTCTTCCTGGTTTCATCTTGTTTCATTTTTTCCTCTCTTCCCCTATGATCCTCTGCCTTGTTTCTCAAATTCCACATATCAGTGAGATCATATGATAATTGTCCTTCTCTGATTGACTTATTCTGCTTAGCATAATACCCTCTAGTTCCATCCACGTCGTTGCAAATGGCAAGATTTCATTTTTTGATGGCTGCATAATATTCCATTGTATATATATATACCACATCTTCTTTATCCATTCATCTGTTGATGGACATCTGGGCTCTTTCCATAGTTTGGCTATCATGGACATTGCTGCTATAAACGTTGGGGTTCAGGTGCCCCTTTGGATCACTACATGTATCTTTGGGGAAAATACCCAGTAGTGCAATTGCTGGGTCATAGGGTAGCTCTATTTTCTTTCTTTCTTTCTTTTTTTTTTTTTTTTTAAGATTTTATTTATTTATTTGACAGAGAGAGACACAGCGAGAGAGGGAATACAAGCAGGGGGAGTGGGAGAGGGAGAAGCAGGCTTCCCACCGAGCAGGGAACCCGATGCGGGGCTGTATTCCAGGACCTGGAATCATGACCTGAGCCGAAGACAGACACTTAATGACTGAGCCACCCAGAAGCCCCGATAGCTCTATTTTCAACTTTTTGAGGAACCTCCCTACTGTTTTCCAGAGTGGTTACACTGGCTTGCATTCCTACCAACAGTGTAGGAGGGTTCCCTTTTCTCCGCATCCCCGCCAACATCTGTCGTTTCCTGACTTGTTAATTTTAGCCATTCTGACTGGTGTGAGGTGGTATCTCATTGAGGTTTTGATTTGGATTTCCCCGATGCTGAGCAATGCTGAGCACTTTTTCATGTGTCTCTTGGCCCTTTGGATGTCTGAACCACAACTCTTTAATGAAAAGATTGTTCTTCCTCAACTTTTTGCAGTACCTCTAAGCATAGATCAGGTGTTCAATGAGAGGATGGGTCTGTTTCTGGAATCTCTAGTCTTTCCATCAGTTTATTTGTCCATCCTTGCACAGATACCACAGTGTCATATTTGTTATGTCTTTACAACAAATAGCTATCCAGAGGGTGTTAGTCCTTTATCTCCTCCTCCTTCTGTATTCTCTTAGCTACCTTTGTCTTTTATATTTCCACAAATTTTAGAATTTTAGGAATTTACTTGAGAGAGCTGTGGATCTTATACATAGTTCTTATCTTTATCATATTGACTCTTTCAAATCCTGGGTATAGGACATTACCTCCCCTCCCCATTTATTAAGTTTTCTTTAATTCCTCTCAATTATATATACTGTTGTTGTTGTTTTTAAGTAGGCCCCACCTGGAGCCCAATGTAGGGCTTGAACTCATGACTCTCAGATCAAGATGTGAGCTGAGATCAAAAGTCAGATGCTCAACCAACTGAACCACCCAGGTGCCCCTAACTCCTCTCAATTTCTTCTCAATTATGTTTTATACTTTTTTTGTGTAGAGGTTTTGTACATTTTTATTAGGTTTATTTTTAGGTATTTGAAGTTTTTTTAAAAAAGATTGTTATGATAGACTTTATGTGTGTATAAGTTTATTTCAGTGCTCATTGCTGTTGTTAATAAAATATAGATTTGATTCTTGCATGATAACTTTAAATACAGTGACCTTGCAAAAGATTATATGTAGATTAGGTTGGATTCTCTTTCTTCATCTCTCTTTTTTTTTTTTTTAAAGATTTTACTTATTTATTTGACAGAGAGATAGAGAGAGCCAGAGAGCACAAGCAGGGTGGACGATGGTAGAGGGAGAAGGAGAAGCAGGCTCCCCATGGAGCAGGGAACCCGATCAATCCCAGGACCTCAGGATCATGACCTAAACTGAAGGCAGACGCTTCACTGACTGAGCCACCCAGGTACCCCATTTTTCTTCATCTCTTTGTCTCTCTGTGTATCTCACTATATGTGTAATTATTATGATTACCTAATATTCTTGTTAATTAGCTTCCTCAACTTATTAAATCAACTAGGACCCACCATGCAATGTTAAATGGAGTAATGATAATGAGTGCCCTTGAGTCATTCTCTCTCTCTCTGTCAAATAAATAAATAAAACCTTAAAAAAAATAAAATAAAGCTGCAAATGGTGTGGTTTTAGCAACTGAGAAGAAACAGAAATCCGCTCTGTATGGTGAGCGAAGTGAACTGTACACAAAGTGGAACCAGTTACCAAGCACATAGGCTTGGTGTATAGTGTGGCTTGGGCCCAGGTTACAGAGAGCTTGAGCACAGAGCTCGGAAACCAGTTCAGCAATACTATCTGATTTACCAAGAACCCATTCCCACAACTCAGCTGGTACAGAGAGTAGCTTTTGTGATGCAAGAATACACTCATTCATGTGATGTTTGTCCATTTGGAGTTTCCTTACTAATTTGTGGTTAGAATGAGGTGCGACCGTATTTATTTCAGTCAGATCCACCTGGAGCTTTCTTTCTAGAAAGCCACAGCAATGGGAAAGAACTATGTGAATGGGAAAACTTCCCTCAAGAAAAGACATAACAAAGACCTGGGACTTAAAGATGCCATTCACACAGCCATATTAACCCTAAAGGAAAGCTTTGAAGGGCAAATGACAGAAGATAACATAGAGGTTGGAATCTGCAATGAAGCCGGATTCAGGATGCTTACTCCTGCTGAAGTTAAGGATTACTTGGCTGCCATAGCAAAATAATGAAGTGACTAAAAAATCTGGAATTTCAGATAATCCCTCTACTTAAACATGTATGTTTTGTTTTGCAGACTTCTTGCATACTTATTTCTACATGGTTTAATGGATTGATTTTTAAAATTTTATTTATTTATTTATTTATTTATTTTTAAAGATTTTATTTATTTATTTGACAGAGAGAGACACAGCGAGAGAGGGAACACAAGCAGGGGGAGTGGGAGAGAGAGAAGCAGGCTTCCTGTGGAGCAGGGAGCCCGATGCGGGGCTCGATCCCAGGACCCTGGGATCATGACCTGAGCCGAAGGCAGACGCTTAACGCCTGAGCCACTCAGGCGCCCCTGGACTGATTTTTTTTTTTAAATGACACCTGTAAATCATAATAAACTGTTAAATAAAAAAATCATGAATAGATAATTGAATTTTATCAAGTATTTTTTCACGAATCTATGGAGATGGTCATTTGATTTTTATTCTTTACTCTGTTGATGGCATAAGTTATATTGATTGATTTTAAATATTAAGCTATGCATGAATTTCTGGACCAGATACAATTAGGACATGGTATATTAATCTTTTTCATGTGTCACTAGATTCAGTTTGCTAATACTTTGTTCAGGATTTTCTGCACATTTATGGGTAGGATTGACCTGTTTTACAAAGGTCTCCGGTAGCCACACCATATCCCCTTGGCCTACCTCAGATTTCAGCTGCATCTGGGGTGGGCACTGTGGAAGTTGACAGCTCAAGTGCATACAGAGTATCTTCCAGAATTCTCCCCAAAACATTCCTTGGTTCCTAAGGATCCTTCTTAGCCAACACATCCCACAAGTCTGAGGCAATCAATGCCCACAGAGGCAACCTTCTGACAAAGGGAGAGGGAGGCTACCTACTGCCTCTCCAGTGAGCAATTCCAGGAGGAACTCTGTGTATTTCTCAGAGGCCCTAAGATTAATGACTCCCTCATGACCTATAGCATTAATCTCAATAACAAACCCTTACATTGGCTTGTTTTAATGTAGATTTTTTTACTGTGTTATAACCTATGTGCAAAAACTTGCCCAGATTATAAGTGTCCAGCTAGTGAATTTCCACAAAGTAAGCATATTCACATAACTGGATCAAGAAATAGAGCATCTCAGCAGCCCCTCTCAGGCCCCCTTCCACATTCCTCCTGTCCTCCCTTGCTGGCTTAGATTCTACGGCCACTGTGATAGAGCATCACAATCTTAGCACCTCACACAATACAAACCTATTTTCTCTAGGTGACAAGTCTGACATGGGTCTCACCCATAGGCTAAAATCAAGGTGTTAACATGGCTGCATTCCTTTCTGGAGGATCTGGGAAAGAATTGGTTTCATGCTCATTCAAGTTATTGGTGAAATTCAGTTCTTCATGGTTATAAGACTGCAGTGCCCATTCCTTGCTGGTTACCAGCTGAAGGCCACTCCCAGTTTCTAGAGGCCCCCACATTCCTTGACTCCTGATTCCCTTTTTCCATCTTCAAAGCAAGCAACCATCACATCTTGATCTATTCATCTATTGGTAGATACTTGGGCTGCTTCCATAATTTGGCTATCGTAAATAATGCTGTTATAAACATAGGGATGCATGCATCCCTTTAAATTAGTGTTTTTGTATTTTGGGGGTAAATACCCAGTAGGGCAATTACTGGATTGTAGGATAGTTCTATTTTTTTTAATGTTTTAATTAACATATAATGTATTATTAGTTTCAGAGGTAGAGTTCAGTGATTCATCAGTTGCATATAACGCCCAGGGCTCATCACATCACGTGCCCTCCTTAATGTCCATCACCCAGTTACCCCATCCTCCCACCCCACCCCCACCCTCCAGCAACCCTCAGTTTGTTCCCTATAGTTAAGAATCTCTTATGGTTTGTCTCCCTCTCCGATTTTGTCTCATTTTATTTTTCCCAAGATTTAAAACCTTTTTTTTTTAATAAAAAAGACATTCTTAACGAATTGTAATGTAACAATAGACAGGTAAAGATATTTGTAGCATGTGTAATAAAAGGGTAATATTTAGAATACATAAAACTTTCCTGGAAATCAATAAGAAAAAGAAGCAACCTAGTTAAAAAAAATGGGCAAAGGATAAGAACAGGAAATTTATAAAAGGAGAAATATATGTATATATAGCTAATAAACATATAAAAAGGTGCCCATCCTCATTCTCAACTAGGAAAATACAAATTAAATAATGGCGTACCATTTTAAATCTATTAAAATGGCAGTATTTTTGGGGGAGTCTGGGTGGCTCAGTCATTAAGTGTCTGCCTTCGGCTCAGGTCCTGATCCCAGGGTTCTGGGATCGAGCTCCTTCTCCCTCTGTCTCCAACCCCCCCCCCCCCCCGCTTGTGCTTTCTGACTCTCTATCTCTCTGTCAAATAAATAAATAAATAAATAAAATCTTAAAAAAAATAAAATGGCAATATTTTTGAAGTTTGATAAAATCAAAGTTGGCTATGTTGTAGGACAATTATCTACCAGTATTGGTAAAAGTGTTTTGGAAAACAATGTGGCAGTTTCTATGCATATCCAGTGAAGTGCATATTCACTGTGATTTAGTGCTATCCCTCCTCAGTGTCTACCCTAGAGAAGCACTTACATGTGTGCATTAAGAGGCATATGAAGTTATCTTTATTGCAACATTTATAACAGAAAAATGATTTAAATGTCCACCAATAGTGGAATAGTTCAAACAAACAACAGCTATGGAACCATCTATACTGTGAAACAGCTAACTGTCCGCTGGGGCCTTTAGTCTCCTCCATGTGGCCTTGCGGGCGGGGGGAGGGGAGTGTCTCCGTGGATCCAGCTTCTCATGTGGTGGTTGGCATCCCCTCGTGCAAAAGCAGATGTTTCCAGGTCAATTTAAGGCTTCAGCTCAGAGCTAAAGAACTCACCACTGTTGTTGTATTTGGTTGGCCAAAGGCAGGTGCAGCGCTTAGATCTGTGGGGCAGGAGAACAAGCCACCCCTCTAGACGGTTGCAGCCGATGGGCAGAACGGTCCGCTCCCACAAGGAGGGGAGCAATCAAGGCTGCGGTAGGAGCTGGGCTGTCACAACCTGCCGGGAGATTTCCAGGACGGCTTTCCTAAGGATGTGACATTTGAGTTGAAATCTGAAGGTCAGGCTGGGGATTGGAGGGAGAGATGAACCATGAGAGACTGTGGACTCTGAGAAACAAACTGAGGGTTCTAGAGGGGAGGGGGGAGGGGGGATGGGTTAGCCCGGTGATGGGTATTAAGGAGGGCACGTTCTGCAGGGAGCACTGGGTGTTATACGCAAACAATGGATCGTGGATCACCACATCAAAAACTAATGATGTATTGTGGGGTGACTAACATAATATAATAAGATTAAAAAAAAAGAAGAAATCTGAAGGTCAATAAGCCTTAGTTAGGCGAAGAGGAGAGGGAAGAGGACTGCAGAGAAAGAAAGGAGCAAAAGCAAAGGTGCTTCTCCCTCTCCCTCTGCCCCTCCCCCTGCTGTGCTCTCTCGCTTTCTCTGTCAAATAAATGAATAAAATCCTTAAAAAAACATTTAATCTTCATGACTTACATTCTAATTCGAAAACAATTTGTTCTCCTTTTGTGAAACCCTAATTAACAGCGTTCGACGTCTGACTGCTTTTCCACTATCCCCTCCTTGCTCTTCAAGGGTTAATCTAGTACAACACTTAATTACTCTCTGGAGCTATTATTAATAGAATCTGTAAGTGGTAATGTTTTGAAAGCCAGGAATCTTAATAATTTCATCCTGATCAGAGTGTGTAAGATCAGAGCTTCTACAGTTTGGCATCTTATTATAGAAAGATAAATTTTAACGATCACAAGGAAACACAATTTAAGTTATGATCAGACTTCTGTATTAGTCCATTGACCTAAAAATCTCACTTGCTCAAAGGGTTGTGTAGATGTACTTAAGTTTGAATCATGATTCTAAGACTTACTAGACTTAGAGCAATTTGTTAGATCTCCCTTACCTTCACCTTCATCAATAGAATAAAAATAAAAATACCTACTTCGTGGGGCTCCTGTGAAGCTTAAATGAGACGGTATCTATATGATGCTTTATAGTTAATGTACTTTATGAGTTAATATTACAATACTGAGTTTCTGTTTGGGATGATGAAAAATTTTGGAAACAGTGGCTTACAGCATTATGAATGTACTTAATGCCCCTGAACTGTACACTTAAAATATACTAAAATGGTAGCTTTCATGTTATATATATATTTAGCAAAATAAAAATTAAAACTATGAAATACAAGACTTACATACTTGCAGCATATATACATATTTTAAAAAATAAATATATTTCTGAATTTCAGTTTCAGAGCTCCAATGGTAGCTTTAGTCCTACATTAGATGACACTGTGATATTTAGTAATCCAAACTACCCTGAGTACTTGCCCTTTTCTAGCAGATGGAGCTATAGAAAAGTCTGGAGCCTTTGATTCATGCGTATAATGCCTTCCACTGGCTAGCATATATCATTGCTGCATTAAAGAAGGCATTTGCTCCAGGATCTGCTCTTAAAATCCCAAGTTTTAATTTTTTAAGGCTTGATAGTCAGAATCAAAAAGCAAAGGAGGATTTAAGAAATGATACTGAGCTGACTAATGAGAAAGAGAGTGCATATAGCTAATTTTCTATTATTCAAGTGAGCCATTGCTTGCTCATTAGGAAGCAGGGAAGCAGAGGAGAGGGGAAATTGGCTTGTGTCAGTTCCGCTCACTGGTACTGTAGGACTGAGACACGAAGGGAGATAGTGATTTAAATCACTTGTAAAATTTTGGTTGTGAAGAAAACTAGATTTATTGTGATGATTTAGGCTACAATTTTTACAAAGATTTTATTTATTTATTTGAGAGAGAGAGAGAGAGCACACACAGGGGAGGGGCAGAGGGAGAGAATCTCAAGCAGACGCCGCTGAGCTCCAGGCTGATGTGGGACTCCATCTCAAGACCCTGAGATCATGACCTGAGCTGAAACCAAGAATCAGATGCTTAACCGACTAAGCCACCCAGGCACCCCAAACTACAATGAAAAAAAAAGATTTTACTTTTTAAGGCAGCTTTAAATTCCCAACAAAATTGAGCAGAAGGTAGCCTTCCCATATACCCCCTGCCTCACACATGCAGTCTCACCACTATCAACATTCCCCACCAGAGGGGGACATTTGTTACAATTGATGAATCTGCATGGACACATCATTATCACCCAAGTCCATAGTTACATTACATATACTCTTGGTGTTGTGCATTCTATGATAAATGTATAATGGCATATTTCTACCATTATAGTATCATACTGTAAAAGTTCTCTGTGCTCTATTTATCTCTCTCTCCTACGAATCCCTGGCAATCACTGATTTTTTTTTATTGTCTCCATAGTTTTACCTCATCCAGGATGTGATTAGAGTTAGGATAGATTTTCAGATTGGCTTCTTTTACCTGATAATATGCATTTAAGTTTCTTCCACGTCTTTTCCTGGTTTGATAGCTCATTTCCTTTTAGTGTTGAGTAGTATTCCATTGTCTAGATGTACCACAGTCTATTTGTCCATTCACCTACTGAAGGGCATCTTGATGGCTTCAAATCTTGGCAATTATCAATAAGCTGCCTTACACATCCTCGTGAAGGTTTTCATGTGGACATAAATTTTCCAAGTTGTAATTTTTCATTTTTAGTTTTCAGTATCTGTGAAGAGTGGCTGATAAAATTTGACCCAGGCAGTAGACCTATAAATCTAGTTCCTGCTATGTCTCCTCACCAAGGCAACCATTCCAAATGTTAGCTAAGTCAATACAAAGGTTGGAAACACTAAGGCGGAAGTATTTAATCACATAATCTAGAGTTTACTGTATTTGAGAATGATTCGATTGTGAGTTGGAGTAAGTGCAAGCTAAATGCAATCACAAACTTCCTTCTGATTCCATGAGATCTTCAAAAGTGCTGTGGTTGCTTTTAATCATAAAAAGTTTAGGCTGTAATTATACAAGTATGTTTTTTTATTTTTATTTTTTTTAAGATTTTATTTATTTGGGCAGAGAGAGACACAGCGAGAGAGGGAACACAAGTAGGGGGAGTGGGAGAGGAAGAAGCAGGCTTCGATGCGGGGCTTGATCCCAGGACCCTGAGATCATGACCTGAGCTGAAGGCAGACGCTTAATGACTGAGCCACCCAGGCGCCCCTACAAGTATGTTTTTAAAAAGGACAATCCTTTAGAAACATATACTCTGGGGCTGATTCACATCTAAGGAAATGAATGCTTAGTGGAGTGCCAAATATTAGACCCTGTGTTGTTTTTGTTTTTATTTTTGCTTTTTCCATTTCTTTTTAATTTTATTTTAACTCCAGTATAGTTAACATACAGTGTTATATTAGTTTCAGGTATAGAATACAACGATTCAACAATTCCATGCATCACACAGTGCTCTCATCACAAGAAGTGCACTCTTTATTCCCATTACCTATTTCACCCATCCCCCCACACCCCCTCCCCTCTGGTAACCATCAGTTTGTTCTCTATAGTTAAGAATCTGTTTCTTGGTTTCTCTCTCTCTCTCTCTCTCTCCCCATTTCTTATTCATTAGAAGAGCTGCACCATGGTGGCTGGGAAGACTGATGAGAAAATTTCTATTAAGTGTTTTTTCCTCCCTGTGGAAGGAAGATGCTTCATGATACATTATTTGCTCATATCTAAAAACTCATTTTGATTTGGCTTGTCTTCTTTTCTATTTCTTTCCCTTGTTTTCTTTTCTTTGCTTCCTGTCTTTCTCTTTTTAATAGCTTATTGTCTGACACACGTTTTTAGATTTTATTTTTGCTTATTTCCATTGTATGCTAAAAATAATGACTGATATTGATGAGATTAATAATTAAAAGAAGCTGGCACATGAGAAATAATAACTCTTAAGAAATGAGGGGTGAGGAAAAATCCCCTTGAGGTTTTAATTCTTAGTTCAATATATTCTGGGTGTCTGTGGATCAGTGAAAATGCAGCACAGTTAGATGCAATGAAAATAAACCTTTTGTCAGTCTTCTTCCACATTATGTTCTTGTCTTTCAAAAAACAGTGATCAAGCCTTTTTAAAACACAGAAATGTGTCAACACCTTCATATTTACTTTAAGATTCAGTCCTCTCCCAGAAGATCAAGTTGTATATTCCGCAAAGAAGTTTTATCTTGTGTAAGGCAGAAAAGCCCTCAATTTTCTTTCCATTTGTTTCCCTTTCTACAGAGAGGTAGGCACAGAGCCACAGGTGAAGGTTTGGCCTGCCTGCCATCCTGGTCTCTGAGCCAACACTGGGTGTGGATGGACGTGTGGTTTGATTATCAGGTGGAAGTTCAGCAGCCATTTGCTTGATTGACCAACTGTCAGGAAGGCCAGGATGCCAAATACTTCCCCGGCATCGTGAGAGGGAGGAACCTAATGGACAGGGAGATAGAAATGCTAGAAGAGGCTTACTATGTTGACTTGCACCCCCTTGCTGCATCACTAAGATGTTGAGCAATGTGTGGGTGAGGGAGGCAGCAATACCCTTGAAGAGCTCTGTAGTTACTGTCCCCTGGGGCCAGGATTGGTGGGAAATGCTGCCATTGAGACATGTTCTCTGATTTCAGAGAGGAGGGCAAGATCCCAGGGAAGAGGGCAGAACCCCAGGGAGGAGCATGAAATCCCAGGGAGACTGAGGCCCAGTGGCAGTATGAAACCTCCAAAAGGCCTGCTGAGCAGATGACTTTTATGACTAGTTGGGACTAAGTAGTAATCAGAGTGTTTTGAACCACAGTATATTTGAGGGTGGTTAATGGGTCACAGTATCCTTAGGAATGAAATGGATGGGCAGTCTATGCTTGATCTATAGAACAGCAACAGTTCTATCTTCTTACAAAATTTAGTAGATTAAAACAATGATTAATCATCTCTCACAGTTCTGGGGCTGTTTCCTTTTTTTTTATTGTGGTAAAATGTGCATGACATAAAACTTACCATTTTAGTCATTCTCGAGTGTATAGTTTGGTGGCATTAGGTACATTCACACTGCTGTGTGACCATCACCAGCATCCATCTCCAGAGCTTTTTCATCTTTCCAAACTGAAACTCTGTTCCCCCATAAGTGGAATCACTCAGTATTTGTCCTTTAGCGACTGGATTATTTCCCTTCGTCTTCAAGGGAAGGTCTTTAAGGTTCATGTTGTCGCAGGTGTCAGAATTTCCTTCTTTTTTAAGGCTGAATAATATTCCACTGTATGAATATACCTCCTTTTGTCTCTTCATTCATCTTTTGATAGGCATTTAGGTTGTTTCCACCTTTTGGCTATTGTATATCATTCTGCTGTGCATATTGGTGTACAGATATCTATTGGAGTCCCTGCTTTCAATTCTTTTGGGTAATACCTAGGAGTAGAATTACTGGCTCATATGGTAATTCTATGTTTAATTTTTTTGAGGACTCACCATGCTATTTTCCATAGCAGCTGCACCATTTTACATTCCCACCAGCAGTGCACCATGGTTCTAATTCCTCCACATCCTTGCCAACCCTTGCTATTTTCAGTTTAAAAAAAATTTGTTTTCCTTTCTTCCTTCTTCCCTTCTTTCCTTCCTTCCCTCCCTCCTCCCTTCCTTAATTAATTTTTCTTTTCTTTTCTTTCTTTCTTTCCTTCTTTCTTTCTTTCTTTCTTTCTTTCTTTCTTTCTTTCTTTCTTTCTTTCTTTCT
>NW_023270380.1:31869-227714 GCF_011800145.1 Mirounga leonina
TCTTTCTTTCTTTCTTTCTTTCTTTCTTTCTTTCTTTCTTTCTTTCTCTTTCTTTCCTCTTTCCTTTTTTCTTTCTCTCTCTTTCTTTTTTTCTTTTCCTTCCTTCCTTCCTTCCTCTCTCTGTCTCTCTCTGTTATAATAGTCATCCTAATGGGTATGAATGTGGCAGTTCTTACTGGAGTCTCTCCGGTAGTGGCAGGGATCAGGGCTGGGGCCATTTGCTGCTTCATGTGTTTGGCATGGGGTTGGGATGACTGCAACACTAGGGGTTTCCAGGCAGTGTGCCCTTCATACAACCCCTCCACATGGCTAGTTTGGGTTTTCTGGAGATCTAGGGTAGTTGTGCTTTTTATATGACTTCTGGTTTCCTCCTGAACAAATGTTCCAAGAAACAAAGTAGAAGCTGCCAGTGTATTAAGACCTGACTCAGAGCCTGTCATGTGGACATTTTCAATATATTCTTTAGTCATGCACTCACAAATATGCCCAGTTCCAAGGGGCTAGGACATGGAGGCTACCTCCTAAGGTGAGGAATGTCAAAAGATCCTCAAATGTCCTGGGTGGAGTTGATAGACTAAGTCACGCTCCTAATAGCTCTCATAGACAAGCAGATGGAGACATTTCCTCTAATTCAAACTTGGTCTTCTGGGAAGTTGAAACTCCAGCCCAGTGTCACTGTTTCTGATCCACTAATTTTGCAGTCTGGGTGACACCTCATCCACTGTCAGTATAGCCTTCGTCTTTGAGTCCCGCATCAGGCTCCCTGCTCAGCAGGGAGTCTGCTTCTCCCTCTGACCCTCCCCCCTCTCATGCTCTCTCTCTTCCATTCTCTCTCTCTCAAATAAATAAATAAAATCTTAAAAAAAAAATACCCATCACCTGTCGATTCATTTAGTCCATCCCCCACCCATCTCCCTCCGTCAACCCTCATAAAATGAAACATTTTATTTTTTGTTATTTTTTAAAGATTTTACTTATTTGAGAGAGAGAGTGAGTGAGAGTATGAGTGGGATGGGGAGGAGCAGAGGGAGAGGGAGAAGGAGACTCCCCGCTGAGCAGGGAGCCCAATGCAGGGCTTGAACCCAGGATACCAGGATCATGACCTGAGCCAAAGACAGACACTTAACTGACTGAGCCACCCAGACAACCCAAACTGAAACATTTTAAATTTAAACCTGGAATTAACTATTTTTCCAAGTATAATTGGTTCCTTTTAGTGATTAATTGTATTTTTTTCTTCCAAATTTTTATTTAAATTCTAGTTAGTTAACATATAGTGTAATATTGGTTTAGGAGTAGAATTTAGTGATTCAATACTTACATATAACACCCAGTGCTCATCATAACAAGTGCCCTGCTTAATATGCATCACCCATTTAGCCCACCCCCCACCTCCTTCCCTCCATTAACCCTCAGTTCGTTCTCTATTGTTAAGAGTCTCTTATGGTTTGCTTCCCTCTTTTTCTTTCTCTCACTCTCTTTTTTTCCATTCCCCTATGTTCATCTGTTTTGCTTCCTAAATTCCACATATGAATGAAATCATATGGTATTTGTGTTTCTTTGACTGACTAATTTCACTTAGCATAATACACTGTAGTTCCATCCACGTTGTTGCAAATGGCAAGATTTCATTCTTTTTGATGGATGAGTAATATTCCATTGTATATATATATACCACATCTTCTTTATCCATTCATCTATCAATGAACACTTGGGCTCTTTCCATAGTTTGTCTATTATTGATAATGATGCTGTTATAAACATTGGGGTGCATGTGCCCCCTTTAAATCTGTGTTTTTGTGTCTTTTGGGTAAATATCTAGTACTTTGATTGCTGGGGTGTAGGGTACTTCTATTTTCAACTTTTTGAAGAACCTCCATACTGTTTTCCAGAGTGACTGTACCAGTTTGCATTTCTACCAATGGTGCAAGAGGGTTCCCCTTTTTCAGCATCCTTGCTAACATATCTTGTTTCTTGAGTTAATTTTAGCCATTCTTTTTTTTTTTTTAAGATTTTATTTATTTATTTGAGAGAGAGAATGAGAGACAGCACAAGAGGGAAGAGGGTCCGAGGGAGAAGCAGACCCCCCGCTGAGCAGGGAGCCCGATGTGGGACTCGATCCCGGGACTCCAGGATCATGACCTGAGCCGAAGGCAGTCGCTTAACCAACTGAGCCACCCAGGCGCCCAATTTTAGCCATTCTGACTGGTATGAGGTGGTATCTCATCATGGTTTTGATTTGTATTTTCCTGATAATGAGTGATGTTGAGCATCTTTTCATGTGTCTGTTAGCCATCTGGATGTCTTCTTTGGAAAAATGTCTATTCATGTCTTCTGTCCATTTCTTAACTGGATTATTTGGTTTTTGGGCATTGAGTTTGATAAGTTCTTTATAGATTTTGGATACTAACCTTTTACCAGATTTGTCATTTGCAAATATCTTCTCCCATTCTGTAGGCTGCCTTTTAGTTTGGTTGATTGTTTCCTTCACTGTGCAGAAGTTTTTTATCTTGATGAAGTCCCAAAACTTCATTTTTTGCTTTTGTTTCCTTTGCCTCTGGTGACATGTCTAGTAAGAAGTTATTACAGCTGAGGTCAAAGAGGTTGCTGCCTGTGTTCTCCTCTAGGATTTTGATAGATTCCTGTCTCCCATTTAGGTCTTTCATCCATTTTGAATTTCTTTTTGTGTATGGTAGAAGAAAGTGGTCCAGTTTGATTATTTTGCATGTTGCTGCCCAGTTTTTCCAACATCATTTGTGGAAAAGACGGTCTTTTTTTCCACTGTATATTCTTTTCTGCTTTGTTGAAGATTAGTTGACCATATAGTTGTCAGTCCATTTCTGGGTTTTCTATTCTGTTCCATTGATCTATGTGTCTGTTTTTGTGCCAGTACCATACTGTCTTAATGACTACATCATTGTAATATAGCTTGAGGTCTGGAATCGTGATGCCTCCAGCTTTGCTTTTCTTTTTCAGGATTGCTTTGGCTATTCAGGGTCTTTTGTGGTTCCATATAAATTTTATGATTGTTTGTTCTAGCTTTGTGAAAGATGCTGGTGGTATTTTGATAGAGATTGCATTAAGTGTGTAGATTGCTTTGGGTAGTATAGATATTTTAACAATATTTTTTCTTCCAATCCATGAGCATGGGTTACTTTTCCATTTCTTTGTGTCCTCTTCAATTTCTAAGTGTTCTATAGTTTTCAGAGTACAGATCTTTTACCTCTTTGGTTAGGTTTATTCCTAGGTATCATTGTTTTTGGAGCAATTGCAAATGGGATCAATTCCTTGATTTCTTTTTCTACTGCTTCGTTATTGGTGGATAGAAATACAACAGATTTCTCTATTTTGACTTTATATCCTGACACTTTGCTGAATTCATGTATGAGTTCTAGCAATTTTTTTGGTGGAGTCTTTTGGGTTTTCTACATAGAGTATCATGTCATCTGCAGATAGTAAAAGATTGACTTCTTCCTTGCTGATTTGGATGCCTTTTATTTCTTTTTGTTGTCTGACTGGTGAGGCTAAGACTTCCAGTACTATGTTAAATAGTAATTGTGAGAGTGGACATCCTTGTCTTGTTCCTGACTGTAAGGGAAAGAGTCTCAGTTTTTCCCCATTGAGGATATTAGCTTTGGGTCTTTCCTATATGGCCTTTATGATGTTGAGGTACGTTCCTTCTATCCCTACTTTGTTGAGTTGTTGTTTTTTTTTTTTATCAAGAATGGATGCTGTATTTTGTCAAATGCTTTTTCTGCATCTATTGAGAGGATCATATGATTCTTACCCTTTCTTTTACTAATGTGGTATATCACGATTTATTTGCAAATATAGAACCAGGCTGCAGCCCAGGAATAAACCCCACTTGATGGTGGTGATTAATTCTTTTAATGTACTGTTGTACATTGTTGAGAATTTTTGCATTCATGTTCATCAGGGATATTGGCCTGTAATTCTCCTTTTCAGTGGGGTCTTTGTCTGGTTTTGGAATCAAGGTAATGTTGACCTTGTAGAATGAATTTGGAAGTTTTCCTTCCGTTTCTATTTTTTTGGAATAATTTGAGGAAAGTAGGTATAAACTCTTCTTTTTTTAAAGATTTTATTTATTTATTTGAGAGAGAGAGTGAGTGAGAGATAGAGAGAGCATGCACAAATGGGGGGAGGGGCAGAGGCAGAGGGAGAAGCAGACTCCCTGCTGAGCAGGGAGCCTGATGCAGGACTTGATCTCAGGACCCTGGGATAATGACCTAAGCCAAAGGCAGATGCTTAACAGACTGAGTCACTGAGGTGCCCCTATTCTTTAAATGACTGGTAGAATTCCCCTGGGATTGTTGGGAGTTTGTTGGGAGATTTTTTATTACTGTTTCAATTTCTTTGTTGGTTATGGGTCTGTTCAAATTTTCTATTTCTTCCTGTTTCAGTTTTGGTAGTTTGTAGGTTTCTAGGAATTTATCCATTTCTTCCAGATTGCCCAGTTTGTTAGCATATAATTTTTCATAATATTCTCTTATAATTGTTTGCATTTCTGTGGTGTTGGTTGTGACCTCTCCTTTTTCATTCATGATTTTATTTATTTGGGTCCTTTCTCTTTTCTTTTTGGTAAGTCTGGCTAGGAGTTTATCAATTTTCTTAATTCTTTCAAAGAACCAGCTCTTAGTTTTGTTGATCTGTTCTACTATGTTTTTTTGTTTGTTTCTTTTTTTTTTTTTTTAAGATTTTATTTATTTATTTGTCAGAGAGAGAGCAAGCACAAGCAGGGGGAGCTGCAGGCAGAGGGAGAAGCAGGCTTCCCGCTGAGCAGGGAGCCTGATGCGGGACTCGATCCCAGGACCCTGAGATCATGACCTGAGCCAAAGGCAGACACTTACCTGACTGAGCCACCCAGGTGCCCCTGTTTGTTGTTTCTGTATCATTTATTTCTGCTCTGATCTTTATTATTTCTCTTCTTCTGCTGGCTTTAGGTTTTATTTGCTGTTCCTTTTCTAGCTCCTTTAGGTGTAAGGTTAGGTTGCATATTTGAGACTTTTCTTGCTTCTTGAGGTAGGCCTGTATTGCAGTGTACTTCCCTCTTAGGACCATCTTTGCTGCACCCCAAAGATTTTGGACTGTCGTGTTTTCATTTTCATTTGCCTCCATCTACTTTTTCATTTTTTCTTTAATTTTCTGGTTAACCCATTCATTCTTTAATAGGATGTTCTTTAACATCCATTTGTGGTCTTTCCAAATTTTTTCTTGTGGTTGACTTCAAGTTTCATAGTTTTGTGGTCAGAAAATATGCATGGTATGATCTCAATCTTTTTGTACTTGTTGAGGGCTGATTTGTGACACAGTATGTGATCTATTCTGGAGAATGTTCCATGTGCACTTGAAAAAGAATGTGTATTCTGCTGCTTTAGGATGAAATGTTCTGAATATATCCATTAAGTCTATTTGGTCCAGTATGTCATTCAAAGCCATTGTTTTTTTGTTGATTTTCTGCTTAGAAGATCTGTCCATTGCTGTAAATGGGGTGTTAAAGTCCCCTATTATTATTGTATTATTATTGATGAGCTTCTTTATGTTCATTACTAATTGATTTATATATTTGGGTGATTCCAAGTTGGGGGCTAAATACTTACAATTGTTACGTCTTCTTGATGGATAGAAATTATGATAAAATGCCCTTCTTTACCTCTTGTTAACAATCTTTGGTTTAAAATCTAGTTTGTCTGATATAAGTATGGCTACTTCAGCTTTCTTTCTTTCTTTTTTTTTAAAGATTTTATTTATTTATTTGACAGAGAGAGACACAGAGAGAGACACAAGCAGGGGGAGTGGGAGAGGGAGAAGCAGGCTTCCCACAAAGCAGGGAGCCCAATGCAGGGCTCGATCCCAGGACCCTGGGATCATGACCTGACCCGAAGACAGATGCTTAATGACAGAACCACCCAGGGGCACCTACTCCAGCTTTCTTTTGGCATACATTAGCATGATAGATGGTTCTCCATCCCCTCACTTTCAATCTACAGAATATTTTATTTATTTATTTGAGGAGTGAATGAGAGAGCACAAGCTGGGGGAGGGGCAGAAGGAGAGGGAAGAGCAGACTCCCTGCTAAGCAGGGAGCCTGATGTGAGGACCCTGGGATCATGACCTGAGCTGAAGGCAGACGCTTAACTGACTGAGCCACCCAGGTGCCCCTGCAGATGTCTTTAGATTTAAAATGAGTCTTCTGTAAGCAGCATATGGATGGGTCTTTTTTTTTTTTAATCCATTCTGATATCCTATGTCTTTTGATTGGAATATTTAGTCCATTTATGTTCAGAATGATTTTTGAAAGATATGAATTTAGTGCCACTGTATTACCTATAAAGATGGTGTTTGTGGTGATGTTCTCTGTTCCTTTCTAGTCTTTGTTGCTTTTGGTCTTTTTTTCCCCCACTCAATGAGTCCCCCTTAATATTTCTTGCAGGGCTAGTTTAGTGGTTATAAACTCCTTGGGTTTTTGTTTGTTTGGGAAACTCTTTATCTCTTCTTCTATTCTGAATGACAGTCTTGCTGGATAAAGTATTCTTGGCTGCACATTTTTCCCATTCAGGTCGTTGAATATATCCTGCCATTCTCTTCTGGCCTGCCAAGTTCCTGTGGACAGATCAGCTGTGAACCTGATCTGTCTTCCCTTGTAGGTTAAGGACTTTTTTTCTCTTGTTGCTTTCAGGATTCTTTCCTTATCTGTGTGTTTTGTGAATTTGACTATGATATGCCTTGGCAATGGCTGGCTTTTGTTGAGTTTAATGGGAGTTCTCTGTGCTTCTTGGATTTTGATGTCTGTGTCCTTTCCAAGACTAGGGAAGTTTTCAGCTATAATTTGCTCAATTGGATCTTCTGTCCCTTTTTCTCTCTATATATCTTCTGGGACTCCTATGATACCAATGTTATTCCATTTTAATAAGTCGCTGAGTTCCCTAAGTCTATCTTCATGATCCATTACCTTTGTTTCCCTCTTCTTTTCACTTTCATTACTTTCCATAATTTTATCTTCTATACCACTGCTTCATCCATCCTCATTGTTATGACATCCATTTGAGTTTGCATTTGGTTATAGCATTTTTAATTTTGGCTTGACTAGCTTTTAGCTCTTTTATCTCTGCAGTAAGGGATTCTCTAGTGTCTTCTATGCTTTTTTCAAGCCCAGCTAGTATCCTTATCCTTATAATTGTTGCTATAAAATCTAGTTCAGACATCTTACTTATATCTGTATTGATTAAATCCCTGGCCATCATTTCTTCCTGGTCTTTCCTTTGGGATGAATTCTTTTGTCTTGTCATTTTGGAGATCAAAAAGAAAAAAGCAAAATAAAATAAAAATTAAAAATTAAAAATTAAAATAAATAAAATAAAGGAAGCTAGGTAGGTTTTGGTTTGCTTGTTAAGAGATGCTTGATAGAAAAAAGACAGAGAAAATAAAAAAATTTAAAAAAATAAAAATTTAAAAATAGCTTTTTCTCTATCCAAAAAAACCCAAAACGAAATAAAACAAAAAAACCCCCCAGGGCGCCTGGGTGGCTCAGTTGGTTGGGTGACTGCCTTCAGCTCAGGTCATGATCCCGGAGTCCTGGGATGGAGCCCCACATCGGGCTCCTTGCTCTGCGGGGATCCTGCTTCTCTCTCTGATGCTCTCCCCTCTCATGCTGTTTCTCTCTCTCTCTCGCTCTCTGATAAATAAATAAATAAATAAAATCTTAAAAACAAAAAAATAAAAAAATAACAACAACAAAAAACCCAAACTGAACAACAACAATAAAACTAAAGGCAGCTAAATCCTGTTTCACCTAGAACTGAAGCTTTCCAGCACTCTATGATCAGTAGACTTGGTGTGGGTGAGAGGTTTGTGCTGATGTTCTGGGAGAGGAGATTGTTATTCTGAGTCTCCGATGGATTTGCCCTAGTGGAGATGTGTCTGCAGGGCTCAGGGAGGGTGGGACTTGTGGCTCTCTCCACCTGGTGGCACTGTTTAGCTCACTGAGGTCGGTCAGTGCTGGTGGGAGAGGGGTGAAAATGGCTTTGCCCCATTTTCTTGTCTCTGGATTGGGAAATTCATGACCACCAGTCTTCAGGATGCCCTTACAGATGTGCAAACAGTCACCCCTCCTGTGTCCCCAGCTTCTGTCAGATCCCTGCCTTCACGCTGTCCTTGACTGAGTTGTCCACCTGCCAGGTGACATAGCACTCCTATGTTTTATCTCAGGTGTGGCCATGTTTCAAAACCCCACACTTCAGAGACACCCATGGCACAGACCTTAACTGATCCTCTGCAGGAGGTTCTTGCTAGGCTGTGGCCGGTGCAGGCTTGTCCCAGTAAATAGTCACATGGCCACACAGCAGTTTGGAGTTTATGGTAAATCACTGGCACCAGGGTCTGCTGCCCTCAACTGGCATCTTTGTTCCTATACTGGTGAGCTGGGCAGCTAAATGGTGCCCGTAGGGTCTGTTGGCTGCAGAGAGGCCATATCACCTCTACCAAATGCACTCCAAGCAGGGGAACTGCTTCTCTCTGTGTGACCCAGGGGATCCTAGACCATGCTGCCTGCTCCTTGGGCTCTGTTCTGCTCCCCCATTGGAGCACCACCAGGGACAACCCTGGCTATGACACTGACCTCCAAAACCTTAGATTTGGTGCTCTGCCTTCAGCTCAGGTCATGATCCGGAGTCCCAGGATTGAGTGGGAAAAACTGGTGGCATTGAAAACCTCTCCTACTATGTGCCAGCCCTGATGCCAGCTATTGGGGAAGCAGGTGTAAATAAGAAAGCCAGGAACTGTCACCATTTCTTTTTCTTTCCTAACAATTAATATTGTTAACACATGTTTAACAATATTAAACATTTGTAGTGTAATATTGTCTGGCTGTTTGTTGTCTGTATTTATTCATGAATAAAAGAACCATGTTCGTTTTGTTCACTGTTGAACCTCCAGCACTTAATACAGTGGGTATCCTATGGTTGGCAGTCAATAAGCATGTATCAAATGAGTCTGCAGATTCGTCTATATTTATTTTTATATTTTATATTCCAGAATAGTGGAAACCAGTTACTATTACACACGCAAACACTTTTCTTTTCAGTTCAACTGTAAGTTTTTTTTCACACAGGTGTGGTCTGAAATCCAGCATGAGGGAATATCATGAAGATCGGGAGGGCTCATATTCCATGCAGGCACACATTCCATTTCTTAACCTTTGAATGAGTCAGTTCCTTTTTATTTTCTTGTCTTGGGATTAGAAAGCTTGGAAGCAGCTGACACTTGTGCAAGCGCCCTGACACGGATGGGCTGTGGCCCATCAGGAGGCCCACGCTGAGGACACGCTATCAGAGTCTGTAACAGAGATGGGAGGAGCTGGAGTTAAGGGTCAGTCTTTTCATGACATTGAAACAAAAGCATTGTCTTTCCCAGGAGGATTTTAGAAGAACAAAAAATTTCAGGTCTTTAAAACCATTGAAAAGTGCCTTTTTGATATAGCTACTTTGAAAGGATGCCTGGAATTGCTCCACTTGTTCTTATAATAACACTGTGTGTCAATCACCTGGCTGCCAAAAAGTACAGGGTACTTTACAAAGACAGAGCCAGAAAGTCTCAAAACACAGTCTGTATAAGCAACAGCTTCCCCAGAACTGAAATGACCTCTTTCTGCTTCTGGGGCCCTCTTCAGTGTAGATTCCCAGAGGTTAGGGAGAATATCTGCCACCTGTGAACTATACAGCCCCTGAGAGGATATTTAGTTCTACCATGGAGGGGGGCAGGTAGAATGGGGAGAAGGGTATCTTTATCACTTACCACCCTGATCCATTATTGTGAAAAACCTTTGCCAAGGCGAGCTACTATTACAGAAAGATGCTGGAGACATGCCTTCTGGCATCTTGGTATAGGAAAAAGTTGAGATCAGCTTTAATGAAATGATCTTATCAGAGATGATACTTGCTTGCTGGCCAGTCATCTCCATTAATGAGAGCAGTGTCCCAGTCTCTTGTCAGTGTAATCCAGTTCTGTGTTCTGGGACCCAACACAGTACCCTTGAATCTGGCTAGCTATTGAAAAAATTTATTCTGGATCAGAAGAGACAAGCGAAGGATCAGAATAATTCCAAGCCTCTCATTAACACATTTGATTAACAAGGTAGTGTCATGTCCGAATGTAATACAGGACATACCTATAGATCATTTTACCTGGATCGACTTCCTTTGTGAAAAAAATTTTTTTAAAAGATTTTATTTATTTGAGAGAGAGCGAGAGAGAGAATGAGCAGGGGAAGGAGCAGAGGCAGAGGGAGAAGCAGACTCCCCTTTGAGCAGAAAGCCCGACGTGGGACTCGATCCTGGGACTCTGGGATCATGACCTGAGCTGAAGGCAGACACCCTATTGACTGAGCCACCCAGGTACCCTTTCTTTGTGAAAATTATGTTTGTTCTTATTCCATATGTAAAATATTGACTATATACTACAGTAAAGATGATTTGGTATGAAAAAAAATAAGATTCCAGAAGACCATTTTCTTGGGGTCACTTAAATTAGAAATTTACATGTGAATCTGTGACAGGGAGAGGAAGAGATAACCTCGGGCTCCCTCACCCTCTACAAAAAATGTTTATCCATTCATGGGTTTCTAATAAATGGGCTAAGAGGAAACAGAAGGTTGAAACAGGAACAGTCAAGAGTTTGTTTCTAGACATGAGAAAATGTCAGGATGATGCAAATAAGTTTCAAGGACAGATGGAATCCACTATTAAGATTTGGGGCAGTTCAGGAGGTTTATTAGTTACCTATTGCTATCTAACAAATTAACCCAGAACATAGCTTAAAACATTTATTATCTCCTAGTTTATAGACAAGAATTAGGGAGCAGCTTAGTAGTTGGATGATTCTTGCTTGTGAGATTGTGGTTGAGCTATTGGCTAAGGCTGTGTTTCTTCGGAAGGCTTCCTTGATTTCAAGATGGCTCACTCACATAGTTGTTGGCAGGAGGCCTCCATTCTTCGTCATGTGGCCCTCTCCATATGTCTGCTTGGTGTTCTCATGACATGGTAGCTGGATTTGTAAGACAGAGTTAGAAGTCACACTCCTTCATTTCTGCAATATCCTATGAATAATATGAATATGAATGATCCCTACCTAGTGTGGGAAAGGACTACACAGGGTGTGACATCATTGGGGGCCAGCTACCACAAGAAGTTATGCCAAATGCCAGCCTAGGAGACTGTAGAAAAGGCTGCATTTCATTGAAAGTAAGAACTGCCCTATCAACTGGATGAAGAAATGGGTTGGGACAAATATTAGACAGTCTTAGGGAACTTTAGGAGTGGAGGGAAAGGAAGATTATGCAAAGTAGTTACAGGGGGTCTTAAATCTCAGATGTAGAATATTTGGGAGATGTTAGAAAACTGCCTTTCTTAACCGGAAACCTAGAGACCAAAGTGTAATGGGAAAGATTAGAACGGTCATAGAAGGACGTGAACATCTCTTCCTGGGACATGCCCTAGGAATGATCACATTGCAGATGACCTTGAAAGCTTAATGTGGGAGGCAGTGAGTCTTTTACTAGATGGGGAAGCAGGTTTTGAGAGGGAGCAGGCATTACACCAGACCTGGTAGCAAGGCCAACCTAAATCAGCTTCACCTACGTGGCCAATAGAACAAAAGGTAGTGTGGTTTTAAAACTAAATATAACTTTATTTATGTATGTAGGTACATATGTATGTAATTTCTGCACCCTATGTGGTGCTCAAACTCACACCCCGAGATTAAGAGCCAGCCAGGGACCCTGAAATATAGCCTTTAATAACATCAATTCCACAGCACCTACCTTGAGGGGTTAAGGGAGAGTAGCAGGAGGAGTGAGATCTCCTGTTGGCTTCATGTGCGACATCAGTATTTGGCTAGAGTTTAGGTCAAGTAAGACTCAAAAAAATCTTCCTATGTCCTGTATTATTTTACTTATCCATCCATCCATCCATCCATCCATCCATCCATCCATCCATCCATCCATCCAGTGTTTATTGATCACTTACTTTGTGCCTTGATTCTCTAGAGAAAAAACAAAATTGTTGAATTTTTAGTTCATAAAATTATATGTTTCCCCCAAATCATTACCATAGTATTGTGTCTCTGGAGCAGGTTACTACACTAGTCAAGGAGAAGGGAGCTAAAATTTGTTGGAGGTGAAAGTCACACAATTAACAAATGGCAAAACTACAACTAAATTCAGGTTGGCCAGTCTGTTTATGCCCTTTGGATCACATCTCCAGAAATGATTTATCTTAATTTTTCTTAACACGGTAGCACTCTCTCCCCTAATGCTTCACCAAGAAGCACTGGCTATTGGTTTTTGTTTTGTTTTGTTTTGAGACAGAGAGAGAGAGAGAGAGCAAGAGTGCAGGAGTGGGGGTTAGGGGCAGAAGAAGAAGGGGAAAGAGAATCTTAAGCAGGCTCCACGCCCAGCATGGAGCTTGATACGGGACTCATCTCATGACCCTGAGATCATGACCTAAGCCAAAACCAAGAGTCAGATGCTTAACTGACTGAGCCACCCAGGTGCCCCAGTTATTGCGTCTTCTGAGAAGAGTCTTTGCTCCCAAGGACACCTGAAATAATCTTAAACAAAATTACATTAAAATATTCCCATATCTTAAAAAAGTTAGAGTTAAGTATGCTTTTGTAAACATCTATTCTGGTCTCACACTGTAATTATGAGTCTTCCTAATAGATTATGGGCACTTAAGCAAAAAAAATTTTGTGTACATAAATAAACATTTAAAGAACAGAGCTTTGTTTATCAGACATAATTCTCAATAGATAATATATATTGTTATTTATACATGATACATAATCAAAACAGAATATAATACTGTCTACTAGTAGACTGTCCTCATTGTTATGGGCTGGATTGTGTCTCCCAAAATTCATGTGCTGAAGCCCTAACCCCTTCTACCTCAGAACATGACAGTATTTGAAGATAAGGTCTTTAAAGAGGTAACTAGAGAAAATGAGGTCATTAGGGAGAGCCCTCATCCAATCCGATTATCGTCTTTACAAGAAGAGAAGAGGAGGACACTGGCAAGCACAGAGGGAAGACCACGTGAAGCCAGGGAGAACCAGCCATCTACAAGCAGAGAAGAGAAGCCTCCGAAGGAACAACTCTACACCTTGATCTTGGACTTCTAGCCTCCAGGTCTGTAAGAAAATAAATTCCTGTTATTGAAGCTACCCAGTCTGTGGTACTTTGTTATAACAACTCCAGCAAACTAATCCACACACTTATACAAATGAGGGGATTCAAAGTTAGAGAAGTAAAATGACCTGCACAGGTGTGTGACACGATCGGGCTCAAATGTGGGTTCATTTGACCAGAAAGCCATCTCCTGCACCCCACCCCCAACAGAACATGCTCTAGGGAAATAATAAATAGTAACTATGGCTTCCCTCTAATGAAGTAACTTTACATCCTCCCATCCTCTGCCACCCAAATCCTTTCCACAGTCCTTTGCAGAGCAAGTCACTGATCACTGATGTCTCCATGTCATCTCTGGTTTCCCGACTCCCACCATGGACTGAGAATTTGTTACCTTGTCTTCCAAAACAGTGACTACAAAAGCTTCACACATTTCAGAGGATCCAATAGAACATTTTTCTTCCTAAGATAAACAATATATTTTAATGCTTTTTAAAAGGATTTTGACTGGAGTTTCATTTTTAGTCAAAGTGGAGCCCCAAACTCCTATCGCTAGCCCTTAAGTAAGCTTGGAACACACGTGGATTTTATCAGGCATGAACTCGGGGCATGTCTGTTTACTGACACAACCAGATCAATGTGCAGATCCTGTCGGTGTGCTGGACAAAGAAAAGCAGACTGTTTGGTTCCAGACTGTGTGCTGAGGACACTCCCCCATGATTGTCCAGACTTTGTCTCAACCTTTGTTATCCCTTCCTTCCCTGACATTCAACCCAGAACCAGAAATCAATGAAGCAATCAGTTTGTAAATAGGGTAGCTACAGTGCCATATTGTGTTTATTATTGGCGACCTTATAAATAAAGGAGACAGATTGTTTCAAATTCAAAAGGGGCCAAATGACTTACCGTGCAATGAGATGGTAGGTACCCATTCAGATAAGCTCTTACTCACACATGTGGTGCATTTAGCAGTTACTTTTCCATTTCTCCCTTCCCAGCTTTTGATATTTGGTCTTTATTAATATTTGTAGCTTTTTAAATGTCTTTCCTTTTCATCTAACATTGGAGTCCCAGAGTTCAGCCCTAGGTCTTCTCCTTAGGTCCTCTCCTCTTCTTGGTCTATACTCCTTCTTTGATGATCTAATGTCCTCCTATCCTTCATCCATGTGCTGACATCTCTAGACAGCACCTCTCTCTGAACTCCAGACTTATATATTCAACTGTCTACTCAATATTTGCTCTTGGACATCTCATAGGCAACTCAACCTCATAGGTACAAATCAAATTCCTAATCTTTCTCCTTTAACCAGCCCCTTGGAGTCTTCCTTATCTTAGTTAATGACAACTTCAGTTTGTCAGGCCATGATCCTTGGAATTGTCTTGCCTCCTCGTGTACCCTCAAACCCCAGACCCAGTGCACCAGGAGGATCATGCTAGCTCTACCTTCAAGGTATGTCCAAAACCTTCCCACCACCACCTCTGCATTCCTGGTCAAGTCCTTCATCTCCTAATTGGTCTCCCCACTCCCCTTGTCCTTGACAGTTGCTTTTCATCTGTAGCCCCAGGGATCCTGGGAGCCTAAGTCAGATGCTGCTGCTACCTACCTCAATTCCAGCAGCTCTCAGCTCATGCAGAATTGACACCACGTCTACCACGGCCTATGTGCGTTTTTCTTTTTTCATTTTTTCTATGCCTGGTCATGGAAGATGATTGCTAACATTTTCCTAGGCACATGAGGCTCCTTGCTGTTTCTCTGACCTGCTGACACCGTCCCTGCTAGCAGGGATTTTGCTGTTGCTGTTCCCTTTGCCTAGAATGCTCCTTCCTCATTCCATGATGGATCAAAGTAGCTCACTATGACTTACACAATAGAATGTTCCTTCCCCAGACACCCAAACACTTAGTGACCTCCATCCTTCAAAGTCCTTGCTCAGATGTAACCTGTGTGAGGCATTCTCTAACTACCTGATTAAAACATACCCCCGTCCCATTCCCTTTCCCTGCTTTTCCTCCTCTGTGGTGCTTTTCACCCTCTGACATGATATCTAATTCACTTATTTTGGTTGCAGCTCTGTGAAGCAGTGGTTTGTTTGTGTCTGTTGTGCTGATTGACATTATCCTCAACCACTATAGGCCTCGCATGCAGTGGGTGCTTAATAAATATTTGCTAAATGAGTGAGTTAATGGAATTCCTCCTACACAAGTCCCTTATTTAGACAGGAAAACCCCACTGCCTGGGAAGAAAGAGTACACCCCTGATGGCTTCAAAGGGAACTTGTGAATTAATCTAAATCTAGTGGGTGTTGTTTTTGAAGTTCCCTCCTAAGATAAGGTAAGGTTTTTGTTTATGTTAAATATGTATGATTTGGAGGCTCTTCTTTCACTGTGTTGATCTCCATTCTTTTAGACATTAAATACACCCCTTGATACACAGAAGCATTCAACAGATATGGGCCGAAGCCAGCCAAATCAAATTGATTGGTTTCATTTCCTTTCCTGGAACAAAGCAAACTTACCCATTTTTGGTTGGTTGTTTTTGAGTCTTTTCTTGTCTGATAGTATTTCTCTGCATTTGATTTGATTTGATTTGAGTTGAGTTGCTTTTAAAACTCAGGACCACTGTTATAAGGATTAAAAGAAAAGAAAACAAATATTTTTAATCAACAAAATCTTTCCTGCTGCTCCTATTCATCTTCTGGGTTATTTCAGATTGATGCATTTGAAGGCACTCCCTTAGGGTATGTGGTAGGAATTCACTCTGCACTCTCAAGTCCCAAAGGGCAGAGTTCAAATTCTACAGAAACTAGATCCCAACAGCAACGAGGCCCAGTCTGTATTCCTAGGGAGGAAGAGCCCAGAAGCATTTCTCACCTAGGGCTTCCCAAATCTGGTTCCCTGCCATGCTTGGGAGGTGCAGAGCTCTAGAAGTCATTTCCAGAAGGGTGTAGTGGCAGCAACCCCAGGGGCAGTTGCCACAGAGCCCTTCCCCCCCGCTTTGGAATCCTCCTCAGTGATGCTGTGCACCTCTCTTTGCCCTCCATGTCCGTGGAGCTCGTGGGAGCTGAGAGCTGTCTGTGAGGGATGAGAATACCAAGGAAAGCACTTCCCAAGGTGGTGAGCACAGAGGCCAGAATGATGGCAATACCTCTAGCTGGACCTACAAAGATGCTTATGATTTAATTAGGTAAAGACCATGGAAAAGCCTCTCCAGGCAGGGATAACTCTATAAAATATATTTTTGTAAATATTTTATTTATTTATTTATTTGGGGGGGGGCACGAGACGGGGGCGCAGGGGTAGAGTCAGAGGGATAAGCGGACTCCCTGCTGAATGCAGAGCCCATTGAAGGGCTCCATCCCAGGACCCTGAGATCGTGACCTGAGTCAAAGTCCTATGCTTAAAAGACTGACCCACCCAGGTGCCCCTAAAATATTTTTAATGTGACTTAAAACTTTCCAATTTTGACTGATTAGAAAGCCATCCGAATTAATGAAATTTTAGAATTACAGAAAAAATTTTCAAACAAAATATTTGATCATGAACAAATTCTTAACAAAAGGCCTCAATCAATGTTTATGGAATTACTTTAATGAATAGATAAAAAATGGTTTTAAATTCACAATAGGACAGTCCTATTATTTCAGAATTGCCGGCTCGGGTGATTACACTTGTCGGGAAATGGTGACATGAACAGTTCTTATCTTCAGGGGGAGGCTGAAAAATTAGAGAAGGTCAAGGTTTTGCAATAGCTAAGAGGGGTTTCTAAAGAGTTCTTATCAACTGTAAGGATTTGGACAGCTGGACAATGTTTGACCTGGGGAGGTTCTGTGATGTGTGTTTGGGGAGGGAAGTTGGAAGCATATCAGTTGCTGCAAAGGTCTGGGAAGGAGGCTTTTTCTATCAAAAGGGTCCAAATAGCTGGGAGGGCAATTCTGGAAGGTCGCAGTAGGTCTCAGAAAATGGACTTGGTGTTTCTCATCAGTGGCAGCGTTGCAACAGTTGGGAAGACCCAGAACTGGGGATTTTAAAGAGGAAGAGAAACCAAGACCGGGGGGGTGGGCGCGGGTGTCTGTGTACGACATGAATGGCAATTCTGGCCTCTTCCCCAGCAAGCTCTTGGTGCCAAGTTGCCTGTCATCCCTCCAAGGGCCCTCCCTGGTGCTCTCATTTTCCTCCAGGTACTTATGTCTATAAATTGCCATTCACCTCTTTCACAGCAGTCCTGCAGGATCAGTTAAGTTTGTTAAAAATACTAGAGCACCCACAAACAGCACTTGTGGAAGATGATGCCTATATTAAAAGTAACTATTAGATGGGGTGGCTGGGTGATAGACATTGGGGAGGGTATGTGCTATGGTGAGCGCTGTGAATTGTGTAGGACTGTCGAATCACAGATCTGTACCTCTGAAACAAATAATACATTATATGTTAAAAAAAAAAAAAAGAAGATAGTAGGAAGGGAAAAATGAAGGGGGGGAGATCAGAGGGGGAGACGAACCATGAGAAACTATGGACTCTGAAAGACAAACTGAGGGTTCTAGAAGGGAAGGGGCGTGGGGGGATGGGTTAGCCTGGTGATGGGTATCAAAGAGGGCACGTACTGAATGGAGCACTGGGTGTTATATGCAAACAATGAATCATGGAACACTACATCAAATACTAATGATGTAATGTATGGTGATTAACATAACAATAAAAAGCAAAAAAAACCCTATTAGAAATGTAAATAATGTACAGTAGTACTTCATGATATGTGGAAAAGTTTTGTATAAATAGGGTTTTGGCCAATCAAACCACATTGAAATTTTACTATAAGGGTTTGTTATTCCATTCAAAAAGTGTACAATATGTATACCACTGTGCTAGGCTAAAGCAAACAGTTCTTTAAAATGCAAATAACCATCAGTCTTATTTAATACAATTTGTAGGTTTGAATATTTTAAACCATTATAATTTTGAAATATAATGAAATACGTTAAGGTGAAAAAACCAAAAATATGGTATAATAATTAATTAGTATAAAGTGAACACCTATGTAACCACCACTCAGAACATATCTGAACATTAGAAGCCCCCTATGGGCCCTCTCCTTCCCAAATGTAACAATTATCCTCAATTATTCTGACATCTCATGCTGTTTAGTTTTTCTCATTCCTAAACTTTTTGTACATCAAATCAGATAGTTTATGCTTTTTTTGGTATCTGGCTTCTTTCCCTTCTCATTATGTCAGTGAGATTCGTTAGTGTTGTATTTATCTGCAGTTCATTCATTCTTTTGACTGAGTAGTATAACATAAATTCCAAAATTAATTCACCCATCTTACTGTTTTGACACTTAGATTGTTTCCAGTTTTGAGCTCTTACAAAATCGCTGTTGCATGCCTGGGTACATGCACAGAAATGTATGGTACACAGAGAGAGCTGTAAGTTCTGGGAGTCATTTCCAAGATGAAGCAATTTAATAGTTGGCACATGACCCTCCACATTCTCTTTCCTGAAAACCATATGTCCCAGGTGGCATAGTTATAAGACACAAGCAGATTGGATCCTTGAGTCACCACTTGGAAGAGAGCTGCCTTGGAGAACCACTAGATCTGCAGTGAATTACTAGATCTGCAGTGAATTTTGAATGACCAAAAAATAACTCCTATGTTTCTAAACATTAAAATTTTGAGTTTACTTCTCACTGCTCCACAGCCTAGCCTAATCTGGCCAGTAGAAACAATATAGACATTTGACCTTCAGAAATATTTTTTACAATCAAAATCAATGATTGATTTTCGCATCTGAAAATTTCATCATGCTAATGCAAGCTCTTAATTTATTCATTCTATTTATTAAGAGGGTGATGGCAAGTGACAGAAGGACATCTGGAGACAGGGGCACCAATACCAACATGTTGGACCATGTTCATGACCCCTTACCGTAATACTAGCTGATGGAAGAGTTCAGGGCTTTGTGATTGCTGACAAGGACTCACTGGTGGACCAGCTAATGGTTTGGTGCCATTTATATGATTTCCCCCATGTTTTCTAGTGAAAAATGCCAAGATTATTTTCCTTGTCAATTTTCTCCCTAGGATGTCATCCCCAGTGGTAAACAGAGACTAAGGAAGGGTATGGTCACGAAAACAGCCACTCCAAGGTACAGGGGCTAAGAAGGGGAACTTCCATGAGTTTGCAAGTTGCCAGGGAGTTGCTAGCTGGTACAGGGTACCAGCTAGAGCTTGAGAGAGAACCCAGTAGCCATGCAGATGTGGCCATGAAAGGGAGCTTGAGAAGTGGAGTGTGGGAGCTGCAGCCTCTGTGGGGACAGGAATGGCGGTGGGCTGGGGGTTGCTGTGAGGGGAGTGAGGTGGGCACAGAGCGGGAGGAACGTGAAGGCACGCTGGGCCCCTCTGTGTCTGTCTGCCATCATGCTTGGCCATATGATCCTCTTCTACCACCCTCCCATCTTCCAAATCCCCGAGGAGCTCCTCTTATTGGACATCTTTAGACTGGAACCACACGGAGAAGGGTGTTTTGGGAAACATCATCCCAGCCTCAAATGGAAGCCGTAGTATCCTGTTGGCAACAGACGACCCAACTCTGAATCTTCAGTTTATGAGAAGTAATTTTCTCTTCCAAGAGTCTCTTGGACTCTTACAGGACATTTAAAAATTAGGGCACAGCTGAGGAAAAGATATGAGATCAATTTGTCCAAGGGAAAGGGCTGTGGCTTAAAGAAAGAATAAACACACATAGCTGTACGACCTGTTAACATGAAAGATCTGGAAACCATACACTTCTGATTTGGTTATCTGTTGTTATTTATTTATGGAAGATGGGTAAATAGTGAAATGTTATAAATAGTAGAAAAATAGCTTTGCATTGAATTTGATGATGGAAATTATAGACTGGCAAGAGATATATTAATTAAAAAATTATTATAGCTTACTTCTTGAATATGTCAAAAGGTAGAAAAGTGAAAGGGACACAGTGAAAATTCCATTAAGATGGTTTTTACTACATTAGTAAAAAAGTATAAAGTCACTATAATTAGTAAATTTGAAAATTAGATAATCTTTACTAGTGGAACAGGTAGAAGAACTTTATGGAAAAAAAAAAAAACACTGGAAAATGTGTTGGAGTTAAAGAATTCCACCTTTTAGGAGATGAAGAGCCAGTATCAGTAGGTTATTTCAGCAGGAGGCGCTATGGTAGGGCAAACACAAGTACATCAACATCAGAGGGCCAGGGAACACTTCCTGGAGGAGGTGATATCTAAGCTGAGACCTGTGTGATAAACAGGGACAAGTCAGAGGAATGACTCTCGGTCTGGGTGTGTTCGGCTGTGGTGGGCAATGGGGTGGGGTGGGATGCTGGAAGAACTGGAGGAGGGTTTCAGAGTGGGGTGGAGTTCACACCTGGGCTGGAGGGCCACATAGGGACGAGATCTTAAGAGTGGAAATTCCGTGCCCGGGCAATTGTCGGCATTTCCCAGGTTTCCTACACCCAAGACATCATGGAGAGAGACATTACACCAATTTTGTAGCCGTGGTGAAATCAAATGGGGGTACACTAGCGGTCAATGCATTCTTAAAAGAGAGCAAAGAAATGGTCTTTCCCATTCATTGCTGTAAGACATAGTCAGATTTGATTCATGTGTTCCAAAAATATTTTATAGAAGCATAAAAAGTAGTAATAGTCGTCTCTTATTTGCCCCACGTGATTCTAAGTGTGGGGTATAGGGATGAACAAAATAAAGTCCTTGACCTCATGCACTTGTGCGAGGAGACAGACAGTAAACAAACAAACAAACAAACAAACAAAAACACATCATTCAATTGGGAGCCACACACCGTGAGGGGCCTCTGGCAGTGCCTGACCTCAGTCGGCATTCTGCTGCTCCAGGCTCTCTCTCCATTTTTGGTCTGGAATGAAATACATGGTGGATGTGGAGCCTGCTTTCCTGAATCACCTGCGGAAGATTCTTATAAATATGGGAAGAATTAGTTCTGGGTATTTTTTTTTTTTTTGACACTGAGGTTTCTGGGTATTTTTGATAAGGCTGCAGGAAGTTTATTAAGCTGAATCTAGAAAGATGGGCCAAAATGAGTGGGGATGGGACAATATGCAACATAATAAGGCACAGCATACAAAAAAGGAGCACAACTAAAAAGCTTCTGCACAGCAAAGGAAACCATCAACCAAATGAAAATGCAGCCTATGGAATGGGAGAAAATAATGTGAATCATATATGTGATAAGGGGCTAACACCCAAAATATATAAAGAACTCATACAACTCAATAGCAAAAAACTTCAAATAATCCAATTAAAAATGGGCAGGAAATCTCAATAAACATTTTTCCAAAAAACGTATGGATGGCCAACAGTACTTAATAAGATGCTCAATATCATTAATCATCAGGAAAATGTAAATCAAATACCTCACACCTGTTAGAATGGCTATTTCAAAAAGACAAGAAATAACAAGCATTGGTAAGGATTTGGAGAAAAGGGAACCCTTGTACACTATTTGGTGGGACTGTAAAGTGGTGCAGCCATTATGGAAACAATACGGAGTTTCCTCAAAAAATTATAGAACTACCATATGATCCAGCAATCTTATCGGTGAGTGTTTGTCCAAAGAAAATGAAAACACTAATTCAAAAAGATATCTGTGCCTCCATTTTCATTGTGACATTATTTATAATAATTGAGACATGGAAGCAACTTAGGTGCCCCTCGATGGATGAATGGATAAAGAAAATGTGTTATATATACACACAATGGAATATTACTCAGCCATCAAAAAGAATGAAATCTTGTCATTTGCGACAACATGGGTGGACTTTGAGGGCATTTTGCTAAGTGAAATAAGTCAGACAGAGAAAAACAAATATTGTATGACCTCACTTATATGTAGAATCTAAACAAACAAACAAACCCAAACAAACAAAAAACAAACAAGATCACAGATACAGAGAACAGATTGGTAGTTGCAAGAGGTGGGGGTGGGGTGGGGTGGGAGAAATGGGTGAAATTTTTTTCAGTTTAAATAAATTGAATAAAACTTTTTTTTTTTTTAAGGGAGTAAAGCAGGAGTAAGAAGGATACAAAAACTAACATATGACCAGATGTAGGGGTAGAGCAAAATTTTGTACAGCCTAAAAGCTTATTAAATTTGAGGGCCTTCTTTAAGAGAAAGAATACCAATTAGATAATTAGGTATAAAAATAAATATTTATTTGAAATAAGAAATGCATCACAACAAGCTATAAAATTTAAAAGGCCAACAAGTACCATTAACTTCAAGAAAAATCCACAAGAAAACATTTAATAAACTGCCTGACACACCTCCCTACGCCGTTTTCTGACATTTTTTAGCTGCATACCCTTTTCTTTCAATTTTACTGAGGTATAGTTGACAATTAAATATTGTGTATATCAAAGGTATACAACTTGATAATCTGATACATAGATACATTGTGAAATATTCACCCCTACTCAAGGCAATTGACATTGTTCATCACCTCACATAGTTACCTTTGTGTGGTGTGTGTGTGTGGTGAGAAATTTAAGATCTACCTTCTTAGCAAATTTCAAGTATATGATACAATGTTGTTAACTATAGTTACATGGTTGTACATTAGATCTCCAGAACTTATTTATCTTGTGAAACTGAAACTTTGTGCCCCTTGAACAGTATCTCCCCTTTTCCTCCTAGCTGCATACCCTTTGACCACTTCTTCAATTTTGTAATTTGCTAATACACCTTCCATGAGAGGAATAGAAATGTACTTCACATTTAGGTGAACTTGCTGTTTGTGATTCTGGTACAGGGTTTTGCCCTCACAGACATAGGAAGTCCTATCTGTTCTATTTCATGTGATTTCCTCCAAAAATGTATGATGCATTTGTAATTGTGCTACATTTAGAGTACACTTCTGATAGGAGAGAACTCCCATTTTGACCAGATGTAGTGGAGAGAGTCAAACTCTCTCTAGTACTCAACACTCACAATACTGTGTTTTATGATGTAAAAAATCGCCACAGACTAGCTTCTGGCTCTGTCTGTCTCAAAATCTGTTGTTACTCTTTTGCTACTGGAACCCTTCCAGTGCTGGGGAATGTAGAAAAGTTCAGGTGGACACCAACACGACCCCACAGAGGGTAGTTGGTGAGTCATTGGTAGCCTTTTGTACACCTGGACATAGGAACTATAAAACCACATAAATACATCCCATGGGGTCAGGGCTAGGGAGAAGCAAGCCAGGTGCCTGAGGCTCAAAATGTAAAGGGGCTCTCATTCTCAGGGTCACGCAAATGCAAGGTTGGTCTCCCTAAATTTTGCTCCCTTGGCACCTCTGTTACCTCACCCTAGTCCTGACTCTGTATCCATTAATCCCAAAGAAAATTTGTCTCCAACTTCACTTTCCTCGGTTAAAAAGTCCATGGCCACTTTAAAGCCACTTAATATGAGGGGAAGTTAGAGTTGAGACAGTGGACTGAACTGGTAGTGGTTAAAAATATGTTATTTGGGGGCGCCTGGGTGGCTCAGTCGGTTAAGCATGTGCCTTCGGCTCAGGTCATGATCCCAGGGTCCTGGGATTTGGGCTCCCTGCTCAGTGGGGAGTCTGCTTCTCCCTCTCACTCTGCTCTTCCCCGCTGCTTGTACTCTCGCTCTCTCTCTCTCAAATAAATAAATAAATAATCTTTAAAAAGTGTTATTCTGCAAAATTTACAGTTCACATTGCCAGGGCCCCTAGGGCCTTGGAAGGGGTTCTCTGCAAGTGAGGGGCCCTGGGTTTATGCATCTAGCCTCTTGATAAATCCACTTCTGCATTCCAACCATGGTCATACTTCCAAGTCTGAGTTTATCACACCAGTTTATTTTTGCTTTCAGGAAATTGGTTAAGAGCTCAGTCTCTTATCAATAAATTCTATACCTGAAACTAATATTACACTGTATGTTAACTAGCTGGAATTTACATAAAAAATTGGAAGAAAAAAGAAAAGAAAAAAAAAGAGCTTAGGCTCTGGAGCTAGACTATGTGGGTTTGGATCTTGTCACTGCCATTTTAGGAGCTGCTGAACCCTGAGCACTTTTTCAATATGTCTGTGCCGGAGATTTTCTCATCTGTAAAATGGGTATAAGTAATATTAAGATTGAAGGAATTAGTTCAGGCAGAGTGCTTACAACAGCGTCTGGCACATAAAGGCTCAATATGTATTGGCTATTGCTGTTACTGTTATTGTTGTTGTTGTTGTAGCATCAGTATTCATGTTAATAGTATGTGCTCTTCTCAAACCACACTGTGAATCCTGAGGAGCCTTTGTGTCCTGACTAGACCCAGAGAGGCTTCGCTGTTTTCTGAATGGACTGTTTGCTAAATGTAGAAGGAAGGCAGAGAGGAAGTCAGAGGTAAATGGAACTCTCCCCCCCCCCCGCCCCATTAATATTAATGTCACCAAATTACATTTAAGTAAAAGAAGAAATTGGGTCTATAAATTAATTTGCTTCCTGGCATACCAAACGAGCATTAACACTGGACCTGACATCATCTTGCTCCTAAATGCTATGAGGATAAATTATTTTAGAAGAAAAATCACACGATGGGCTGTAGGTAGACTTTAAAAACTTGCCTTTTAATTCAGTCTCCTGCAGACACGTCCCCAAGACACTTCATTCCCCCCTGGGTGGAGCACTGTGGCCAGCAAGGGACCCCAGAGCACAGGCTGCGACCGAGAAGGGGAGGTGGGCAGCGAGGGGAACACGAGGAAGCTCAGGCTTCCCCGCCAGCGTGGGCGCAACAAGGCCGAACCGCTTCGGCCCCTCGGGCGGTGGAGTCGGTCTCGGGCGCCGGGGAGGATGCTGCCCTCGGCCACCCCGCTCCTCCGGGAGCCGCGCCCCAGCATGGGCGTTCGGGATCCATCCCCAGAGCGGGTGTTGGCCGCCCCTCCTACGGCCCCGCAGCCGCTGTTCGGGCCCGGAGACGGCGTCCGCGCTCCCCTGCTGCCCGGCGTAGCGCCGCCTCCGGCCCGGGTGCAGGGACCCGGCGCGCAGGCGGGGGGCGCTGTGGCCTCGGCGCGGGGACAGAGCGGCCGGGCCGGACCCGCCTCTTTCCCCTCCCCGCCCGCCCCCCACGCGTCGAGTCGCCGGGAAGCCGGGAGGAGACAGAGCGCTCGGGCTCCACGGCGCTCGGCCCGCAGTCCCCTGACCGCGCGGAGCAGAGCCAGGTGGCGCCGCCGGAGCCCAGAGCCGCGACCCTCCCCGGCCGCCTTTGTCTGGGAGCGTGCGGCCTGGAAGCGCTGCTCTCGGGGGCCGGGCACGCGCCCACAGCGCTCGCTGACAGCTCTTCCCTCCCGGAGGGCTCCGGGACGGAGGGGCGGTCGGGCCGGGCCCTGCTCGCCCGCGCCTGCACGCCCGAGCGCACGCACCGATGCCCCCGCAGCAGGGGGACCCCGCCTTCCCCGGCCGCTGCGAGGCGCCGCCCGTTCCGCCCCGCCGGGAGCGCGGGGCGCGCGGGGGGCGCGGGCCCGGGGCGCCGGGGGGCCGGGGGCGCGCGGGCGGTGCCGAGGGGCGCGGCGTCAAGTGCGTGCTTGTCGGCGACGGCGCGGTGGGCAAGACCAGCCTGGTGGTGAGCTACACCACCAACGGCTACCCGACCGAGTACATCCCCACCGCCTTCGACAACTTCTCGGGTGAGCCGGGCCGGGTGGCGCTTCTCGGGCCGGGGCGCGTGGCCGCAGTCCGCGGGCGCGGTGCTGACGGCCCGGGTGCCGGGGGCCGGGGGACGGGGGGGGGGGGCGCGGCGCGAGGGTCGCGGGCCCCCGAGGAGGCTGCTGGGCCGGCCGGGCTCCAGCTGGGAAGCGGACCCGGCGCGGAGCGCAGCACCTTTCCCGAGCCTCGGGGACGGGGCAGGCGCGGGGCCACCTGAGGGACCGCGGGGCGACGGGGAGCCCCCCAAAGCGGAGCCCGGCGGAGGGGGCCGGGGTACGGGAGACAGAGCCTGTGCAGAAAGAAATGATACGGCAATTTAGTAAGGAACAGGTCGAGTTCAGGTTGCCTGGTCAGTTTGCTGCGTAGAAAAGTTGCGTCAGGTCGACGTTGCTGGCACAGCTGCCGAGTTTCCGTGGGAAGGTGACGCGCAGGTGCCATTACCTGTGGCCCTGAGAGTCAGTCCGTTCCTTTCGGTGGCTTCCCTCACAGGGAAGGGGCGTCTCCGCTTTGAAGAGCCACAGAGACGGCAGAACATAGTTGACTTAGTGAAAACAGCACTAAGGGCTTAGGTTTGGATTAAACCTGGAGAGTAAAGGCGATTTCTTCTGAGCCCCTCTCCCCTGCTCCCACTGCTTCCTCTTCCATCTCCCCCGTTGGCTCTGTTTCTGTTTCTTAGTATCTCTTCAGTGTCTCTTTAAGCCATTTACAGCCCTTACGTATGGTGTGCTGTTTTTTGGTTTGGTGGAAACAAAGATAAAGGATTTTTCAGGTCTTTTTGAAATTTACTAAAAAGTTAAAATCCACAGTGAAGCACTCTCTCTGCTCTTAAAAGGACAACAACAACAACAACAACAATGCTTCTTGACCTCTTAGAAGGTCCCGATGGCAAGGGCTTGCTTTCTTCCACCTCTAAGGTACCCTTGATAAAACTGCTACACTAATGGGTTTCCACCCAAACGGTTTTATTTTTTCCTCCTTTTCCCTCCCAGCTGACTCGTGTAAACATTAAAAGCAACTTAGAAAGTTGCACTTAGAGGGACCTGAGTGCTTAATTCAAACAGAAACCTCCCGGCTGTGCTCCAGTGCAGGCCCCTGCCCAGTACCTGATCCCAGTGGAAAGGTGGGCAGGCTTTCTTTTCTGTGTTAATCCTCCCTTTGAGCTGACACGGTGAGATAAACAGTGCCCTCTTCTATAAACAGGACAATGCAGGCTGCCTGTGTTTGCTCATGTTCTCAAAACAAGCTACAATTTTATGATAAACCATGAAGTCTTGGAACGTTTCCCAAGGGAAAACAGAATTATTTGTAAGGTTTTCCACTGAGTTAAAACGGCAAGGTTGGTTCCCATTTACAACCGCAACCCCCCCCCCCCCAGTGTTGTTTTTAGGTTTTTTGAAACGAGTGTGACAGGAAAATAAATCTTCTGGGGCTGAGCAAAAAGCGCAGGCCCTTCTGGGGTGCCCTCAAACGGCTCAGGGATTTGCAGCTTCAGCCCCGGCCATGCGATGAATTGCCAGCCCTGGACGGCTGGGCGGTTGGAAGACAAAAATGCCTCCGTGGGGCCTCCTTGTTTTAGGCAAGTCTTTAATTCATTAGGGGACCCAGAATAGCTGAAGGGTTTGGAGGGAGAATGGTAGTTGCAGCTGAAGGCATTATTTTCCTGGAAGGGTTTAAAAGACACCCACCCCCTGATCATTGTTTTTGTCTTGTTTTTAAGCTGTGGTGTCCGTGGACGGGCGGCCTGTGAGACTCCAGCTCTGCGACACGGCTGGGCAGGTTAGTGGGTCATCGTGGCTCCGGGCTGGCCAGGGAGCCAGCCTTAGGGAGGCCTCACAATAAGCTCCCTCCATAACCGGGTCGTTCTAAAGGCTCGTGCAGTGGCCCCAGCCCTGCTCTCTCAGAGGGTGGTGGGGAGGGGAGATAGTCTGCACCCCTAAAACAGGGTTTGGCCCAGCTTTGCATGCTCAGGGCAGGGGGACAACAGGGTCAAGAACGGGAATTCTTACAGGACTTTCTGATCTTATTTACTGTCTCGTTTATATTAAAAATTATCAGTGATGTTTTGTGATTATTTCTCAGAGTAAGTTGGTGATAGAATCATTTTATTAGAGGTCAACACGCCAAATATTAAATTTGCTCAAGAAAAAGATGGAGGTTTTTAAAAAAGATTTTATTTATTTATTTTATAGGGAGAGAAAGAGAGCACGGTAGGGAGGGGGAGAGGGAGAGGGAGAGAGAATCTTAAGCAGACTCCACGCTAAGTGTGGAGCTGGACACGGGGCTCGATCCCACGACCCTGAGATCGTGACCTGAGCCGAAACCAAGAGGCAGACACTCAGCCAACTGCACCCCCCAGGCACCCCCCATCCCTCCCTAAGCTGTGGTTTGACTCTCTAGGGCCACCCCCATCCTTTGAAGCAGAGATACAGTGGTCGAAGCTCTCCTGAGCTGGGGGAATGAATGAATCTGGACTTAGTCTTTCCAAATTGTGAATATTTATTCTTGTCTTGAGGATCAAGCACTTGGATGACCTGCCCAGGGAGGGACAAGGGATTGGGGTGTTCCCCGACGAGCTCCAGGGACTCATCAGCCAGTCGTCCCTTGGCATGGTGCTCGTCACTGAGGTCTCCTTGTTCTCTGTGCGAACCCAGGGTGCCATCTCCTGAGTTTGTCATAGTGACAGTTCATCAACATGGAGTCTTTCCTGTCCTTGTTAGAGTTAGAGCAAATGCTGAGGGGCCCTTTGTGGGCACGTAAAAGTGCCCACCTCACTTTCTGAGGTGTTGTCACATGACAATCTGTGTTTAAGAAGCTCGCTTTCCAGCATTCCCAAGTGCCTCGTCCAAACTGCTTGCCTACCCTGGGACAGCAAATTCACAGGTTTATTTTTCAAAACTCAGGGTGACACAAGACTGCAGCTTTGGTCCCCAGCTCAGCACGGGTTTGGCGGTGGCCAGAGTGGCCTGAGTGGTGGCCCTGCCCCTTCTGCCCCTTCTCCACTGGAGCATCTCCGTTTCCCCTTCAGCGGCAGCAGAAAAAAGCAAACGCACTGTGTATCTTCCTGCCTGTGGAAAAGAGGACTCAAAAGAACACTTTCTTCTAATATTGAATCTTTCTGAATGCCCTCTTGGTATTTGTCATGAGAGCTTAATTGCTTTTTATAAAGTAAGAATCTTTGTCCTACTACGTGTCTGATTTTCTGATCTTTAAAATGAGGTCAGAGTTGCACGTGGATAAATATAGACGTTGCTGCTAACGCCAGAAAGGGGCAGCTGAATAGCCCAAGAATAAGACCGTAGACAGGAAGCCCAGAAGGCACAGTTCCTGGGGATCCTCGAGGGGAGGAGCAAGCAGTACAGAGCACATCCCTGCCCACTGATGGGGCTCTCCTGTTAGCTGTTGACTCTTGTCACAGACCTGGCTTCCTGAGTTGGGGTTCTAGGCCTAGGGCCCTCATGGTGCCTGGTGCAGAATAGGGCTTAATCATGGTTTATAATGGATACATAAAACGGAGTGCTGGGTCCTGGGGAATGCAACCTTAAGTCCTGGCCTGCCCCTCCGAAGACTTATAGTCTGTAGGGAAGATAAACCAGTTAGTAGAACTTGTGAAAGAAACCAGGGAAGTGCCATAAGGAGGAAGGCAGTGTTGGCTTGGGGTGCAGGTCAGGTGGGTCTGGGGAGAAAACCACTGGGCAGTTTTGAAAGAGGCATAGGACCATCATCAGAAAAACTTTGTAGAGATGATCCTGAATTACTGAGGCAGAGGTCGATTTTTCCTTAGTATGGTCTGTTTAAAAGCTGGGGAAGCGCAAGAATAATTTTGGAGATATTTTCATGAAAAAAGTTTATAATTAGGGAAATAAAAGGACTTTGGTGCAAATTGGTAAGATTTAGTTTATTTGGAAATTATTCTTCTGGTCTCCCAGTGATGTTTTCATTGAGTTTGACTATTTTTTAACTGATGTATTAGTAAAGTATACCTTATTATGTAATGAATGAATAAACCAACCTCAAAAACTATGCAAAGTACACAGCTGGTAAGATAAGATCATTTTTTCCCCCTACTCTCCAAGTATCCATTAGGACTTATTTTGACTAATAGCAAAGCAGGTCAGAGTGGTAGTTCTTTCCCACCTTCCTTATTCCTTACTCCAGATCTGATAAACAACCTTTTAAGGGACTTGATTTGACACCTGCTCTATTTCCCTAATGATGACTCAGCCAGTGAAACCCGCCCCCCTCCCCTCACCCCCCCGCCGCCCCAGGCAGTCCTCAGGATAGCCTTGTGGGCTTAAAGTGACTTGTGCGACCTCTGTTTCCAGCTCCAGGGGAGCATGAGCACAGGTAGCCCTAACCCGGGGCCCAAATGCAGGTTTTTCATCTGGAAGCTCAGAGCAAGAATATGGCTCTACTGGATGAATAAGTAACTAGAAATTGCTTTTTGTGTCTTTGGGTTTTCTTGTTAGGGAGGTAGGTGAGCATAGAAGATGTTAAAAGGAGTTTTTAACACTGGACTCACAGTCTTACTCAAGTGAAAATAGATCAGAGACCGAGGGTGTTGAGAACATACCTTTGGCATAAGAGAAGGGACCGTCACTGAAATAGGAGGAGGTCACAGTGGCATTGCCAGGAGAAGCTGAAAATTCCTCAGGCTTTTGACCCGTGAGGCACTTGGAAAAATCTCTGTGCTAAAAAAACCAAAAACTCAAGTTGCAGCTTGACCAGCACTACTATTCAGTGGCCTGTCCACCACGCCCTGTCCCTGACCGAATTCTGTATGTCTTCCCCACAGACCTGGCAGGTGCGTGCACATCACTGGGCCTCAGCACACCTCTCCTGGAGGGTACATTCCAATTGGCCTCGTCACGCATATGTATGTTGTGTTGATTTCAGCAAATATCTGGGGTTTCTGGTCAGGCAGTGAGGAGGCGGGTTTGATTTCTGCTTGGCTCCCTGAACCCTTTCGCCAGAATCTCAAGAGGTCTGGGGAGCTGGATTTCCAAAGCCCTGTCACAAGGCCCAGCCCCTGCGCTTGCCTTTCTTTTTATTGGTAATGCAACCCCAGCTCGCAGGGCACCACCAAGGGTGACTGACTTCTAACAGTGAGCTGCAGCTGCCTGAGGGAGCTGACCTTACGCGGGGCTCCGTTTTGTGCTTTTCTGGGGCCTCTGAGAACAGAGGGAATGTTTTATTACAAGATCTTTGCTGGGCCATCGTCGACCTGGTGGATTTTCTATGTTGATCCTTTCAGCACAAAGTTGGCACTAAGAAAGCCAAGTTGTTCTTTTTTAACCACCGTGTGTAGAAGTCTGACAGGCGGCAGTGATGAAACGCCAGATTCGTTCCTGAGCATTTGAGCTGGTTGACGTCTGTACTGTTAGGGGTTGTTGCCCTACAACTAAACTGTGGAGCCTCAAATGATGAAAGTGCCTTCCAGTAAACCAGATCCAGGTTTCCTTTACGCCTCCAGAAGGGCCACGGATGCAGAATACTGTGCACATAAATAGGAGTTTGTAAATAGTCAGAGTGTGCCAACGGTGTACTGAAAACCTGGATGGCATTTCACTTTTTCATGCCACTGGGAAGTTATCTATCATAGGACATGTGTGTGAGGCTGGCACCCACAGATAGAAATGTTATTTTACTTTATTTTTTTATTTTTTAAAAGTTTAATTAACTAATTTTTTTAGTAATCTCTACACCCAATGTGGGGCTTGAACTCATGGCCTCAAGATCAAGAGTAGTATGTCTTCTGACTGAGCCAGCCAGGTGCCCCCACAGATAGAAATTTTAAATAGGAATGAGATGATGTAAGTATTTTCCTATGAGAGAGTTGAGTGAAAGCTTTCAGTTCATTGAATAAGGCACTGCAGGGGACTATGAAGAAATGCTGGTTTGGAGGCCGACATCTCTACAAGGGCCGAGGCCAGGTCTGTCTGTTCCCAGCTGATTCCCCTGGCCCTGCACAGTGCCCGGTGGCCAGCATGCATCTCTGCCAGGTGGATGACTCTGGCAGGTATTCCGCAGCATGATGCTTGGTTATCTTCCCAAAGCTGCATGGAGGTCCCTGGTATTTGCAGGGAAAAGGGAAGGGGAAAGGAAGTTCCAAAAGGAAGAAAGGAGGGAGAAAAAGAGATCAAGCAAGAAGAAAGGTATATCAAGCAAGAATGAAAATGTATTAACCAATGTGACATTGTAAGTCACATTGTTGTAAGTGATTTTGAGAGGCATAGGCTCTCTGAATTGCCAAGGAGAGTGGGCTGTCAGAGGTCCTCAGCTCCAGTTCTGGGTCTGTCCTGGTGTCTGATTGACATTACTCTGTACTCTGTGCGTGCCCCGACCGTGTGCAGCACAGGTGGGACCAGGCGGGCATCACTCACAGCTGTCGAGAACGGGCAGGGCTGGATTCTTGTTCAAGAGAGGAGCTGGGTTAGATGGGGGTCACTGGGGTCAGATTGGAGACTTGGGGATCCGTGGGCTGCTAACCCTGATTCTAAAAGAGTAGCTAAATACCAGAGTTGAAAGAGTAAATCTGGGCTACTCTAGGCTGAAGGCTGGAGAAAGTAAATTTGCTTTCTGCCATTCACCCACTGTAAGTACTTCTCCTGTGGTAAGTTGCCAGAGGGCTGTGAACACTGATGTGAACATCGAACGCAATGGGCAGGTTTTGTGGGGCTGGCAAGCAGCAGGATCGCTTTCCGAGGTGCTGGCCCTTCCTTCCGTAACCGGACCTGCCAGACCCTTTCAAGGAAAAAAATGGTAAAGTGGTCTTTTTGCTGATGAGAATCAATTGAGAAGGTAACTTTTGGGTGCTTTGATTGGTTGCAGGATGAGTTTGACAAACTCAGGCCTCTCTGCTACACCAACACGGACATCTTCCTTCTGTGCTTCAGCGTGGTGAGCCCCTCCTCTTTCCAGAACGTCAGCGAGAAGTGGGTGCCAGAGATTCGCTGCCACTGTCCCAAAGCCCCCATCATCCTCGTTGGGACGCAGTCGGATCTCAGAGAAGACGTCAAGGTCCTTATTGAGCTGGACAAATGCAAAGAGAAGCCCGTGCCCGAAGAGGCGGCCAAGCTGTGCGCCGAGGAAATCAAAGCTGCCTCCTACATCGAGTGTTCAGCTTTGACTCAGAAAAACCTCAAAGAGGTCTTTGATGCGGCCATCGTTGCGGGCATTCAGTACTCGGACACTCAGCAACAGCCAAAGAAGTCCAAAAGCAGGACTCCAGACAAAATGAAAAACCTCTCCAAGTCCTGGTGGAAGAAGTATTGCTGTTTCGTATGACGCCGGCCGGGAACCCGCAGTAGAAGCTATATTAGCTGAATGCGTCCTCTCATCGTGCCGGAGCTGTGTAGAGAGCGTGTGTGTGTCATAGGTCCAGCTCTCAATTTACGTCTTCTTTCTTGCCTTGGATATTCTTGTTTGTTTGAGCTTAGGGACGAGCTGATTATTAATTATGCAAGATATTTTTGAAGTCAGTGGAGCATTTTTCATAACTCTGGAAATGTAGAGCTCTAGACCTCTGGATTAATTTATATCTAATATGAAAAAGACACCTTGGATCTGGGTGTCAGGAATGAAATTTTTTTTTGCTACGTTATAATGTACAGAAGAACAAAAGAAGAAATGGTGTGGTTAACCCTGCCTTGATTAAGGGCTCCTTCCTGCAAGTGCGTTGTGTCCCCTGGCCAGCTATGGTGAGAATCACTCTTAGCCCAAAGACTCCACACACTTCTAAAAAACTTTTTAAGGGACTAAAATCTGAGAAAAAAACAAGAGACCTCTGCCTACAACACCTCAAACCAGTCACTTTTGTCATATGCTAATACCTGGTTGCTTAAGATCTAAAATCAACCAGGAAAGCACATCCTACTAACCCTGTGGCCCTGGGTACACCAAAAAGAAAACATTGTTTATTGGGATTTTTCATTCTTAGATCAGTTGTGTTGACATTGTATAAACATAGCCAACATGCCATGTGGAGTAAAGCAAGTATTAGTCAGAAGCTCTTGTATTTTCTTTAGGGAGTGATTCATGTTGAGATCAGAACGTGGTATTTGCTGTTCGTATATGTGCACCAAACTGCCTAAACCCTGGTAGTTAGAACTCTAGGGAGCACCTATGGGAATTGTTTTAAAACTTCCATACTAACTAAATAAACTAAACCATCTGCAGGGACATGGACACTCTTGAAAGGCCTGCAGCCAACGATTGTAGGAGACAAAATGTACTTTTTTCCCCTTAAGTCAGCCAAAATGTACACACACACACACACACACACATACACATATGTGTATATGGCTGTATTTGCTGCTGATTCAGACTTTTAAACAGTTAATGAGAAAAAGCATGACCACAAAAACATGTGAGGGAAGCTCAGCTTCCGCTTTTTGTTACTTTTTTGAACAGATCTCTTTTTGATTATATCCTACTCCGATAGGATTTTAAGTATATTTTGACACAGTTTTGAGACCATCTTAAAACACGAACATCTCTTAAAACCTGTTTTAAACTGAATGTCTCTTGAAACCTGTTAAACCACCGGTTAAAGCCGCAGATGCCTTTGAGGGAAAGGGCAGCAGAGACCAGGGCTGTGAGTCAGAGGGCTCACAGGGGCGGCCTGCTGTGGCCGCCGGGAGCGGGGTGCGCGTATGGGCCCCAGCTCCCCCCCCTCAGCTGCATCCTTGTGGGGGGATAGCCAGAAAACCACATGCTTGTGAAACATTTGTGTTCTTCAAGGTGGCAGTTTTTAGGGCTTCATCTTGAGGAAAAAAGTTGCGTATCAGAAGAGTAGGTTTGTTTACTTTGTGATGGTTATGCTTCTGAGATGCCAAAAGGTAGCCTACCCCACGAATTATAATGTCTGGTTGTGGTGGGTGAAGCAGATTTACCAAAATCGATTCAATAACTAGGGAAACTTCTGTAGAGCCGGTGGATGGAAAAGTCTTGTCTTTCTGTGGGTCTTGCATTGTCTTTTTTGTATTTAAAAAAGCGAATTTATGTTTTCCTATAGAAGTAAAAGATTGGGTTAGGGGCTTCTTTGATTTGTGTTAGTAAATAAAATTAACTGATTTCTCTGTTTTAAAACTAAAATACATGGCTTGTTCACTATTTTTCATTACTGAAATTGGTATCAGTCATAGTTTCCTGAAGCATTTAGTCACATAGCCTGAGTGAATAAAATTACATCATTTGTGGAAATGCTCCGAACAGACTCTAAGCTGGCCTGCTTGGCTCATCTGTCTGTGGGGGGACCAGTGTCCCAGGCTGGGCTCCGCCTGCTCTGGGGTGCAGGGGTGGGAGCTGTGGGAGACTTACTTGGTGAGTAATTTTAACCAGTATTTTTATATTTCAGCAAATGTCCTGGAGTACAGTGCAAAGTAATTTTTAAGATAGAATACAAGACTTGAAAGAAATTTTATGCACGTGACAGCAAATGGGGCTGCTCTTGGTCCACCCGGGGCGGGGCCCATGGCCCCCTCTGTCTGGGGGCCACTGGTGGTAACCTGGCAGGGGAGCGTGCCTGTGCGGCCCAGTTCTGAGAGCTTTCCTCAAGTGGTTTATTTTTAACCCAACTTGATACAACCCGAACCATTAGCGCTAAAAATCTAGAGGGTTGACATTTAAACACAACTGTTTTTAACATGTTGCTGCAGTTTATAGAATAGTAAAGTACGTACGATTGATTGTACTTCAGGTTTTCCTCCATTTTTCTTTCTTTGTGTGATTGGGCAGAAAAGTTCTTAAAAGTATGTGCTTGAGTTAAACATAAAGTTGGTTCACTTCAAAGCTCAAGCACTGTTAAACTTGCAGCTTGGTATTGCAGAGAAGATTTTATGAGTTGTGCTTTAGAAAATGCTGCTTTAGCTTAACTCCTACAGTGTAGGCCAGTCATAATTGAAAAATACAATATACTTCCCACCTGTTCTATCACTTTTTACCATGTATGTGGAAATGAACCTTTTGTAATATTGTTCTCTGTGCTTGACAGAATTCAGGAGAAACCACCCAGGTATTACACAAGCCAAAATGAAGGCAAGGTCTTCTCCCCAGACTGTCGTAACCTGGTGCCTTACCAAGTTGTGCTTCTCTGTTTTCAAGTGTAAATGATGTTGAGCAGAATGTTGTCCTTGAAAATGCTATAAACGAGGTGGTATGAAATAAATTCTGACCTATGGATATAACTGCACTTGCCTTTTCTACTGAAGAAGATCACTGGAAGTGAATAAAGGTTTAGCCACGTCAAAAGCAGGCTGGTTGGGAAGCATCGTGGCGTGCCCCCAGAGGCGTCTGGGGAGTCATCCCTAACCAACACGAAATTGGTTTTGAGAATTCTGGGGTCACAGTCGGATACAAGCACTCTCTGACTCTGGGTCTGTAATGGATCGTGTGCTGGTGGCCCATGTGTGTCCCTGACAGGAACACTGTTCTTGGAGCCAAAAGTCGAGGCCCAGAGAAGCACTTAGTGTGTGATGATGTGTAGGTCAGTAGATCTGAGCCTCAGTTTCCTCATGTGTGAAAGTACTGCTTTTCTCCCCAGGCTATTTGAATCCTGAATGAGAATACATGTGCACATGTGGGGTAAATGTCCAAGATCTATAATGGCCATGGAAGGGATTAGAAGGTGCCACGAGCCCCACCAGCTTAACAAGGAAGGCCAGCAAGGCTCAGAGTTCCCCATCTCTGAGGGCTAGGGGATGCCCATGTGGTATATGTGAACATGCGGTCAGCCTTATCGTCATGCCACCAGGATGTGGCCCTTACACCAGGGAATGTGGCCCTGATGACAGGACCATTCTGGGAGCCCAGATGTCATCCTGCTTCTACCCTTAAGCCTCAAGGGTGAAGGGCTCCTGATCATCTAGTGAAGGATGGGCCTGTCCACCTCTTTCCCCACGGTGCCTCTGAGGCCAGACTTTGAATTTTTTGTATCTACCAAACATTCAACCACAATGCACTGGGTTACTGTGCAGAGAGCAACTAAAATTACTGGCCATCAGCCTATGTCCAGAAGTGCTAAAACCCAGCTCGCCCTCACTGGCCTCCATGGGCAGCCTAATCGCAGCTCAGAGGGACCTGGAAGTTTCCCTTCAACCAGCCCCTGTTTGCCTCCCATATCCAGGATAGGCCTTCCCAGGATACATTGACAGAGCACCCAGTCCTTTTAGAGGAGGTCAGGGAGTGCTTCATGGAGACGTTTACAAGACCTGAAGGAGGTGCGAGAATGATGAGTATCTGGGAGAAAAGTTTTCTAAAGGGAACAGCAGGTGCAAAGGCCCTGAGGCAGAGCAAGTGTCTGGCATGTCCTGGAGGCCACCAGTGTGGACAGGACCAAAGTAGTACAGGGAGAGGAGCAGGAGATGACCTAGAGGAGGAGAGGAGGTCAGGGAAAGGATGAGGTCAGAGAGGCCCCTGACATCAGGGAGGGTGTGGTGTGATGGGGGGGGGGGCAGGGGAGGGGAGGGCTGGGCTCCAGAGTCAGGCTCTTTGGGCTTGAATCCTGACTCTGCCACTTAACTGGTTGAGATTCCTTAAGCAAGTTAAACTTTCTGTGTCTAAACTTTAGAATCTATAAAGGGGATAAACCTGGCACCTACCTCAGTGGTCTGGTGGGGTTACAAATGTGAAGTGCTCAGTAAATGTCCACTCTGACTGCTCTCATTGGCAAGCTCTGTTCATCTCTCACAGCAGGCTGCCTAGGTGATTAACTTACGATTGGCGCCTAATGGCTCTCATCTTCAGCCCTACTAATTTTTGTGAGCCTTATGCTTTTGATGGATAATAGCACATCTATTTTTCATTTCCACTCATTTTTATGAAAGAAGAGCGAAACAGTATGAATTACTCCAGCCGTTGCACAGGCTGACCCTGGAGCAGAAATGCTGCTGCTTGAGCAGCTGGGACTGCTAGGGGCTGGCCACCACTGGGAGAGCCCGGGCCAGCCCCCTCTGGAGGGGAAGGTGGAATTGAGCCTCTGAAGGTGGTTTGGTGAGCGGCGTGAGACGACAAAGTAAGGTTTGTGTGGAAGTCAGGCAGCACGCTGCGAGGGTGTCTGTCCCTTGACTCCTTTCATGCAAGAAGTTCTTGCTTCAGACGCGCACACTCAGCTTTGTGAATCTAGAGATTTTTAGAATCCTTGTTTATCAGCCCAGCTCAGCCAACCAGTTTCCCCCGGGCGGTCCTAACAGCACAACCACATCCTGAAGAGACACAGTCCGCAGGTGGAGGAGGCACGTGGTCGGGAACCCGATGTTGCTCTCTAACCTGACGTTTGTTGTCCAAAAGGAGGACACGTTCCAGAGCAGAGTATCACATTTCCATTCATTCTTCTCCTGAATGTCCCACAGATACTTCAAATTTGACTCATTCTGTGAGTTTCCATTCATTACTGTAGCAAATTACTACGAATTTCGTGGCTTAAAGCAACAGATTTCTTACCATACAGTTGTGGAAGTGAGCAATCTGAAATGGGTCTCACTGGGCTAAATCAAGGGGCTGGCAGGCCTGCGTTCCTTCCTGGAGGCTCTAGGGGAGCAGTGTTCTCGCCTCCTCCAGCTCTCGAGCCCTCCTCCAGGCCTTGGCTCCTGATCCTCCGTCACCTTCAAAGCCAGCAATGGCTGGTCAGGTCTTTCTTAGAGGCCATCCCACTAACACTGACTCTTCTACCTCTTCTTCCCCACTTAAGGACCCTTATTATATGGGGCCCACTTGGAGAGTCCAGGGTAATCTCCCCCTGTCAAGGTCTGTGGATTAGCAATTTTAATTCCATCTGCAGCCTCAATTCTGCTTTGCCACGTAACCCACAACATCACAGGATCTGAAGTGTAGGATGTGGACATCTTTGGGGGCTGTTCTTCTGCTGACCACACTCATGTCCTGGAAGTCAGCTCAGTGCTCCCCAGATCATTGCCTCCTCTGTATTCTTTTTCTTAGGGAATGTTCAGAACACAGCGGTCAGCAGCAGTCTTTTTTTTTTTTTTAAGATTTTATTTATTTGACAGAGAGAGACACAGCGAGAGCAGGAACACAAGCAGGGGGGTGGGAGAGGGGGAAGCAGGCTTCCCACGGAGCAGGGAGCCTGATGCGGGGCTCGACGCTTAATGACTGAGCCACCCAGGTGCCCCAAGTCAGCAGCAGTCTTGGTCAGATGCATGCAACGTTGCCAGGGGCCCCCGTGGTTTAGCTGGTTGATGAGGGGTAGAGGTGCCAGGACATCCCTAGTGAGGGGAGAACTACTGGGGTAGCAGTCAATCACTGGCTATTTCTGATCCCATTGGCGAAAACACCTCTCATGTGTGTTACCTTGATATCATTAAACATCCAAATCTCCTGCCTCTCTTTATTCTTCAAAACACCACAAGCAGGGTGCCTGGGTGGCTCAGTTGGTTAAAGGTCTGCCTTCGGCTCAGGTCATGGTCCCGGGGTCCTGGGATTGAGCCCCACATCAGGCTCCCTGTTCAGTAGGGAGCTTGCTTCTCCCTCTCCCTCTGCTGTTCCTCCTGCTTGTGCCCTCTTGCTTTCTCTGTCAAATAAATAAATAAAATCTTAAAACAAAACAAAACAAAACAAAATACCACAACAGCTTTAATATGATTTGGCATCTCAGGGAGGTCCCCAAAGGGAGAGGATGCAGTGATCATACCAAGTGCCTGAATTTCCTTTCCCAAGACCGTGTTCTCTCACATTACTTAGTAGAGTGGTTTCTGATTAGGATTTGGCTGAATTGAGGAGAAAATGTACTAAAAATGGCAGTGGGACTATTTTATGTCTTTGCCTGGCTTTGCAGAAACAGGCTCCGTCTTCACAGAACTGTTTCTAACATTTCCTCTCAGTCGAACAGCTGGAGGTGTGACGTTAATGTGGCATATGGTGGCTGTCGCTGTGGAAAGCCTTCCCACAGGGTTGGGGGTTCTGATAGTCCAAGCTTACTGCTTTGGAGTGTTTCAGCTTAAAGCACAAAAGGAACTTAGACGTTCGAGAATATCCCTTAGCACAGAAGCTTTCGGGAGCGGCATGTGCATCAGTCACACCTTGACACATTCTAGATAATCGTTGGTTAGGGGTTAACTTAAGACAAGTACCGTATTGTACGTGGCTGGTGGAAGAGAGAGTCATGTGCTTCAGGAGCAAATATCAAAACTAACATTTTACCATGGAAATCAGGAAGCCTGCCTACCATTACTTGTCATGGATTTAGAATACAGCAGACCCGGCCGGTCGGGTTTCAATTCCATTTTGAGTCTGCTCAAGTGTCTGAAGAGGTATTTGTTAGGAACTTAGAACTCTGATACCTAAAACATCATCACCCATAGTAGGATCAATGGAACGGGGTTGGCTTGCCTTATTTATTTAGCAAATGTTTTATTGGTAAACATACAGAAAAATCACACATATACCAAGTCATCGAGAACCCCAAACTTCTCCCTCTGCTTTGATCTTAGCTCTCCCTCATTTTCCTACTTGTTATTCTGTAATGAAATCTCAGGCCAGACCATGAAGCTAGAAGGGCTGTACACAGGCTCTTGTTGCTCATTACTGCTGTAAACCAGAGATAAGTGGATTTTCAACGCATTTATTTGATCTGCAAAATTTACTTCCTTTGCCATTTTATTTCAGGATCTAAGGGATGAGAATGAGGCTGGGGCCACTGGATGAATAGTTATTGCCTTTGTAACAACCTTCAATAATTGTTAAGACCGGCTCTTGTGTTGCTGAGAGCTCATCCAGAGTTAGACACTCTCCTGTGTCCCCAGTCACCAGGCGCCTAACCGAAACCACCTCACCTTTATCCTCAAAACCGATCGGGTGTTGTTGAAAGTCAGGTGTTTCTATTTCAAAAGGGAAAAAGTGGAAGGAAATCAATTATTGTTTAGATAAGGAATTATTTAGATAAAACAGTCCAAAATTTTCTTATACAAATGTTGGTAAAAGAGATCAGGAAACAGAACGGGTTTATAAGAGGAGAAAATGTGTTGGTAAATATAATATCTGAAATTTATGAACCACGTTCACTTATTGAGCATGTAAAATATTTTACCTATTACTGTAATCTGTCTAAATCTTCTCCTAGCCAAATTGTGTTATGAATGAACAAATAAATACATCTCTTCTAACCTCATACCTCCCATGGGGAGTGTGTATTGGATTGGTTGCTATTATCCTTATTTATTAGAGAGGGAAACAAAAGGACTAACTTGCTAAGTAAGGAACTCTGCATGAGTTAGTGGTAGAACCATTAATCAGTGAGTGTATTTTAAGCCTGAATTTCCCTTTTCCATTTCTGCTCTTATACAGAAGATATAGAGGGGCCTTTAAAACCACCAGTAGGGATGTACTAGTTTAATAATCTATTTCTGTATAACAAGTCACCCCATCACTTGGCTTAGTGGCTTAAAACAACGGCTGTTTATTCCTTCTTGTGATCCTGTGGGTTGACTGGGCTCATGGGGCAGATATTCTGCCGAGGTCACACGCAGCTGGGAGCTCAACTGGGGTGGACTCTCTAAAGAAACCCCGGGTCTCTCTCCTTGTCCCCTCTCATCTTCAGTGTCTAGCCCGAGTTTCGTCATAACATGGCAACTGACTTCCAGGAGTGAATGTGCCAAGAGAGAACACTCCAGTGTGCAAGGGCTTACCAAGCGTGTTTGCACCATGGTTGTTAAGGTTCATGGGTCAAAGCAAGTCCCAGAGAAAATGTGGGTGGCGGGTGGAAGGAGTTACACAAGTATGTGAACCTGGGAAGATATGTTTATTTGGGGGCCTTCCAAGTGGATTCATGTGGGAAAGGAAGACTCTGAGGCTGCCAGGTCTGGTGCAGTCCATCGAGCATGTCTGTCCTGGATGAAGAGAGGCGGATTGTATATATTATCGTGCAGGTGGAGAATACAACTAGCCTAGCAGCCAGGAATCCTGGTAATAAAAGGTGTGCTTGTCAGCTATATTATTTCAGTGAGGGTCTGACTATTGAAATGGGTGACAGAGGATGTTGCCTAAACCCCTCATTGAATCTTCTTCCTTTGCGGAGAGAGTACACGCTGAGAATGGGTGAAAATTGGCACCTTTCTGAGTGTCCAGACAGCTGGATGGATGGAATTTGGATATTTCTGTTGTTTCCATCTGTTGTTTCCATATTTCTTTTTCCAGCAAAAGAGACAGATTTCAGCTGTATTTGGACAAATGGATTGATATAGAGCATGGGGTATATGAAGCACTTTTAAAACCTTATATTAAAAGTATCACTGGGGTGCGTGGGTGGCTGAGTCGGGTTAAGCATCTGCCTTCAGCTCAGGTCATGATCTCGGGGTCCTGGGATCGAGCCCTGCGTCGGGCTCCCTGCTCAGCGGGAAGCCTGCTTCTCCCTCTCCCTCTGCCCCTCCCCCCATCATGTGTGCGGTCTCTCTCTCTCTCTCAAAATAAATAAATAAAATCTTAAAAATTAAAAATATCACCATTGCTACTGTGATTATGAGTAGCAGTATTCTACACAGAGCTGAAATTACTCTCAACCATCTGTTAAGTACCCATTTCCCAAAGCAGTAGAATTGGCTTACAGAATGGCTGGTTTTACTCCCCACGCTGCTCCTCTCCCTCTCTAAAGGCATTTTCATAGGTACTTGTGCCCGAGGATGCTGCAAGACCATCTGATTTTGACTGTTATTGTTCTGCCAAGCCCTGCCCATGCTTCTGAGACCATAGCTTGCTTTTCTCTTGTGTGCAGCTTCTAATGTACCCACGTTTGGGATTTAAAGGAGAATTTGGATAGCTGTAGGGCAGCATGCCCCCAGGAGGGGCTGCATGCCACAGAGCCGAGAGGAACGCCCCAGGATTACCAGGCTTCCTGAATTCTCATCCTGCCTTTGCCACTGACCAGCTCTATACATTTAGAGAATGAGTTTAATTTATTTGGGCTTTAATTTCTTCAACTTCACCGGGAGGTGAAGCTATGAAATCTCCATTGTCCCTTTTCTCCATTATTTTAAGATAATCACGCTTCTTTTCAGCCTTGATCTCTACAGGCTTAGGAACTTTCATCTTAAGCAAAATCAGTATCAAGTTAAGTAATCAGTAATTCTCACCAAATTCCAAGTATGGAAAATTTTGAGTCCAGACCCCTGGTTCATCTGGTCCATGTGCACGCCCAAGGCCTCCCAGCAGCTTCTGCAAGGACACATGGAGAGAGGAGGCAGCTGTGAGTCTCAAGAGCCTGGCAGGCTGAGTCCTGGGTAAATATCACTTTTTCCAGGAAAACAGAAAATCTCTCCCTTTCTGATGCATGAGCAGTGCAGTGAGTGGACTCCTCACTAATCAAAACCAGTTAAAGGCAAAGGCAAAGAAGAAAAAGGAAAAGAAAAACAGTCAAATAGAAGAAAACAGGAGGTTGGTTAAGGTGAGTTAGGCCATGAGAGTTTGTGGGCCGCTCTCTCTCTCATAGGTGCATTATTGTGCACCTCTGTGTGCCTGCCACTGTGATCATGAAACCCTTCAAGAACTCCCTGTGCTGGATATGGATATCCAGCACAGAATAAACATGCTCCCTCTTTGATCTGCTCTTACTGAGATTTCCCAAGTTAATTAGTCTCTTCTGGGGAGACAGAGTTATCTCTTATTGACTCAATAACAATTAACTTTAACAATTAACCATAACCTTTAACCACAATGTGCGGCGATTTACACAATATCGTAATAGCATCAACTGACAAAGATGCGTCAGTCCTCAAATGCTTATTAATTGGGGACCTTTATCCCCAAAGAGCTGTGCTGAGCACAGGTCTGCCAGGCCTTGAGTTTGACGATTTAATGCATAACAAATATGGGAAAAGTTATTCCTGTGCATATGGCTGCTGTGGGAGGGTGAATAAAGAACGAGTCAGGGAAACTGCATATTTAGGAAGAAGTTCTATTTGGAAACTACCATTAGCAGCTGTTTATTTGAATACTTTTAACTCATAAAATCAATATATTCTCATTATAAGAATATTGGAAAAACTAGAAAGCTAGAAAGGAGAAAAATAATCATAGTCCTATCACCCAATATCTTGGTATTTTTATTCCAGTCTTTCTTTTATGCACCTGTGCTTTTCCCTCACCGTCCCTTTCAGTCTTTCCAACACCAACTATCATCAGGCACTTTTCTTTTTTAAGATTTTATTTATTTATGAGAGAGAGAGAGAGAGAACAAGTAGGAGGGAGGGGCAGAGGGAGAGGGAGAAGCCGACTCCCCGCTGAGCAGGGAGCCCGACATGGGGCTCAGTCCTGGGACCCTGGGATCATGACCAGCGCCCAAGGCAGGCACTTCACTGACTGAGCCACCCAGGCGCCCCTGCATCAAGAGATTTAGTTAAGGGTCTAAAATGCCTTTAGTAGCAGAATCCCCCTGAAGGGCAATAGTGTAAGAAGTGGTTCGGGTCAGCTGTCTCACCTGCTCTCAGATCCAAGCTCGGCCATGTCATAACTGTGGAACCTTGTACAAGTTACTTAACTCCTCTATACCTTAGTTTCCTCAGCTGGAAAAAAAAAAAAAAATTCCTCCCTCAAAGAACAGGTTTGAGAACAAAACAAAGAACCAGGAAGGAGTTCTAGGTAAAAAAAAAAAAAAAAAAAAAAATCTCTCATGCTTCCTAACATTTGATGTGGTTGCTGGGTTTCTGAAAATTCACCAGATACTGGGGAGTTCAGAGGCTGAGAGCTGGCTAGGGATGGGGTCATCGGTTTAGCTCAGCTCAGTTTTAGGGTTCGAACCCGAGGCGTGCGATGGCAATCACTAGGTGAGGTACCACTGCTTTAGGAGAGACACTCTGTGCTGGTCAGTAAACTGATCTTAAATGAGAGGACTCATGATGGGTAGGTCCCAGAACAGGGCGCTTCGTTTCCTCCATGTGGTCGTTGCATGTCTGTCTTCTCTCTCCCTCTGTGTCACTTGAGATCTTCCAGGAAGCAGACTAGGAGATGGGGTTACGAGTGTGAGAGGTTTACTGGAGGGAGTGACAGCTGTGGAAGATAAAAGGGAGGAAGCAGGCTGCATTGGGCCACCGCACAGGGTGATGCAGATGAGACAGTCTTGGTCAATCTGAGGGGAAGCTCTAGAGCGCTCGTGCCCTTCAGAGGATCCCCACTTTGGTCAGGAGTAGCCCCACCCAGTACCCTGCCCTCTCGGTCAGCTGGGGGCTGCCTAGGAAGAGCAAGCCCTCCCTCGAATGGCTGCTGGTAGCTGGAGGCTGTCCCCCTCTGTGTTCCTCCCAACTGGGCTGCAAGCTCTTTTGTGGGGTGCAGGGATGGGGGTGGAGGCTCATGGCTGCCACGCCAACCTGGTGAATCTGAGAGGTCCATGTGTTCAAAGCTCAGTCGTGAAAACAGTGATATGTATTGGACTCTAGTATGTACTTGACAGTGTTTTAAATAATTGTATTTAAGCTTCAAAACAACCCCAAGTTAACTTTTATTTTCTACATCTCTCAGCGAGCTTAAGTAATTTGTCCAAGTTCAATGACTAGAAAATGGCAGAGCCAGGGGATTTGAATGCATGAAATAAAATGATCATCAATGTAGGGTAGAAACTTCTCTTAAATGCTTAAAAACATAGGGGCGCCTGGGTGGCTCAGTCGTTAAGCATCTGCCTTCAGGTCAGGTCATTGATCCCAGGGTCCTGGGATCAAGTCCCCCATCGGGCTGCTTACTCAGTGGGGAGCCTGCTTCTCCCTCTCCCACTCCCCCTGCTTGTGTTCCCTCTCTCGCTGTGTCTCTCTCTGTCAGATAAATAAATAAAATCTTTAAAAAAAAATTCTTACAAACATAGAGGATGGGCTTATCCAGAAAATGTAGGGATTTTGCCCTGGTCACAGTGTGTGGTGGGAGGGAAAGAGTGGAGATAGGCTATTGAACTCATTACATACAACAGAGGACATAAGTGTGTGGTTGTAGTACGACCAGCAACCTCATGGCCACCTGCCTCCAGATCATTGGCCTAAAGAACCTGGCTCAGACTATGCTAGCATTCAGAAAGTAAGTACAGAGGAATGGTGTATAATTAAGAAGTGTTGGGAACAAGGCCTTTCAGATTCCCAACTGTCCTTATCAAACCAGAAACTGGAAGGACTGGCCCTACTTTCATCCTTTCACAAAACAAAGAGAGCCCATTTAAGTTTATGGAAAGTCCACTGACAAACGATGGGAGAGGAAACTTCTTTCTCATGACATCCAAGGTGGAATTCTGGAAGATCCTCAGCAAAAGATGACCATCAAACTTTCCCTCTATTCATTGAGCTCATCCTGCTAGTCCAATATGGAGAACAGACACCAAGATACCCATGCCCTCAAGTGCGGGCAAGATGATCCCTTAATTCCCAGCCGGGGGTTTCTGTGCAAACCTCCCTTTTGGGGAAGCAGAGATGGTGAGCTGGTGCTCAGGTCCTGGGGCTGCCCAGAGAAGGAGAAGACCATGGCACTGAAGGGGCCAACCTGGACTCGAGGGTGATTTGAGAGGTGGCCTCCAATCTAGGGTTGCCAGGCAATATTTGGAACATACTTATACTAAAAAAATTATTGGTTGTCTGTCTGAAATTCACATTTTTTTGACTTGGTATTTTATCTGTCTATTATGTGTATTTATTTATATTTCAAAATCCTTTGTTTTATCTGGCGGCCCTACTCCAGTTACAATCTCTAGAACTGAAGAACAGAGCCAAAGTGTCAATCTGAAGGGGCTAGATAGAAAGGTAGATTTTAATAACCAGGCAATGAGATCAATTAGAGATCACAGATCAAAGCAGGAGCTCTTGAATTGTTGGAATCATAAAAGTTTCCTATATGAAACATACCAAGTGCTCTATAACAGTGTTTGATGAAGGCAGGATAGCCACTACAAGGTGTGACTCTTAGATAGACACTATTATTACCCCTGTGTTATAGCTGAGGAAATCGAGGCATGCAGAGTGCAGGGGACCTACCCTAGGACACCCAAGTGACAGAATGGGGACTTGAGCGAGAGGAGTCTGCCTTGTAGATCTTGGTTCTCTGTTTATTTCATTTGCTTATACGAATAGGTGCTTAAAGGCATTAGAAACTTCCTTCTGAAGACAATTCCTCCGTGCATGGGTTAGGGGTGGGTTAGTGGAGAGGAAAATCAGACTTATCAGACTCTTCCTTAATAGTCACTGATTAATAAAAGACAGACATTGTTCTAGGAAGAGGGAGTTTTTGATAATAGTAATATGTGATGTGTTGCTAGTTTTAAAAACCCAGAAATCATGAATGCTCTCCTGTTAGTTATAATACCTTGTATTTCCAGAGCACCTCCTTTGTCATCCGTTCACGGATTTGGCAAGATGTTCATGAAGCACATGGTGTGTGCATTTCCTGCTGGGCTGAGTTTTCTGTTTGCTCTTCTAGATCTCTTGGCTGCCCTTCTCAGCTTTGCTGTGTGGACTGGAGAGTTGACCTCTTCCTCTTCATCCCCTGGATCTCTGCTTCCTGTTGGGTTTGCCGGATGGCAGGCACTGGGGGAGCGAGGTTGGAGGCTTCTTTGTGTGGCTCCCTCCCTAACAGATGGTGGCCCTGCAACGTTCAATGGCTCCTCCCCTGGACCCCCAGGGCCTGTCTGCAGCCATTGCTCAGAATTCTGATCAGTGGTCCCCACTTGACCTTCCAGGCCTAAGGGTGGTAAGCTTCTGCTTCTTGCTTCGCCCTGGGGGCTTTACCTCAGCTCATTGGTTTCCTAAATCCTCTTCTGACTCTTCTAAAGTCTCTGGTTGCCTCTTTGAGGGGGTCATCTCTTTCCTGCTGGGACACTGATTGATCCCCAGCTTCATTATCTCCCCTATGATTACTGCTGTTAGATTGTCCATAAAATCTGAAAAAAAAAAAAAAAATTCAAACCAAAGACAAAAACACTGGGGTGATGGAATTTACTTGTGAGAAAAGTAAAACTCAAAGGACGTGCATGCTGACTGCACCCCAAGGAGGAAAGAGGCTGTCACTGTGAGGACAGTGTCACTGACCAGGACCCGTTGCAAAAGCACTTCTCATATGGATTTTATCAATGTCAGTGTCGTATAGTTGTATAGCCCCACGTGGAATATCCGTTGCTGAACCACACGGTGCATACATTTCTAGTAAATATATATTTTCTATACATACACACATCTCATGTAAAGAAGACCTCTAATAATTGATTAGATGTAGCAAGGAAGAAAGGAAATCATGCAGGACAAATGACTGCTATGTTTGCTTAAATACATTTTGAGCTGCTCTAAGAGAGCTCATAGAGAACAAAGAAGGATATTCCAGGGAAGAAAATTTCACTTCTGTGTGAGGGAAAACTTTATAACAGTGTGAGATCCAAAACGAATTTACAGTTTAACTATATGTTCTTTCTTTTTTTTTTTTTAAAGATTTTATTTATTTATTCATAAGAGACAGACAAAGAGAGAGAGAGAGGCAGAGGGAGAAGCAGGCTCCCCGCTGAGCAGGGAGCCCGATGCGGGACTCCATCCCAGGATCCTGGGATCATGACTTGAGCCGAAGGCAGACGCTTAACCATCTGAGCCGCCCAGGCACCCATATTTGTTTCTTTTTAAAGATTTTAATTATTTATTTGAGAGAGAGAGCATGAGCGGGGGCAGGGGCAGAAGCAGAGGGAGAAGCAGATCCCCATGAGCAGGGAGCCTGACACAGGGCTCGATCCCAGGACCTGAGCCAAGGCAGATGCCACCCAGAAAACCTGCTATATGTTATTTCTTCACAAGGATCACTTGATTTTGGCTTTTGGTCATTTAACCTATTGTGACTCTTAGAAGAAAATTTCATGAGTTTCATTACATTATGTAAATAAATTTTTTTAAAAGTCCCTGATAACCTCTCTTAATGTAGCTCTCGTTTTGTTGTTGTTGTTCTCTTGTATGCTAAGAGCTGAATTTTAAAGAGCCTGAAAGGAAAATGGATTCTTGGCAGAAATATCTAAGAGTTAGCAGTCTTTTGCATTTTGGCAGAGGGTAGGGGGTGTGTGCGGTATTAGAAAAAAATAGCTCACAATGTGTTAATGTAGCTAGGAGAACACTGCCTGGCTCATAGTAACGGTTATGTAAGTGCTAGCATTATTACTATTATTATTTTACTTTGACAGCATCTTTTTACACAATAGTTGAAGGTTCAGTAGGCCCAGCCATGGGTCCCCCAACAGCAGGCTCCGCTCCACCCCCAACAACAGGACCCCCCCTCCCCCAGGCTTCTCTGCAGCTTGTCTCAGCTGTTGCCACCTGCAGCCATGGAAAATTACACCTGGTCTCTACTTCTGCAGAGACTGCAGAGATTGAAAAGGAAGAACAGGACCTTGCTATACAGACTGCGACCAACGAGTTTCAGGGGTTACTGACCTGCCCAGCTCCTGAATTTCTGCTTCTCAGCCGGAGGTTGTCCCTGGTCAGCTCTCTACTGAAGCCTGGCTCCTGCCCTACTGCCCAGGCCACGACGTGACGCACACGGCCACAAAGCGGTCATACTCTGTCCTCGCGCAGACTCTGGACAGACAGAACGTGGAAATGAGGCTGAGGGAAAATGAACATCAGTTTCTAAAAAAAAGAAAGTGTGATTCTTCACCTGGCAATTATAGTAGATCCTTGAGCTGGCCCGACAGACAAATAGTCATCAATAACCCGCAGCTAGATTGGGTGCCCCCCGGGTGGCTCAGATGGTTAAGCGTCTGCCTTCAGCTCAGGTCATGATCTCAGGGTGCTGGGATCGAGCCCCGCCTGGGGCTCCCTGCTCAGTGGGGAGTCTGCTTCTCCCTCTGCCACTCCCCCTGCTTGTGCTCTCTCTTTGCCAAATAAATAAATAAAATCTTAAAAAAAAAAACCACCTACAACTAGATTGGAATTTTTATTTTGTTTTATTTTTTAAAACATTTTCTTTATTTATTTGAGAGAGACAGAGATAGTGAGAGAGAGCATGAGCGGGAAGGGGGGGGGAGAAGCAGACTCCCTGCTGGGCAGGGATCCCAATGTGGGGCTCCATCTCAGGACCCTGGGATCATGACCTGAGCCGAAGGCAGACATTTAACCATCTGAGCCACCCGGGTGCCCCTAGATTGGAATTTTTAAACTTAATTATGCAATAAGTAAGTTGAATACTTCTGTTTTGTACTTTTTATTTCCTCAAAATATTTCGAGTCTTTGTAAGATTCTGATTAACTCTCTTGCCATTTTCACAGAATATGAGGTTTATTTTTATTGTTGGTTTATGTAACTGTTACAAAAAATGTAATATTAATCCATTACTGTAGTTATAATTTTTAGATACACAATTCATTGCAATGGGAAAGGTCTAGGAAATTTCTAAACAGAAGAAGACTCAGAAAAAGCCATTCTTTTCCAACAGTGTACAAACCTTGCCTCTTTTTAGATATGGATCCTATTTTTATTAAATGAAAAAAGCTATAAAATAAAAATAAAATGCAGTTGTTCCCCTATGAGCTGGCTTTAGCCAGGAAGCTTGTTTCATAAGTCTCATGCAAAAATTCACCAAGTAACAAGAAACCCTACAAGACGGAACATATAATATCAATTTATTTAGATTCACTATGACAAGTATTTGTTGATCATTCCTTATGTACCAGGCATGATTGTAGGCATTGTAAATTCAGAGATGACTAAGATCATCTGTATCCTTAAGAAGCTCACAATTCCTTCCTGAGACAGAAAGCTGGATGAAGCGTTCCTGTACCAGGAGAGGAATTCTGTAGATGGAGCCTGGGATCCAGAGCCTTGACAGAGCACCCAAGGAGACTGACGACTGTTCCTTCTGGAGGGAGCTTGCTCTTATTTAGTTATGTGTCTGTCCTTTCTGATAGACTAGAGACTACATGAGCACAATGACAATGTCTACTTTGTTGTATCCCTACCAAAAGTACAGGGTTCAACTTACGTTTTTATAGAAAAATAGAAAGAAAGAGATGGGGGGAGAGAGAGGGAGGAGGGAGGGCAGGAGGAAGGAAGGAAAAAAAGACAAATGTTAATAATAGAGGTGATTTTTTTTTTAATATTTTTTTATTTATTTGACAGAGAGAGAGACACAGCGAGAGAGGGAATACAAGCAGGGGGAGTGGGAGAGGGAGAAGCAGACTCCCTGTGGAGCAGGGGGCCCGATGCAGGGCTCGACCCCAGGACTCTGGGATCATGACCTGAGCCGAAGGCTCCGGGTCACCCACGACTGAGCCCCTCAGGCGCCCCAATAGAGGTGATTCTTGAGTCAGATATTAAAGGATGAATATGATTTTTCTAAATTGGAGAAGGAGGGAATAATTAATTCTGCCTGAAATGGGGAAAGAGACGACAAAGATTTCATAGAAGAGATGACCGTTTAGCCAAACTTTGAAGGCCACCAGCATTTGTCACTTGGAGCTTAGCTCCCCAGCCCTTGATTTGTGCTGTGCTTGGTGACTCATTTCCAAGAGTATGGAAAAGGGAGGAAAAGGAGCTTCCTAGAAAAGCCTGGCAAACACCTCATCAGCCAGGTGATGAAGACCAACATCATCAGTGTAAGTCACAGTGGTGGCAGGTGGCCTGGATATGATGTGATGAGAAGGACACTTGGCATCTGTGGTCTTTCTCCCTAAAACCATAACCCCGGTCTAATCATGAGACACGCATGAGATAAACTCAAGTTGGAGCACATTCTACAAAATCCCTGACCGGGACTCCACAAAACTATCCAGGTCACCAAAAACAAGGGAAGTCTGAGAAGCTGTCATAGCGTAGAGGGGGCTAAAGATACATGCCAACCAAATGTGATGTGGTATTGGGGGGGGGACCCTGGGCCAGAAAAAGGACATTGGGGGAAACTAGTAGAATCCAAATAACGTGTGGAATTTGGTTAATGGTGATGTACGAGGGCTGGCTCCTTAGTTACGACAAATGTGGCATATTACTGTAAGATGTTAACAATAGAAGGAACGGAGGAGGGTTTTGAAGAAACTCTGTGCTATCTTTGCAACTTGTCTGTAAATTGAAAAATATCCTAAAGTAAAACCATACTGAAATTAAACAAGAAGAGGCATATGCTATTTCCAATCACAAAACTGACCCAAGAACTCAGAGCTCCTTGCTCACACTAGATCCTGCCTCTCAGATACCGTCACTCAGTACTATTACCAGATTACTAAAATAAATGAAGTCTGTGTTTCATTTGTCAATAGCTTGCGGCCGGGAGTGACCAAATATCAAATAAATATACCAGCTGTAATTAGAGGGGAGAAAAGAAATCAAGTCAAATTGTGTATGCGAATGGTCTGCAAAACAAGGCAAAACGGCAGAGAGAAAGAACACTGTTCCACATCGTCACTTCCATCCTCATTCCGTCGGCCAGGGCCAGAGGGGCCGCACGTCACCCACGTGGGCGAGGGGTGGCTGGTGTCCCCGCAGTGTGTCCAGGGATCTGAAGCTAAGTGCCGCATTAGTTCCTATGACTTTGGGCTAGGATTTGGAATTTTTCTCTGCCTATCCTGGATGAGCGTCACCCTTGGTCCAGTCTGGCCTTGAGAACGTGAAGTCCCTTCTCGTGTGTAGGGCTCCTGCCAAGCGTGCCCAGCCCAGCAGCCCACGAGCAGGGATAATAGTATCTGGGTTGCAGCATGACAAGCCATTGGAATTCAACAGAACTGAGGCCGGGGAGGGGAGCAGACTTGAATAAAGCTGGGACCAAGCACGCTCTGCAGGGGCTGCTGCAAGGGCCCCGGGGGCCTGGCCTGGAGGGCTTTGCGGGAAGTGGTGGGGGTGAGGTCGAGGAGGGTGTGCTGTCGGACTGTGAAGGGCCCTGTGCGCTCAGGGGAGGAGATTTCGCCCTTGCTGAGTAGAGAGAACCACTGAGGGAATATTGAAGGGAGGTTGCCTTGCTCTGGGCAGATGAAGCCCATGACGGTGCTCAGGAAGAAGCGCGGCCCACAGTCTGGTTAGACACCAGAATCTGGGACGTATTACCCGTGGTCATTCAAATTACCATGAGCGTTTTGGAGTAGAAAGCAGTAAAAGGAAGTTCAAAGGTGTGAGGGGAAAGTTGTCAGTTTTAACTCCGGAATGTATGTATCTATTGTGTATTATGTGTTCTTGAGATACGTGAGAAAGCGATTTCCCAGAGGTCCACACTGAGATGCTTGCTTCTGGGAAACTGCTCCGGGTTAGCTATGTTCGCGCTTTCTCCTCTGACTTTTCCTGAAGCAGTGTATCATCCTTATTTTCGCTTCTCCTGCCCTCAGAGTGGCAGAGGAGTGGTTCACCGGGTCACTTCCGCCTTTGATGAATTAGCTGCTGGGCGAGGAGCCAAGACCAGGCAATTCCATGTTTACAAAGGGCCTTGCTGCATCTGCTGGGCTAATCCCAGTTTGTGGGGCCAGCCGGCGGCAGCGTGCACTTGCTATGCCCCCGAGAATCTCCTGTTTGCTAGCGTGAACTCCTCATCAGGGTCCCCCCATTTCCCCTAGAGCTGCCACTGGTTGGGATTTGTTTCAGGAAGGAAAGCCCTTGAGTTGGTTTCTTTGCCAGAGGGTGCAGTCCACTTTGACAGCACATACTGTGAAAGGCGAGCAGGAATGGGGCAATAAAGGGACGAGTGCTTGAGGGAGAGGCGGTGACTGCCCTGGGTCTTCCTCGGAGGTGTGGCACAGGGCATCTGAGAATTGGGCTCAGCCAGTTGCCTCTGCTCTGCAGAAAAAAACTGTCTGCCATTTTATGAAGTGCTCTTTAGGTAATAACCATATCATTGTTCTAGGTACTTTACTCCTTTGCGGAGGTTCTTTTTTTTGTGATCTCTACACCCAACGTGGAGCTCGAACTCACAGCCCTGAGATCAAGAGTCACACTCTCTTCTGACTGAGCCAGCCAGGTGCCCCTCTTCACAGAGATTTTTATAGCATCTGTGGGGTCCCTTTGCTAAGGAGAATAGGATTGTGTACAACGGCGAAGCACAGTGTGTAACACGGGGGTAAAAAGAAAGGAAGTATCAGCAGCTTGCTGTTAAGTTTCCAATATCTCTTGTTTCTTTTGGCCGTGGCTTAATTTTGCTTTGTTTCAGAAAATGTTAGCATATAAAATTCAATTTGGCTTTCCTCCGTCCTCGATTAGAAGTTAATGAATTTTGCTGGTATTTGATCTGGCCACAGGCTATTTCATTAGCTAAATAAAAGTTTCATTAATTTTAGTGATGTCATAATTATACCGGATGGTAGACTCTGGTGTAAGCATGTAGTTAGGCTGTTCCCAGTTTCATCTTTTATATTTCCCCCGGAGGTGGATAGCAGGGCCTGCTAATTTACATTACTACATACATATAGATTTAAAAAACCCAGCATTTAAGATCAGTTCCTGTCATTGTTCTCTTCTCAGTTCTTAGGGTAATCAGAGGATGCTTTTCTGGGGGGAGGGTCTGCCTCCAGAAAGAGGGCCCTCTTGGGGACTTGAGGGAATGGAGCAAGCAAGAAGATGCTCAGACAAAACCCATTAGGCACCTGGAGAATTTGACATGCTCTGAGGAGAGGGACAAATCGTGGCTCTATGCCACTTCTTTTTCATAAAGGAAAGAATTTTAGATCCATTATATGAATATGTTTAAAAAATAAATCTTTGTTCCTGCTGGTAGCTTTTAAGACAAGTAGAAGAAATGATTGTTTTAAATGGCATTTGAAGGGGCACCTGGGTGGCTCAGTCGTTAAGTGTCTGCCTTCGGCTCAGGTCATCGGGGAGCCTGCTTCTCCCTCTCCCACTCCCCCCTGCTTGTGTTCCCTCTCTTGCTGTGCCTCTCTCTGTCAAATAAATAAATAAAATCTTAAAAAAAATAAATAAATAAAATCTTAAAAAAAATAAATAAATGGCATTTGAATGGTACAGCTAAAACCAAATGTAACTATTGCTGTGCAGTTTAAAAACATTCAGAATGACAGCTATACATGACTGTGGGTGGGTCTCACAAATATAATCTAGACCCAGAAGATTATATACTGTATGATTTATTCATATAATAATTACTTACATAATAATTACTATATAATTACTTATATAGACTAGAGAGTGGTGTTAGAAGACCAGAGAGTGGTTTTCACTGGGCATCATGATGGGAGGAGGGAATGCAGGGGGCCTCTGGGGGGCTGGTGATGTTTGCTTTCTGATGCTGGGCGATGGTTACGTGAGCTAATTCACTTTGAATTAGGTCACTGCAAGCTGTGTACATTTTTGTAAATAGTTTGCACTTCCAAAAGTTTCAAAAAGGAAATAACCTCCCACCAAAAGAGAGAGAGCATATTCATATAAATTATTTCATTTAACTTTTTTTTAAAAAGATGTATTTACTTATTTGAGAAAGAGTGTGTGAGCAAGTGGGGGTGGGGCGGGTAGGGGCAGACAGAATCTCGAGCAGACTCCCTGCTGAGCGGGGAGCCCTACACGGGGCTCAATCTCACAACTCTGAGATCATGACCCGAGCCAAAATCAAGAGACAGATGCCCAACCGACTGAGCTACCCAGGTGCCTTTCATTTAACTTGTTGATAACAAGCTGTAAGGAAGGTGTGTGGGGTGTTGGTCCCCAACCCCCTGAGATGTTGTGGGTCTTGGAGAATTGCTCTCTGCTCCTGAATTGAGAAAGGCCTGACCCATCCATCTTCTGAGGTGGGTCCCGCACATTCCTACCTGTTCGTGTGGCTCAGTGATCGCAATGTGCCCGCAGCAGCAGGGGAGATGAGAGGAAGCAGAAAAGCCCTTTTGACACTTTGATTAATAAAAAAACTGAGATATGAAATATGCAGTTTCAAAGCCAAATGGACCCGCTGTTAATCTGCTCTGCAAGTGTATACGACCTTTGTCTCTCTTAGCCCAAGAGAGAGATATAGAGGTAGGAGAACATGAAGGTTTCTCAAGGGAACAAAGGGGGAGGATGACCACCACCCTGGGTGGTAGAGCCCACCAGGTGCTAGCTCCCATCAACTTTTTAATATCTCCACTTCTAGCAAAAAGAGATGTCACCAGACACCTCAAGAAAGTTTTTATCATGAGAGGCAAGAAACAAAACAGATGGAAAAAAAAGGAATGTTAGAGAAAACAAGAGACAATGCTGGAAGAAAAGAAAAATCAAAAGATAAGAGCATTTTGTATCTATGAAACAAGAACAGTATGCCAATAAAAAAACACACACACACACAAAACTTGGGGAAAAGGAAAGAAATCTCTTGAAAATTAAAAAAATATAGTAGCAGAAATACAAATTAAAACAAATGTTTTTGCTTGTTATTAGAGTAAAGGTATGAAAACCATCACTAAGCCCAAACCCAAAAGAAAAGGAGCCACATCAGCTTCCAAATCCTGGTACCCATACATTGAGGCAAGTCAACCTCTGCTGTCTGCCTGATCTCAAATGTAGTGGAATCAGCAAGAAAGTGGGAAGGCCAGGGATATGCAAAGGGCTTCTTCAAACACAACCAGATCATAAACAAACTAAAAACTAAGTAGGAACACAAATCCCCACTGATGACTCCTTGTGGAAGTTTGAAACCAGCAAGTACAATGTGACCACATCGACAACTGCAGTTATGAATTTCCTCTTGCTGCTATAACAAATAACCACAAACTTAGGGGCTGAACACAGCACAAATGCATTATTTTAAATGTGTTCCACATAGGTCTCACTGGGCTAAAACCAAGAGTCAACAGGGTTGCTTTCTTTTTCCGGAGGCTTGAGGAAAAATCCATTTCCTTGAGCATTAGGTTTCTTAGCAGAATTCAGTTCCCTGGGATTGTAGCACCCAGGTTCCCATTTCCTTGCTGGCTGTCTGCTGAGAGCCAATCCCAGAACCGAGAAGCTCCCTGCATTTCCTGGTTCATGGCCGCCTTCCTCCATCTTCAAGCCAGTAATGATGGGCTAAGTTTCTCTCAGTCTTCCAACCTCTCCTGCCTCTTTTGCCATCTTCCCATCTCTCTGACATCTGCTGGGTTCTCTACTTTTTTTTTTTTTAATTCAAGTTAGTTAACATATAGTGTATTATTAGTCTTAGGGGTAGAATTTAGTGATTCATCAGTTGCATATAACACCCTGTGCACATTACATCAAGTGCCCTCCTTAATGCCCATCACCCAGTGACCCCATCACCCTATCCCCCACTTCCCCTGGGTTCTCTGTTTTTAATGTAACACATTCACAGGTGCAGGGATTAGGACATGGACATCTTCAGGAGCCATTATTTGGCCTACCACACTTCAGAACACTTTACCAAAAGAGACTTTACCTTTACCAAAAACACGGTCATACCCGCATCTCAGGTTGACTCTCCTGATTGTTGCCTGAGGGTGATGAATATGTGGCTAGTGACGTGAGGGGAGAGGAAGCAGAATATGAGGAAGTCATTGAAGAAGTCAGATGTACGTTTACAAAAATTGCTACAACCCAGATCCACTAGCATTTATGTTACTTTCAGGTGACAACGTGTGGGAGCCAGGTCCTATCAGGGATGGGATGTCACTGTGAGAATGGCCACTGGGGCTGACTACCGACCTCCTCCTACCGACAGGGCCTCTGTCTCTGTTCCTCCAGGGCAATTGGTGCTGTCCCTGTGGGTCAAGTGGAGACTGACATTCCACACGTGGCGGTCACATTTACTCAGTCAAAATCACAACCAAGGAGTCCGTCAAAATGTTTCACTTGAAGCAAAGTTCAGCCTCATGATAATGTGGGCTTCAGCATCAAAAACATGTCCATCAGGCACACTTGTTGCAGCAAGAATGACCTCTTCTCCCATGGAAGCTGCCAGCTTTTCTGCACAGGTGACAACCCTGTGCCAAACAAGCCAAATCAGAACTGGGTAAGCCCTGGGGCTGCACAGCCATGGTTCTTCGCAAGGAGAAGATTGACCTGGTCAGAAGCTGGAAGAGGCACAAGGTCTTCAAGTCTGGTGATGATGCCAACATTGGCATGGTTTCTGGCAGGGCTCTCCAGATCATCTTCCCTGGGAGAGTTTTACGGGCAGGGATCGGAGAGCGTCTGTCGTTCTGGGTGTCTGTAGATGGTTAACAAGAAGGCCGATGCAGGCAGCGAGGTCAAAATGTCTGTCCAGAAAACTCAGAGGCTAAAAGAACATTCTATCCCGTACCTGCCCCCAAGTCCCACCGAAGCCGAAGAACTAACTTGACACTGTGTGTCCTGATGGACAATTTGAGTTGTTTGTTCAAAAGGAAAAAGTTGCCTGATGAAAGCAATGTATCACAAAAGCTTCAAAAGGAAAAGAATGTTTTGTGGCCTTGTTGGTGGCAATCGTAAGTTTTAGGCTTTAAAATTGGTATTTAAAAATGAAAATGACCAAAAATTTAATGTGCACAAGTAACCAAAGGAACTATTATAAGATAAAGGTGAGGAAATCTCCCAGGAGCTAGAGTAAAAATACAAAGAAATAAGAGAAAAAGACAGGAAGAGTAAATGATCCGTCCACAAGGCCCACCCAACATCCTACTAAAAGGAATTCCATGTGAGGATGAGGAAGTGTTTGTCAAAGCGTCATTTAAATAAAAATCTCAGAAATGGAAGACCTGAGGCATCGGGCCCACCACATGCCATCACACAACGAGTGAAAAACTCCTTTACCAAGCCACGTCAGCATGGATTTTCAGGGGTAAGGATAAGGACAAGATCCTAGAACTGTCCACAGGGGGGAAAAAGCTCCATAAAGAGATTGAGAGTTTGGATGCTATTGGATTTTTCAACTGTCCCATTGGTGTCTAGAAAACGGAGGAACAAGTCCTCAAAATTCTGAGAGATGATTTCCATCCTAGAATCCTATGTACAGTCCACTGGGTATAGTCAGATGATATAAAGATAATTTCAGACAGGCAAGCTCTCAAAAATCTATATTTCCCAGGGCATCTGGGGGGTTCAGTCGATTAGGAGTCTGCCTTCGGCTCAGGTCATGATCACAGGGTCCTGGAATTGAGCCCCACATCGGGCTTCCTGCTCGGGAGGGAGTCTGCTTCTCTTTTTCTCTCCCTCTGCCCCTCCTCACTGCTCGTTCTCTCTCTCTCTCTGTCTCTTGAATAAAATCTTTAAAAAAGAAAAAAAAAAATATATACATATATTTCCCTTGTACCTTTTCTTAAGTCCTTAACCAAAAGAAAAAGTAAACCAAGAAAAAATGATTTGGAAGTCAAGAAACAGGGGATCCCCCACGAGAGCATCACGGGGGAATCCCCAGCATGTGGTAGAAGGAGCCCAGGTGTGTGGAGCAAGGCCTGGAGAACAGCCCGTCCAGGTTGGCCATGGGGCGGCTCCATGTTGCCCTTCCGGAGGGATAGTGCCAAGAAAAACAAAAAGCAAAAAACAGATACATTACCTGATGTCTTTGTCTATACTGGTGGAATTTTGTAGCTTTGCTCAGAGAATTTAAGAATCAGTGAGGGAGATGGACAACGATGTCAATACTATCGAGTATACTTGCTCCCTCCAGAGAAACAATACATTGCACTACAAATAAATTATAATTATAGCACATTATACGGTTCAGTGTTGAGCCATATTTACATGGTTGTTCAGAGTGGGACCATCAACTATTCATTGGGCTCCAAATTGTGAATATAAGTCCATCAAGAGGTTGGGGGTGAGGGAGTGGAAGTGAAAGGGAGAGATGTTGAGAGAAGGGAGCTAGATTCCAATCCCCCGAAATAAGTCAGTAGATGATGTTTAAAACTGCCACATTTTATTTATTTTTTTAAAGATTTTATTTATTTTTATTTGAGACAGAGAGAATGAGAGACAGAGAGCATGAGAGGGGGAGGGTCAGAGGGAGAAGCAGACTCCCCGCCGAGCAGGGAGCCCGATGCGGGACTCGATCCCGGGACTCCAGGATCATGACCTGAGCTGAAGGCAGTTGCTTAACCAACTGAGCCACCCAGGCGCCCCTAAAACTGCCACATTTTAAAGAACCCTTCTAAGTGTAGCATTTAAAAATATAGAGGCAAATTTCAGAAAAAAAAAAAAAAGCTGAAAGGGCTGCCTCTGATTGAGAAGCTCAGCAGATGAGGAAAATGTGTCAGGAGACCCTTCTTTTTCATTGTAGGACTTGTGGTACCATTTTAAACTAAAAATGGTGTGCATCTCTTGCTGTGATAAAAATACAAATTAAAAAATGTAACTAACATTAGATTTCTCCGCTATAATAGCAGCCGTGGGCTCCGGTGCTGCTCACAGGTGAATCTTGTGCGCGGTGGGACTGCTGCCCGCATCACACGGCAGAGACACCAATGTCCCGGGGCCGGTCATGCGTCAGGCCGCCCGAGAAGCTGGCCCACGCCGGTCTTGGCAGGCTCCCCGCAGACTTCCCGGAGGCCACATCGTTCTTCCCCCAGAATCAGTGCATTCCTGGGAAAGGGTTGCTTAGATGTACTGAGAGCCGAAAGTGCCATATACTGAGGTCAGGAAATAAGAATGTAGGGTGATTGTCTGGATAATTGTGAATAATTCAGGTAAAAAACACGCCATCATTTACTGGGGAGCATATTTTGAATTGAATTTCCTGATTTGGGTGTTTATCCTGATCGAACTTGCTAGACTTCTGCTGGATAGATGCTTCTCCCTTGCTTGCTTGGTAGCCCAGTTTAAGAGCCTCCTAATGGAGTTCTTGCCTAGCCCCAGCCTGAATCTAGCCCCCATGTAGATGAACGCGAGTCCCTTTTGTTGATCTTAGAACTCATACTATCCTTGCTCAGTGGCTTTGAGTCCAAATAACGGTCTTTTTCAGGCCATCCTTCATCTTTCTGTGGCTCCTTTGCTTTGAGATCTGTGCTAAGAGCTGCCTGTGTTGGGTCAGCAATCAGAATTCTGTTGGTTTAGATAGCAGAGGCTGGTCCAGCTAGGCTTCCCACCCCCCAATCTGGCTTTCCTGTGTTTGTGTGGGGGCTGGGCAGCAGACGCCAGACGCAGAGCCTCCTGAGCTGCACAACTGACCCCCATCCCCGAGGGTCCTTGCCCTTCAGAGCTGGCTCGGGCCAGCCTGTCTCTGAGACAGCTGGGCTTGGGTGCACCGGGGTGATGCGGTGGTCTCGTGTGTCACGGCTTCTTGCATAATGCAGGCCTGGTGCTGATGGGGCTAGAACTGGACTTGGAAATTCAGCTGTGAGTCTGTGAGCTCCCGGAAAAGACCTTCCTGTTTTTTGTTTGTTTGTTTTTACAAATGTCAAATAAAACAAAAGAATGGATTGATGATTTGTCCAGAATCAGTTCAAAGGATCGCTCTTCATTTGGAACATCTAGAACAATGAGAGAAGAGAATGCAATGTTCACGACATGAATTAGTCCCTTGATTCTTGGCATTATTTTACATGTGTATGCAGAGCTGGGCTGTTGGGCTGGGTCTGCTCTAAATGCTTGGCCTGTCTTGGAAAACTTCATGGTGACCTTGACAATCTGGGTTTGGCCTGGATTTGGCTTTGCGCTAGACAGAGGCATGAATTATAATCAGTCCAGGAGCACACCCAGCCATGAGTAGGCACAGGTAGAGAGCTGTTCCTAGCCCTGAGGGCAAAGTGCTCTCGGGGGCACTGAGCTGATCTGAATGACACTGATCGAGGCTCCCCATAGCCTGGCCCTGGGATATGCTCTGGCAAGTATTCACTCGTCACGGGTACTATCCCTGTTCATTATGAAGAACCTGAGCTAATGAAGGTTTACGTGACTCACCAGAGCTCATAATTGGCAAAGCCTGGATTCGAACCCTGGTTTCCCAGTCACAAGCCCAAACTCTTAACCACCCTACCTCCCTCTCCTAGAAGCTAGTTATGTGACTGGGGGCAAGTCATTTCCTTCTCTGAACTTCTGGGGCTTTTTCTGTCTACAGTGAGAAGTTTTGACAAGAGAAACTCTGGGCCTTTGTGTGCTCTGGGACGCACGCCCTGCGTGTGGCAGGGGCTCACACACAGTAGGCACCTGATATGTGCTGGGCTGAATGAGTGAATGATATATGAGGAAACGGCTCTTTCTCAGTAGCAGAAAATCACTTACCTATGCAGGCAACGAGCTCCCGTTTGGAAGCCAGAAACTGTGGAGATGGGAGTCCTAGGGCACAAAAGGGCCCTAGAGTAGTTTCTCTTGTCAAAACCGCCATGGAAATATCGGGAATGACTTTGTATTGCAGTCATGTCTACTTTTTACATCCGTAAGATTGCCAGCTTCCTGAGACCCGGCCCTCACTGTATGTTTTGCCCTGCATGTTCTCAAACTTCAGTAGGTAGAAGACATACCTAGAGAGGCTGTAAAAATGCAGATTCCTTGGCTTCACCCCCTAAGGGGTCCTGACTCAGGAAGTCTGGGATGTGGCCTAGGAATCTGAATTTTCACACTCAAGAAAAACTTGGTGCGTTGTTCTATGGTTCTCACTGTGGAACATTCTATGCTGGATAAGCTCTGGAAAATCAGTTACTCGATTAAATCATGTGTTTCAAAAGACCCGTCTTAACCCACGCCTGTGAGTGGAGGGTCAGGGTGGGTCCAGTTCAGGAATGGCGGGTGTGCAAGGGAGTGCTGAGTCCCCAGGGGCTCAGGTCCAGGTTGGGTGGCCCACATTAAGTAGTAAGACAAAAAGTAGGAACCCAAATGATGCAGAACCAGGCAAATTGAATGGTGAAGAGAAAATGACCAGAAAGGGAGCCAGTCTGTTTCTACAGCTGCACGGGCATGTCAAGGACATGGGCAGAGCAGATCCTGAAAAAGTGACCCAGGCAACCCCCTGTGAATATCTGAGGTCCACAGCTCAGGATGTCCTGGGAATAGGGGCCATGGTGGGGAGAAGGGGCTGCTGGATGCTAGCAGGGCCTGTGCCTGGGTGGTGCTGGGCCCTGATGCTATGCCCCATGTCCCCATTGTGAGGCCCAGGGTCCTGCCCTTCACGGGTGATGCACATGGCAGGTGTCTCCTTAGTTGGGAAAGGTCATAGGCAACAGCCACAACTCTGATCCTATATTTCAAAATGGGGAGGGATTCTCCAGAGCAAATAGATAGGGCAGTTGTTAACATTGACAAGATGGTCCTGGGCAAAAGTCAGCTCCTCTGAAAGGCCAGGTGTAGAATTAAGCAAAAATAGTAACCACATTAGAGTCAAATCATAAGAACAAAAAGGCCTTTTATCTCAATAGAAATCCTACTGTTCGACTCAGAGTCTCCTTTCTCTTCTGTGTAAAATAACCTGATCAGATAGATGAGCTGCTCTCCTCTTGGAGAATGGCAGTGCCCCAGGGAGGCACCCCGCCAGGGCCAGGCTGGGCAGCACATGAGCTGCCCCCCATCTCTGCAGCGTGCAACAAGGAAATGCTTAAGTTGGGGCGCCTGGGTGGCTCAGTCAGTTAAGCGTCCAACTCTTGATTTTGGCTCAGGTCGTGATCTCAGGGTCATGAGATCGAGCCCCATGCCGGGCTCTGTGCAGCTGAACGTGGAGCCTGCTTGGAATTCTTTCTCCCTCTCGCTCTGCCCCCCACTGCCTCTCTCTCTCTAAATTAAAAAAAAAGGAAAAAAGAAAATGCTTAAGTAGATGAGAGAAATAGAGGGAGAACCCTCGTGAGAACCACTGTCTAGCTCTAAGTGTGCGTCTGTGTTGTGATTTGAGCGGCACAGATGGAAAGGAAGGGGGGGTTTAGTTATGTTTTATTGTTTCATTGTCATCTTTTGTTCCGATAAGATCTGCCCCATTAACCCCCAAGGCTGCTTATTCCTTGTATTTTGGGGGAATTTAACTACATCTAAATTACAAATGATGGCAGGAGACACTTATTTTAGGGGCAGATGCGACTCATCTGACAATCACCTGAAGACTCAATGTCTCTTAGGGGAGGAAAACAAGGGGCTGATGGGAAATCCCAAACCAAGCTGCTGTTTCAGAGATGGAAATCAGCTCCTCCCAGAGACAAGGAGACTTCTTATTCCACTTAAAATCATTCCCAGGATTTTTACGTGTGTGTGTGTGTGTGTGTGTAGGGGGACAGAGACATAAAGAGACATTTTGGAGGGTCACCTCCATAGGAATGACAGATATATTCTCATTTATTTTAGAACTCAAAAGTTCAACGAATTAGCATCCAGCACCGTGGACTTTTGACTGTCCTAGAGCCCAAATGAGTCATCCAGGAGAAGAACTCAGTAACAGCTTCCAAGTTTCAGGGCCCCTGAAAGATCTAATTACTAAGAGCTGAGGTAGCTCACTGAGGCCTATCCTGTAGATGAGGGTGGGGACGAAGGAGAGGAAAGAATTAACATTTTCTTCCACTCTTTTTACCCTGAAGGGCAAGGGAAGGTGCACAAAGGTCAGTTCTTGGGTCTGTTTTCCCACCTCTCCCCAGTATGGAGGGTGAGGTTTCTCCTGCTTTCTCATGCACGGGTCTGCTGATCGCCCATCTGTAGCGACGCCCCCCGAGCCTCAGTCAGGAGTGCAGTCCCGGTATCAGAGCGAGTGGGTTCAAAGTCCAACTCTGCTATTTCTAGAGAAGTTACTAAACTCTTCGTCCTTGGAGCAGGCTTGATGATGCCTTTCCTTACTTCCCAGCATGGGCATGAGGGTCCCGAGCATAAGCACGTGTGAGCTGCACCTCTTCAGCTGCCTTCAGGCATCCCATTCAGCCAGATGAGCCGTTGACCGAGGCCATCACACGTGGACCAGATGCTGGGTGCTGAGGGGACCAAAAGCAAGTCAGTCATATCTTGGATGTCCATTGGTTTCCAGACTAGTGGAGAGACAGATGGCCGCTGGGCCTTGTTATGCCCCATCTCCACTTGGACCTCACATTCACTGCACACTCAATGCATCAATTGAGGACAGTGTAACTTCCTGAGCCCACTTGCCCCTGGCCTTTCTGTTCTGTCACCAAGGAAGGCTTCAAGGTCAGCCTCGGTAACCGCTCCTCTCCTTCACACCCTCTGCACAATCGGGAGGCTCCCAGGATTCTGCCTTTGTGGGGTCGTCCTCCTGTCTGTCCCTGCCCTCCTATGGCCACTGTCCTGTTGCAGACCTGAGTCAGCTCAGCTGAGGAAGCCCAGAGACATTGCTTTTTTTTTTTTTTTTAAAGATTTTATTTATTTGACAGAGAGAGACACAGCGAGAGAGGGAACACAAGCAGGGGGAGTGGGAGAGGGAGAAGCAGGCTTCCCGCCGAGCAGGGAGCCCGATGCGGGGCTCGATCCCAGGACCCTGGGACCATGACCTGAGCCGAAGGCAGACGCTTAACGACTGAGCCACCCAGGCGCTCCGAGACATTGCTTTTAATACCATCCCTTACCTGCTCCAAGCCCTCCCAGGCATCCCTCTGGCCCACAGCTGGCTCTCCATCTTCATGAGTCTCCACACTGAGCACAGGCTTTTCTCCCTTGTCCCCCAAACTTGCCCTTGTCCTTCTCAACTTTTTGTCTCTGACTTGATTCTCATTCCTGCATCCCTCCCTCCATCACCCGCAGACTTGGGCTTGCCTGAGTCTTGTTTTTCTTTCGAGAGGAATCAGGCCTCTCGCAATGTCTGGCAGCAACGGGGAATCCAGCCACGGTTGCTGTACCCAAGTCAGCCCAGACCTGGTGGCCCGGTTCTATTCATGGGCTGTGCCTGCATTTCTGAGACCAATCTCGCACTTTGTTGCAGGAACTGGCTGTATTCTTTCATATTTCAGGGCACTAGGCCCTACCTTTATAATCTATTCTAGAGCCCAGAATCTGGACAGGACTTAAAGCCACTTAAAACCACTCCCTCCCTTGCCCTTACCTCCCCACATCTCATCATAGGACACCATGAGACATTTATTTTATATGCTCAAGTCTCCTTTCTTCAAGATTCCTCCTTCCATGGCATTAGTCCAGGCCTCTAGGAATTCTTTGGAGGATTGGAGAGGCTTCTAACTTGGCCTCGAGAAGCACCCTCAGCCATCCATTCCTCCCTGCCCAGGTCTCTGGATTACGTCTTGGGCACACTTCTCTGTGGCTCACGTCTGGTCCTCTCTCCCCGCTGCTGCCCGACCCTCCCTGGCAGCACCCCCAGTCCTTCCCCATCTGGGAACGATGCTTGCTCTCACCTGAAGCACTGCTGTGCACAACCCAGACTTTGAAACGCCCTCACGGTGGGCTAGGGCAGCCCTTCTCACACTGCCTGAAGGCAGGTCCCTTGTAATAAAGCTGAGACCCTCCTGAGACCCAGCGCTGCCCCTCCACGAAAATGAGCACTGTAGCCATGAACAGGGAGGAGCCCCCGCCTCTCCAGCTCCCCATGCAGGCTAAGCACCCGTGACTCCAGCATGAACCCCTGCTTCCCAGGAGGCCAGTCAGGGCTGCACTGGCTGAGGCTTTGTACTTCTTTTTTGTAGCACTTGCCACAGTAGGGTTTAGATAATTTCCCTCGATTATCAAATAACTTGTGCAAGCTGTTTAATGTGTGTCTGTGCATGCGAATGTAGGCTCCATGAAGGCAAGGACTGTTTTGTTGACCTCTGACCGCCCCCCCCTCCCCGGCACCTAGCACAGGTCCTCTGAACAAATTCTGGCTCCCCGAAAATACCACTGTATAACCTGCTGATAAGCCGCGTCCCTTGCTTACTGCGGTCAGGGACGGCATGACCCTGACAGTTTTAAAAGCATCTCAGAGAGGGGAGTCAGAGTCAGGGGAATTGATGAGGCTTTGGGTGTGGGCTTAAAATAGTCTTTCACTATAAAGGGTGTGAGGGGTTTAGATCAAATTGGGTAAAGGTCATGATATTAGAGTTTAGGTTTAATGAACACAGACAACAATGTGAGGGTTTTGAGGCAGGGGTTCGAAGAGTCGTGGGGTGTAAATAGTTGTTGATGCTATTTATTGAAAAATCTAATAGTTTAGTGTTCCTTTGAATGGGGTTTTCAGGGCAATTCTTGAAACAAACAGTTATTTGGAGCTTTGTTTTCCTGGGTCAGAGTTTCCTGAAAGAGCAAAGTCCTGTTAATATTGACAACAAGATGCAAGGGTACAGATAATTGGAGTTCTCAGAATGAAAGATCCCAGATGTCCCGGGGCCCTCCAGGCTTCTGGAATCACACTTGAAAGTACAGGATGACCAATGCTGGCCCAGTTGTGCAATATTTCTGAGAGGTCCCGTGGGATCCTTGCCTTTGGGTGTGACCCAGTCCCTGGCCCCCAGAGGTTTGTGCAGAGCACTTCGGACCACCCCCTCTCCCATCCTGGCCCTGAGGGCCTTTCCCTCCAGTGTGGATGGGGCTCTGGCACTGGTGTTCCCCAAACACCACTCACACAAGGCAGTAAGGAAAGCGGGCTCTGTGTGAGATGGTGGAGGGAACAGCTCAGCTTCAAACCCAGTGTGGGGCTTGTCTGCTCCTGGAGCTTCCTGGCCCAGGGCCACACCATGCAGCCCATTACTCTGCAGTTTCTTTCTTAGCACCAGGGCCTACTCTCCCGAGACCCAGACCTCCCTATCTCACTTGCCCTGCCACAAAAGGGGAAATTCCTCTGTCTGAGATAATAGACAAAAACAAAACAAAGCAAAACAATCTTGAGAACTTCAGGATTTGATTAAGCAGAACAATTTTATCTCCCTTGAGCTTCTCCCAGCGCGAGTCTTTTACACAGCTTTAACATAAAATACCATGAAGGTGTGTCCCCAAAGAAAGACAGTCCCAGCCCCAGAGGAATTCTATTGTTATCCCAGCCAACAACTCTTTCCCCTACCCCATCTGCATAAGTACGAATTTCATCAGTGGTCGAAAAAATTAGGTCGAAAAAATGAGAAACTCATTTTGTAGGTCAGAATGGTCAAATACCAACAATTTTAGATTGCCCAACATGAAACCATGTAAAATGCTAAGATAATGAACTCATTCAAATTGCTCCTGGGAATTAATTTTATACCTATGACCAAACAGAAAGAATTCCAGCAAGAGGTTGAAAATAATTTTTATCACTGTCCGTATAAACCATAAGGATAAGAAGAGGGTTTAATGATGGAGCTAGAATATGGAGCAGTCTGATTCTATTTCACTGTCAGTTCTAGGGGATTGTTTGTGCTAGGAAATCAACCTGGAGTTGAAAACTGCTATCAGATTTCTACTTTAACCAGGGTTCCTACGTAGGTTGGAAAAACAGGCAGGACCGAATGGGAACGGCAACTGTGGGGAGAGCAGAAAACCTGACCCTGGGTCAGTGAGGGAGAAGGAGAGGCCCGTGCAGACCAGCATTTCCTATGGGCCCTGACCCCAGGCTCTGCTCTGAGAGGTCTGCATGTATTAACCCCCCCGGGAGGAAACGGGAAACAGGCGGGTTGGGGGAAGGGGGCGGGAGGGAGGGGAGGCCCCAGAGCAAGTGAGCGGTGGAGCTGGTTTAGCTCCAGGGTCCAGGCAGTCAGGCACTTAAGCTGTTGGCTCTGCTCTTTGCCACACACGCAGACATTGGCTCCTGGGGTTCGAGGGAAGGTTGTGGAAGAAAACGTAATCGGTATGGGGAGAGAAACTGTTTTCAGAGTTTACACCCCCTCCCCCGACTCTCGCGGTCAGATCAACACCCTGGCTGAGGGGATGGGCTGGAGGTCGCACACCACACTCCCATGTGAGCACAGGATGGAGCTGGTGAATTCTCCATAGTGACGCGAGAAACTAGCCTACTCCTCAGCTCCGTCCAGGGTAGACGAGGCACCACTCTTTGCCAGCCCGGATCTAGGCTGCCCTTAACTTTTCCGGAGAATTAGGCAGCCTCACTTTTGCTCAGGTGTTTCATTGTGAGGCGTAATCTTATTTCCTGTTAGAGACTCCCCTCCTTCTCCAGTCCCATTCTCCTGGTATGCTTCCCCATCAGGGGACATGGAAAAGGGAACCAGGAGTTTTGATTTGTAGTCACCTCCCCACCCCCCACTGCTCCTCCTCCACTCTTCCCAGCTCTGTCAAATCATAAACTCAGGGCATCTCGCACCACTCCTTTTTGTCTGCTCCTCACACATGCTCTTTACCTCCAAAATATTTTTCAACCAAGTGTCTCTCTCTCTGCCACCTTCCTTCTGTTCTTTATGGGTCACCCAGTTTATGGTATTTTGTCCAGGTGGACGAAGACAGGGAGGTATGGAACCACTGAAGCCTGTCCTACAGGTTTTCTGTTCTTAGTTATCACTTTGGCTTATAGCCTACTCGTTCATTTAATAAATATTGAAGTGCCAGGTTCCAAGCTAAGTACTAGGAATATGGAGGTTTATAGAAAGCTAGCAGTGTGTTTGAGAAACCCACTGTTTAGGGGGCCATATGGGTGTGGAAACAAGTATCCCAGAATAGTGTGGTAAGTGATCAAGGAGGTAAGTGCGAAGCATCGCAGGAGTGCAGAAAATGGCTCTGACCAGAAGGCACTCGGGAACAATATGACAAAAGAAGTGGTGTTGGAGTAGGGTTCTGAAAGATGAGCCAGAATATGCAGGTCGAAATGGTAAGGGAGTGTGTATGCTCGAGGTATAAAATAGCACAGTGTGTTGAGGGCCTGCCAGTTGCTGGGCAGAGCTGGATTTAAGGTAAGAGGGGGGTTGGCAGTGGACTAGGCTGAGGAGGGGTGAGGGTTGGCATGTGGGAAGGACTTTGGGTGTCCTACTTAGGAGTTCACATTTCATCCTAGAGGCGATAGGAGAGCACTAACGGTTTTAACGCAGCTCTGAATTTTGGTGGCATATTGGAAGTGACCGTGTGGGAAGAGGCTGGAGACGGGGAGTCTCCTCTGGAGGTCTGTGAAGTGCTTCAGGCTGGAGACAGGAGAGGTGTTGGGGCAAAAGATCAAGGGGAGATACTCGGGAGCTCCCTTCAGCAAAACCTGCTCCCTGGAGTGGGCTAAGACTGGGTAAGGATCAAGAATAACTCTGAGGTTTCTAGTTTGAACAGCTGAGTGAAAGGAGAAAGGGAGGGTAGGAGAAGTGGATGTTATTCAAAGTGACATGTTGAAGTGCCCCCTGAGAAGAGTCTGGAGTCTTTGTTCCTGGCAATATTTCTATGTGTTCCTTCCCTCCTGGAAACCCCTCCCTGCTGGTCTAATTTGGTGTCTTGGTCATGGTCTCATGCCTGGTTTCTGTGTCTCTGCTGACCCCTTTTGAAGAGAAGTTTCATGTGAACTTCCCCATAAACATTGGCATTGGATGTCCTTGATTGTGAGGCCTCCAGCTCCTGCCTGGCCCTGTCTTACCCATCCCTGTGTTCTGCTTTGGCTTCCAGAATCCTAGCCCAGGGGCCTTGCTTGTCCAGATGAATATGCAGAGGAAGATGAGAAGAAAATCATTTTTGACATGTTAGGCTGGAAGTGTCTGTGGGATATCTGTGCAGAGATTTCCAGTGGGCAGTGGGAAAGAGTTCAGGGGAGGTAGGGAACGGTATTTGGAAGCCAACAACATAGGGCATGGCCAAAATTGCTCAGAAAGAGTGTAAGTGAGAGTGAAAAAAAGCAGAAGGAGACTGAAGATCGACTTTTAAGCGATGCTAATGTGAGGTGGTTAGGGCTTGAAAGCCAGGGAAACAGAATGAGGAAAGAGTCACTAAGGTCACAGTGGACCACAGGGAGATCATATACCAGGAGCCAGGCAGCAGTGGGAGGAAAGACACAATGAACACCAGTATAAAATTGTTGCACAGAAGTAATTTTATCTAAACATGAAAATATTTACTAGCCTTCCAATGGTGACAACCCTATGCCAGGAACAGAGGTTCTTTATCCGCTGCCCATAATGATCTTACAGTTCAGTCAAAGAGATGCCATAAACAGGTACGTGGACTAAATTGCAGAATACACAGGGAACTCGGGACCATAGAGTGACCCGGTGGAGCAGATTGTTAAGGCTTCTGACTTTCAAGGTGAGGTAGTTGCCCTGTGCAGATGTCCTCCAGGTGCAAACGAGGGAGCAGCAGGAGGTCTCACAGCACTGTCAGTGGAAACATGGACAGGGATAAAGCATGAAGTGAGGGGTAGAGAGAGGAATGTGAATAGTCAGGGTCCAGATTGCTGGGGGCTTTGTGGTTTGGAGCAACAGGGTTATGGTCGTATATGTTTCCTGTGGCCGCCATAACGATTCACAGACCAGGTGGCTTAAAACAAAAGAAATTTATCCTGTCACAGTTCTGGAGGCCAGAAGTCCACAGTCCAGGTGTTGGCAGGAACTTGCTTGCCTCTTCCAGCTCCTGGGGGCTGCTGGTGTTCCTTGGCTTGTGACTGTATTATTCCAGTCTCTGCCCCTGGGGCTACATTGCCACCTCCTCTTCCATTACTGTGATCCCCCCCTCTCTCTTAAGGACACCTGTGATGGCACTTGGGGCCCATCTGAATGTTTCAGGATAATCTCCCCGTTTAAGAATCTTTAACGTAATTACATCTGCAAAGATCATTTTTCCACAGAAGGCCACATTCACAGTTCCATGGAGTGGGACCTATATATCTTTGGGGCCATTATTCAGACTACGGCAGTGAGGTAAATAAAATGGTAGGACAGGCAGTTAGGTATACTTTCCTGGAAGTGGAGGCCAGAATGGAGAGTCATACTGAGTCAGGGATCACTTTGGAGAATACTGAAGAAGTACAGGTAAGACTACGAGGACAGTGGCCACTGGGATGGGAGTAAGATCTGAGTGGCAAATGTCATTAGTGTTGTGTGGTCCTCGACATCTTTAGTTCTGGGGACAGAAGCCCAACCACACGGGATCGAAGTGACAGGAGATTTCGCTACCTTTTAATCATCTCTTGAATACTGAGCTAGTCGTCAGGGGCAGCAATGAGCCTTTGTGTGCCTGGTAGTGTGAAGTGAAGCTCAGAATAGGGTGTCAGAAAGGAAGAGGAGGTGAAGAAACAGGTTCTTTAACACCTGAACCTCTTTGGAAAAATCAGCGCTGTGTTGAAATATTTTGTCTCTATCTCTCTGCAACTGGAAACAATCAAGCAGGTAGAAGATATTTATTGACTAAGAATCCTTTGATATTTTGAGCCTTGAAAAAATCCCATCTAAGAATTTGTTTAGAAATTGGTTTTGAAATAGGTAATCTGGATTCTAAACAGTTAGTTGCAAGGTAGAAATGGGAGGAAACAATCTGCAAGCCCTGCTTTTTCTGTGTTGAGAGTGAAGGACTCACAAGCCCCTAGTCATTAGCGGTTCGACTTAAGCCAGTGCCACTGGCCAGGAATGAGCTGCCACAACCCCTCCCCCTCAAGACTCCCTAAGGTTCCAGACATCCCTGGACCATGCAGGAGTAAGAATCCTCGACTTGCAGCTTCAAGGGACCTGAAGAAGGATGTTATGCACCTAAAATCATGTAGAATTTGGGCGCCTGGGTGGCTCAGTCGGTTAAATGTCTGCCTTTGGCTCAGGTCGTGATCCCGGGGTCCTGGGATGGAGCCCCGCATCCGGGGAGCCTGCTTCTCCCTCTGAACCCTGCTCTTGCTCTCCCTCGCTATCTCTCGCTCTCAAATTAAAAAAAAAAAAAATCTTAAAAAAAAAATCATGTAAAATTGCATCTCATTACCTACAGGAACAGGATAGCTGAGTTTCTGTAGGCTTATTGGCTTCTGGGTACAAGAGGGGGTCTTATGAAAGACATGAGTTCTGGAACAGTCTGATCCTGTCTGGTGCTGGTTTTCTGCTTCTGCCTCCCCTGTTATTCTGCCTCCTGGGAGCTGCCTCCCTTGTTCTGGTTATGGTTCGGCAGACCTGCTCGGTAAGGCTGTTGTCCTCCTAGGTGACACCTGCCTCAGGCCCTTGGGGCACCAGGGATGGACTCTGTGGCATAGGAGCCTCATTTCGTGTCATCTGACACCAAAGCCACTCTAGTGGAACTGGGTGCCTCCCCTGTCCGCAGGCCTTCTCCCCGTGGGGCTGAGATCTAAGGCTAGGGCACAGGCCAGGAGGACTAGTGCATGGGGCAGACATCCGTTTCCTCCCCTCCCAGCCCCCACCCTGTTGTTAAGAGCTACAGACTCCTTTTCCCTCCATCCTCCACATCCTGCTTCCTTCCCTTCACCAGAAAAATGCCTTATGCAAACTGGTTCCTATCAGAACTCCATCAGCTTGGGCTGATTCTGAGGACACAGTCATTCATTACTTGGCCTAAGAATTTCTCTCGAGCTCTTCCTATTTGTCAGGCAATGTACTAGGTGCCGCATACACACTGGTTGGTAAAACAAGCTTGAAGCAGAAGAGACATGCCCTGGATGTTCCAGGAAGCGCTCCTTCTGATGAACCTGTACATTTATAGGCACGTGCGCTTGCCATGGTAGCTATAGGAGATGTTCTTTGTGCATGGACTTCTGTTTATATATGAGCTGTTGTCCATTAAAAGTAGTCCTAGGAGGGAATAATTCTAATATGTCCCTGTGGTTCTTGTCTTAAAAATTAAAGTGCTTGATTCGGACCTCGGCTTTCTGTAGCTCCATCTGTTCTTTTCGAAGGTAGGAAAAGAGGCCTACTCTGCTATCAGGAAGAGAGCTTGGCTGCAAGATCATTTTTATTTTTATTTATTTTTTTAAATTAAATTTTATTTATTTTATTTTTTAATTTGATTTTATTATGCCGTGTTAGTCACTGTACAGTACATCATAATTTTTTGATGTAGTGTTCCATGATTCACTGTTTTCGTATAACACGCAGTGCTCCATGCAGTACGTGCCCTCCTTAATACCCATCACCGGGCTAGCCCATCCCCCGAACCCCTCCCTTCTAGAACCCTCAGTTTGTTTCTCGGAGTCCATAGTCTTTCATGGTTCGTCTCCCCCTCCGAATCCCCCCCCTTCATTTTTCCCTTTGTTCTTCTAATGTCCTCCATGCTATTCCTTATGTCCCACAAATAAGTGAAACCGTATGATAATTGACTTTCTCTGCTTGACTTATTTCACTTAGCGTAATCTCCTCCAGTCCCATCCATGTTGATGTAAAAGTTCGGTATTCATCCTTTCTGATGGCTGAGTAATATTCCATTGTATATATGGACCACATCTTTTTTATCCATTCATCTGTTGAAGGGCATCTCGGCTCTTTCCACAGTTTGGCTATTGCGGACATTGCTGCTATGAACATTGGGGTGCATATGGCCATTCTTTTCACTACATCTGTGTCTTTGGGGTAAATACCCAGGAGTGCAATTGCTGGGTCATAGGGTAGCTCTATTTTTAATTTTTTGAGGAACCTCCACACTGTTTTCCAAAGTGGCTGTACCAACTTGCATTCCCACCAACAGTGGAAGAGGGTTCCCCTTTCTCCACAACCTCTCCAACATTTGTTGTTTCTTGCCTTGTCAATTTTTGCTATTCTAACTGCTGTAAGGTGGTATCTCAATGTGGTTTTGATTTGAATTTCCCTGATGGCTAATGATGATGAACATTTTTTCATGTGTCTGTTAGCCATTTGTATGTCTTCTTTTGATAACTGTCTGTTTATGTCTTCTGCCCATTTTTTGACTTGATTATTTGTTTTTTGGGTGTTGAGTTTGAGAAGTTCTTTATAGATCTTGGATACCAGCCCTTTACCTGTAGTGTCATTTGCAAATATCTTCTCCCATTCTGTGGGTTGCCTCTTTGTTTTGTTGACTTTCCTTTGCTGTGCAGAAGCTTTTTATCTTGATGAAGTCCCAAAAGTTCATTTTCCCTTTTGTTTCACTTGCCTTTGGAGATGTATCTTGAAAGAAGTTGCTGTGGCTGATGTCAAAGAGGTTACTGCCTATGTTCTCCTCTAGGATTTTGATGGATTCCTGTCTCACATTGAGGTATTTCATCCACTTTGAGTTTATCTTTGTGAATGGTGTTAGAGAATGGTCAAGTTTCATTCTTCTGTATATAGCTGTCTAATTTTCCCAGCACCATTTATTGAAGAGACTGTCTTTTTTCCATTGCATATTTTTTTCCTGCTTTGTTGAAGCTTATGTGACCATAGAGTTGAGGGTCCATATCTGGGCTCTTTGTTCTGTTCCATTGGTCTGTATGTCTGTTTTTGTGCCAGTACCATGCTGTCTTGGTGAGCACGGCTTTGTAATATAGCTTGAAATTGGGCAACGTGATGCCCCCAGCTTTGTTTTTCTTTTTCAACATTTCCTTGGAGATTCGGGCTCTTTTCTGATTCCATACAAATTTTAGGATTGTTTGTTCCAGCATTTTGAAAAATGTCATTGGAATTTTGATCCGGATGGTGTTGAAAGTATAGATTGCCCTGGGCAGGATAGACATTTTAACAATGTTTATTCTTCTGATCCATGAGCATGGAATGGTTTTCCATCTTTTTGTGTCTTCTTCAATTTCTTTCATGAGTGTTCTGTAGTTCCTAGAGTATAGATCCTTTACCTCTTTGGTTAGGTTTATTCCGAGGTATCTTATGGTTTTGGTGAATCGATACTCTAATTTCTCTTTCTACAGCTGCATTGTTAGTATATAAGAAAGCAACTGATTTCTGTGCATTGATTTTGTATCCTGCCACATTACTGAATTTCTGTATGAGTTCTAGTAATTTGGGGGTGGAGTCTTTTGGATTTTCCACATAAAGTATCATGTCATCTGCAAAGAGAGAGAGTTTGATTTCTTCTTTGCCAATTTGAATACCTTTTATTTCTTTTTGTTGTCTGATTGCTGTTGCTAGGACTTCTAGTACTATGTTGAACAATAATGGTGAGAGTGGGCATCCTTGTCATGTTTTTGATCTTAAGGGAAAGGCTCTCAGCTTTTCCCCATTGAGGATGATATTCGCTGTGGGTTTTTCATAGGTGGATTTTATGAAATTGAGGAATGTTCCCTCTATCCCTATACTCTGAAGAGTTTTAATCAGGAAAGGATGCTGTATTTTGTCAAGTGCTTTTTCTGCATCAATTGAGAGGACCATATGGTTCTTCTGTCTCCTCTTATTTATGTGTTCTATCACATTGATTGATTTGCGAATGTTGAACCTTGCATCCCTGGGATAAATCCACTTGGTGATGGTGGATGATCCTTTTAATGTATTGTTGGATCCTATTAGCTAGGATTTTGCTGAGAATTTTGAAATCCATATTCATCAGGGATATTGGTCTGAAATTCTCCTTTTTGATGGGGTCTTTGCCGGGTTTGGGGATTAAGGTAATGCTGGCCTTATAGAATGAGTCTGGAAGCTTTCCTTCTGTTTCTATTTTTTGAAACAGCTTCAGGAGAATAGGTATTATTTCTTCTTTGGATGTTTGGTAGAATTCCCCAGAGAATCCATCAGGCCCTGGACTCTTGTTTTTTGGGAGGTTTTTGATCATTGCTTCAATCTCGTTACTGGTTATTAGCCTATTCAGGTTGTCAATTTCTTCCTGTTTCAGTCTTGGCAGCTTATAGGTTTCCAGGAAGGCATCCATTTCTTCCAGGTTGCTTAATTTATTGGCATATAGTTGTTGATAATAAGTTCTAGTAACTGTTTCTACTTCCTTGGTGTTAGTCGTGATCTCTCCCCTTTCATTCATAATTTTATTAATTTGGGTCCTTTCTCTTTTCTTTTTGGATAAGTCTGGCCAGTGGTTTATCGATCATATTAATTCTTTCAAAGAACCAGCTTCTAGTTTTGTTGATCTGATCTACTGTGTTTCTGATTTCTAATTCACTGATCACTGCTCCAATCTTAATTATTTCTCTTCTAATGCGTGGCTTAGGCATCGTTTGTTGCTTTTTCTCCAGTTCTTTAAGGTGTAAAGTTAGTGGGTGAATTTGGGATTTTTCTATTTTTTTGAGTGAGGCTTGGATGGCTATGTATTTCCCCTTTAGGACTGCCTTTGCAGTATCCCGTAGGTTTTGGACCGATGTGTTTTTGTTCTCATTGGTTTCCATGAATTGTTTAAGTTCTCCTTTGATTTCTGGTTGACCCAAACATTCTCGAACAGAGTGGTCTTTAGCTTCCAAGTGTTTGAATTTCTTCCAAATTTTTTCTTGTGCTTGAGTTCCAGTTTTAAAGCATTGTGGTCTGAGAATATGCAGGGAATAATCTCATTGTTTTGGTATCGGTTGAGACCTGATTTGTGACCCAGTATGTGGTCTATTCTGGAGAAAGTTCCGTGTGTGCTTGAGAAGAATGAGTATTCTGTTGTTTTAGGGTGGAATGTTCTGTATATATCTATGAGGTCCATCTGGTCCAGTGGTGTCATTCAAAGCTCTTGTTTCTTTGTTGATTTTCTGCTTAGATGATCTGTCTATTGCTGAGAGTGGAGTATTGAGGTCTCCTACAATTAACATATTATTGTCAATATTACTCTTTATTTTGGTTAACAGTTGGCTTATGTAGTTGGCTACTCACATGTTGGGGGCATAGATATTTACAATTGTTAGATCTTCTTGTTGGATAGACCCTTTAAAAATGATATAGTGTCCTTCTGTGTCTCTAACTATAGTCTTTAGCTTAAAATCTAATTTGTCTGATATGAGAATTGTTACCCCAGCTTTCTTTTGAAGTCCATTGGCATGGAAGATGGATCTCCATCCCTTCACTTTCAGTCTGGATGTATCTTTAGGTTCAAAATGAGTCTCTTGTAGACAGCATATGGATGGGTCCTGTCTTTTTATCCAATCTGCAACCCTGTGCTGTTTTATGGGAGCATTTAGGCTGTTCATATTGAGAGTGATTATTGAAGGATATGAATTTATTGTCATCATGTTGCTTGTGAAGTCCTTGTTTCTATAGATTGTTTCTGAAAATTTCTGTTCTATATGACTCTTGGGGTCTTTCTCCTTTTATAGAACCCCCCTTAATATTTCTTGCAGGGCTGGCTTAGTGGTCACATATTCTTTCAGTTTCTTGGAAGCTCTGCATCTCTCCATCCATTCTAAATGACAGCCTTGCTGGATAAAGTATTCTTGGCTGCATGTTCTTCTCATTTAGTGCCCTGAATATGTCTTGCCAGGCCTTTCTGGCTTGCCAGGTCTCTGTGGATAGGTCTGACGTTATTCTGATGTTCCTCCCTCTGTACGTAAGGAATCTCTTCCCCCTAACTGCCCTTAAGATGGTTTCCTTGGTTCTAAGATTTGCGAGTTTTACTATTACATGCTGGGGCATCGGTCTGTTTTCCTTGATCTTGGGAGGGGTCCTCTCTGCCTCTAGGACACAAATGTTTGTTTCATTCCCCAGATTAGGGAAGTTCTCAGCTACGATTTGCTCAAATATATATTCTAGTCCTCTCTCTCTCTCTCCACCCCCTCTGGGATTCCAATAATTCTGACATTGGAATGTTTCATGGCATCATTTACTTCTCTAATTCTGTTGTCATGGATTTTGAGCTGTTTCTCCCAGGCCTCCTCTTTTTCCTTCTTTTCTATCAATTGGTCTTCTAGATCACTACTTTGTTCTTCTGCCTCACTTACCCTAGCTGTTAGAATATCTAGATTAGATTGGATCTCATTGATAGCATTTTTAAGTTCTACCAATTCAGCTTTCATTTCTGCCCTTAGAGACTCTATGTTGCCATTAATCGATTTCTCCATTCTAGCTATCATCTTCATAACTGTTACCCTGAAGGCCATTTCCAACATCTTGTTTATATCTGTATCCATTTGTAAATCTGTGGCAGAAGTCACAGTCTCTGAGTCTTTCCTATTTTGGGGGTTTCTCCTCCTAGTCATTCTGTTGAGGGGTGGTTGAGGGGATGTATAGAGTCCAAATTATTGACCAGAACCCGAGCAAGATGCACCTGTTTTCTAGGGACCTTAGTGTTGCTGGCCTCTTGTTCTCCCAGCCTGTCTTCTGGGGCAGGGGCCTGCCTCGCTGTTTCTCAGACAACCCTGTTTGGGTAGAGTTGCCCTGCCCCCTGTGGCGGGAGATGGGCTCAGCGGGAACCGGTTTGGGGGGCTTTTGTTCTCTGGCACCTTTCCCTGGCGGCTTTCCACGTCTCTTCTGAGAGTCAGAGCAGAAGAGACCATTTCCAACCCTCTGCCTCAGAGCAGAGAGATCGCAGTCTGTTCTTCAGTGAGCTCTCCGGGACACACCGTCTCCGTTTCTGTCCGTGCTGCTATAAACTGCAGCTTCCTGGATTGTGTGCCCCTCCGCAGCCCCCCCAGTCCTGCCTCCAGGTTGGGGCACATCTCTGCCCTTTGTGCTTCTAAAACTGCCCCCAGTTCGCACGTGTGGCGCCGCCGCTCCGGGTTTCAGTCGGGGGGGGGGGGGGCGCTGCCCTAAATTCCTTTCCCCGCTGCTACGGGTCTGTGAGTCTGTGCCCCGTCCCCAGCACAGGAGGCTATCGCTCACTGGCAGTGTAGGATCCCTATGGCCAGGTTCCCTCCCGCTGCCGTTTATCCTCTGATATCTGCCTGCAGAATCATGGCTCCCCGCTTTGTACCTTGGAACCAACTGCCTGCGATATTCTGTTTGTAGAGATCCAGATCTTCTTACATCTCAGGCTGGTTTCGTGGGTGTCCAGAGTGGTCTGGTAGATAGCCAGCTCAATTCCAGGGATCAGTTGGAATAGGGTCCCCTATTCCTGCACCATCTTTTTTTCTCCCTGCAAGATCATTTTTATTATAAAATATAAGTGTCATATACTTGTGAGCATTTCATAATGTGTATCATTGTCGAATCACTATGTTGTACACCTGAAACTAACATAATATTGTATATCAGCTATACTTCAATTAAAAATGTATAAATTATAAAGTAAGTTTTTGTTATAAATACACATATACACGTTCAAAAAAATCAATCAGAAACCTGTATTGCAGGCAGTTAGAGCTGAGCCTGGCCACGGAGACTGCCAGGCTCCGTACCCTGATGTGGCAGGTGAGCCAGCCGGGGCTGTGGGCACAGGGGTAGGCAGAATTGCAGGCACCTCTGTGGGTCTGGGTACAGGGCTACGCGTATGTGCGCACCAGCACCCATGGGCTCTCTGTGCACACGATATACATGCACACATACATCCCCTTCCTTGCCACTACGTTAGCAGGAAGAGGATCAGTTTGTAAAACCATAACTCTTGTCGCCAAAGCTCCAAGAAGAGGGAAATCCAGAAATGAAACATGCTATGTGTGAGCATTTGGCTCTGGGGGGATGTGTGAGAAAGACCAGACAAGGCCTGGAAACGTAAGAGACACAGATAAAGTGAGCTCCATGAGAAAGAGGAGCAAGGAAGAAAATCAGAAGGACATTGGGCTGCCACCTCCTCAGTAAGTGGAGACTGAGAGCAGGGCAGAGAAGGAGCTCATAGGGGACACTGCTGGGCTTTTTGTTTCCCTGAGAGCTAGCAGGGATTATGAGGAGACATTAATCTCAACAGCAGGGACAAGGAAGGTCAAATCGAGTGAAAAGTGTGTTATGGGAAGGCGCCGAGTCCAGGCGGGAGGTGAGCCGGTCTGGGCCCCAGGGCCAAGGCTTGGGCCTCTGATTTGAGGAGGCTGACCGAGTGAGCAGCCTGTAACCAGGCAGGACCAGTCTGTGCTCTCAGGGAAGGCCGGGGAGAAGCATAGCTTCATTCTTTGACATCAGGAGGCAAAAGGCCAGGAGTCTCAACTTCCCCAGCTGGGATGATTAAAGAATGACTCACAGTTTTCTTTAAAAGAGAAACCAGCGGAGGGCTTTTAGAGATGGTTGTCCAGTCTACCATGTTGCACAGATGTCTGAAACTCTATTTTATTGTGAGACTGTGCTGGTTTTTGTTTGTTTTTCTTTTAAACATTTGGCCATAAAGAACCCAAAGACACCAACTCTTTATGGTCAGTGTTGAATTAGTGGCCATTACGCAAAGAATTCTAGGGCACTCACCTCTTTAAACTATGCATGTGGTGGGGTGCCTGGGTGGCTCAGTCGTTAAGCATCTGCCTTTGGCTCAGGTCATGATCCCAGGGTCTTTGGATCGAGCCCCGCATCGGGCTGCCTGCTCCACGGGAAGCCTGCTTCTCCCTCTCCCACTCCCCCTGCTTGTGTTCCCACTCTTGCTGTGTGTCTCTCTGTCAAATAAATAAATAAAATCTTAAAGAAAAAAAAAAAAAACTATGCATGTGGCACCCAGGTTCTGCCATTCAGCCCTCCTGGCCTGTTTCCTCTTCTACTGTATCGAGGTATCCAAAACATACCCCGAGTCCCTGAGTACACTGCTTAACAGGCAAGCTGTATTTAGGGTCAGTAAACTTTTTCTGTAAAGGGCCAGATAGTAAATATTTTTAGGCTTTGCAGGCCATGTGGTTTCTGTCTTAACTACTCAGCTCTGCTGTTGTAGATCAAAAGCAGCCATAGACAATAGGTAAATGAATGAGTGTGGCTATGTTCCAATAAAACTTCACTTAAGGACATTGAAATTTATATTTTGTATGATTTTCACATGTTTCAAAATATATTTCCTTTTATTTTTTTTCCAACCATTAAACATGTAAAAACCATTCTTAGCTGATGGGCCACACAGAAACAGAAGGCAGGTGGGCTGTGGCCCATGGACCCTAGTCTTCCAAATCTTGCTCCGTTTTATCACAGTGTGAGGACTGTCAAGGTGATGAGCTTCATATGGGTCAGGCAAGTTTTAGGTACATGACAAAGCTATCCCACTCAGGTTAGTAGGCCATTTGGGATTCTCTTTGTAAATTCTTTCTTATTCCTTAGTTTTCTTCCTCTTACTTCTTCCCTCCTTTTCTTTTTCTCCTTAATACTCCAAATATTCTGGAACCTTCTTCCAGAATCCTTTTTCTTATCCTATCTTCCAGGCTGGTCTGGTTAATTTCCACAAGACCCTGGCCAAGCTGAGGGGTGTTTCTTCCTCCCCGTTTCCCTCAGCAGTCCTGCACATGGCTCCATACCCCCTCCCTTTTTCTGTCATCTGTTGGTCCATTTGTTGCTGGTGAGCTCTGGGCTCATTCTGAACTTCTAGTTGCACATCTCTGTTTTGTTGATGGCGTCTCCCTATGGTTTACATCTTTTTGGTTTTGGAGGATTAAATTGGGGCGCTCAAAGAAGGAAGGCATAGGGAGTAACGATATTACAATAGAGCAGGACTTGTCCAGCCAGATAATGCTGGGGTCCCAGGACAAGAGAAACATTCCAGCACTTTATCATGTCCTCCGCCCATGTGGTCCAGCACAGGGCACCACCAGCCACCCGGTTGTTAAAGCCAGTATCCCGGGGCGGAGGTACAGCTGATTCTTATTAACTTCAGTAGTTATGTTCTATAAAGTTTCTGTGAACACGGAATTAGTGAGTACTGAACCATTACTCTTAGGGAAAATACAGAGTTAGGTTCTCTAGTCATAACAATTTTGTCAAATGATCAATGCATAAACTTGCTTTGTGTTTATTTCTGTTTAAAGATGCCTTATTTAATATATACTGTGGATTCAGGGGCACCTGGGTGGTGCAGTCAGTTGAGCATCCAACTCTTGGTTTAGGCTCAGGTCGTGATCTCAGGGCTGTGAGATCGAGTCCTGCGTCAGGCTCCATGCTCAGTGCAGAGTCTGCTTAAGACTCTCTCCCCCTTGTTCCCTCCCTCCGCTCTCTCTCTCTCTCTGAAATAAATAAATCTTTAAAAAACCTATATACACTGTGGATTCATTAGGGTTGAACAGCACTGTAACAGATTTTCCCTGTGAAGCATATCACATTCTTCTTGCACTTAAGAACACTAGACAGCACTTTAGCACTACCCCTGGGGGCCATTTTAAATAGTGAAATCACCAACAAAAAGCACACAGATGCAAAAAATGTGGAACTGAATAGATCATGAAAAGGACACTTGTTTATAGTGTGAGAGCTGGAACAGGAAGGAAGTGCATCTCTTTGTTCACCCTTAGCTGGGAACGTGGGCATCTGCAGATTCAAATTTTTTACCACGCCATGCTATCTGTGCATTACCACAGTGAGTGTTGATTTTGGGGTTGCCAATACATTTTAGCAAGTAGGCAAATTCGCCAATGCAGAATCAATGAATAATGAGCAACTGTACACTTGACCCCATTCACAGTCACCAGCCCAAGTTTTATATCATTTGCATCTTCCAAAATCTGTCCTCTTCCTTTGATGTCCACCTTCCCCCACTTCAGTCCATCCCAACAAAGCATCTCCTCTGGCTTGACCAGTGCAGTCTTCTAAACCAGTTAACCCACATCAACTCTTGACCTCTTCAGTCTATTTTTCATCAGTGGGAAGAGAGAGGTTGGAGAAGAGGGCTGTGGGAAGACATGAGCAGTTGTCGGGGAGGAAGACATGTATGTAAAGAGGACTGGGAGGAAGCCTGCTGCTATCTTGACATGCACAGAGGTGTCGGTGGTTTCTTTTCTGTGACAACCTGTTGAGACCGTAACAAGGAGAAGAAACATGAGAAGAAACCCAGTATTATCTGAATTACAGGCACATCGTTATTTCAGGTAATTATCCCCACAACCCTATATGTATATACCATTATTACCTCTTTTCAAATGAAGAAACTTAGATTCAAAGTGTTTAGTAACTTGCTCAAAGTCACATCCAAGCAAAAGAGTCAGGGTGGAGCCCAAACTCACATTGTGAGGTCCTGTATCCCAGGCTGCACATCCTCTTCCTGGCACACAGCCACCTTCCAGCAAATGAAGGCTTCTGGTTTGACCTAAGCCTAACATGATTATTTTCTGCTTAACTTCAGGGTAGCTAAACGGCATGGAAATGGAATATTCCAGAGAATAGAGTTGTCTGTCATCTTTGGGGCTATCAAGGACCCTATCTTCACTCTTCACCAATTCTAGAGCTCCGTTTGAAATTGTGTCAAATCCAGAAAAAAGCATTCAACTGGAACTCAGTGTAATGTATTGGGCTGATGACCTTGGACATTAGGGCCTCATGGACTCATTGTCTCATATACCACAAAGGAAAACTTCCAACTTTATCCCACAGAAAGGATTTTGTGACTCTGGCTTTGAAATGGAGTAAACACCTTCTCCCATGAGGCATGGAACCAGCTAGCCATGGCTCAGACCTCACCTGCTCTGAGGACTTCAAGTAGATTGAGAAATTCAGCTGTTTCTTGCCGAGAGAATACCATTAGGAAACTGCTTTGCAGCCTTTCTCTCAATCAGCACTGGGCGACCTTGGCACATGAGGTTGGGCAACCCTGTTCACCCCTACCCCTCTTGTCCACAAAGCAAAGAACACTTTGAACTATGTTTGTGGCACGTCTGCTCACATCCAGATCCTCGGGGATCCCCTGACTTTGGACCTGGGGCACTCTCTGATAAGGGTGTAGGACCGCAGGCCGCTCCCACCAAACACGGTTTTCTGTTGCTGAGTTAGAGTGAGCACAGTGCGATTAAGGCTACAACTTGATTCAGGCTACTGGGGAGAATTAAAGAGATGAAGCGATGACTTTCTGGAGAAGAAAAACAATTCATGGTTTTATACCACACCTCCTCCCCCCTCCAGTTTGCCGCCTGGTTCTCCACAAATCTTTGTTAATGCCTGTGCTTCGGCCGAGCTCAGTGCCTGGGGTGAAGAGACAGGGAGCCCAGACAAGGTGGCCCTGGTGGCAGGGGGCTGAGCGCCCCATCCCCATGACTGGCCCTCCCGCCTGTGGTTTGCTTGGTGCTGTTGGCGCCCACGTCAGGAGACGATGATTGAACACACCTCATCTTTGACAAGTTGTCCCCAGGTCTTCAGAACTTGGGTTCGTTCCAGAAGCAGACCAGTGCGTTTTGACACAGGAAAATGGAACAGTCCTTTGTTTCTGTTTTTGTTTTATTTTTTTTTTAAGATTTTATTTATTTATTTGAGAGAGAATGAGAGACAGAGAGCACGAGAGGGAAGAGGGCAGAGGGAGAAGCAGACCCCCCGCTGAGCAGGGAGCCCGATGTGGGACTTGATCCCGGGACTCCAGGATCATGACCTGAGCCGAAGGCAGTCGCTTAACCAACTGAGCCACCCAGGCGCCCTGTTTTTGTTTTATTTTAAGATTTTATTTATTTATTTATTTGAGAGAGCGAGAGAGCGCTTGAGCAGGGGGGAGGAGGGGCAGAAGGAGAGGGAAGACTCTCAAGCAGACTCTGCACTGAGGGGGGAGCCTGAGGCTGGCTCCTTCTCATGATCCTGAGACCATGACCTGAGCCAAAATCCAAGAGTCTGCTGCTTAATTGACTGAGCCAGCAGGCATCCCACGGGATAGTCCTTTTAATGGCGAGGCAGGTAGCTTTGTCACGTCTCCTCGGCTTCCAGCTCATGGAGGCTGCCCCTGCGAGGCTGGTGCCTGCTTGTGAGCGAGGGGACGCACCTGCCCCAGCTCCTGCCAACATTTCATATTAACATAAACTGAAATAAAGGTAATTACCCTTCTTCGAGGTCTTGAGGCATTGCCACTGGGACTTAGGGGATGAGAAAGAAGTGGGGGGCAGAAAGGCATGGAGGGCTGCAGGTGCTTCTCCCACAGCTGAGGCTGCAGAAAGCGCCTTCTCTCCTAGCACCTCAGGCCGGTCCTTCCCCGGCCAGCTGCACAGCAGGCCATGTTGATGCCCCCATTCCTCTCTCTTTTGTTCCCTCTCCTAGTCCTTATCCTGTTGTGGCTGCCCAAGTCCTGTCCGGATCCACCCTCACCCCTGACTAAATGCCGCCCCAAGACCAGTGAGCCAGACCCACTGCAGAGGTTAATTCTTCCTGGTCTTGGGAGGGAGGGAGGAAGGAGCTGGGTGATGGCCTTCATTACATACACATTTGCTGGTCTTCAGGCTAATCTTCGTTTTTCTGCCTTTGCCTGCCCTGGTGAGCCAAGAGTCTTAACCACAGATACTTGGGGTGGGCCATAAGAGATTTCCTAAGATTCTGAACCTCCATGCCTCAGTTTCTCCACTTGTAAATAGAAGAATGAGCCTGTTTGAGTATCTCTTACAGCAGGCTGGTGTCGGCACAGAAGCTCAAAGGAAGTCACAGTCATGAAATCAGTGCCCCAAACCAATGACACTGCTTCCTGGAAAGTAAGCCCAAGCTGTTAAAATGCTAGACGGCCCTTAGTCTTGTTTATGCATTTTACTGGAACGCTCAGGCATGAAGTGTTCCCTGAAACAATAAAAAGACAATTTACCCAGCCTGCTTCATCTCTCTGTCTTGACTCTTTGTGCTTTTTCATAACGCTGTCCATGCCCAGAACTCTGAGAGCCCTTTTTCCTGCGGTTTCCATTTTCTTGGCTGATTGCCTCTCTCTTGCTCACTGTTTCCCTTCCCTTTTGATGATTGACTTTTAGCATCATTTCAGTGTCTGTAACTAAATAAGCAAAGCCTCTGGGTCCTGCACCATAATTCTAAATTTCACTGTAAATACAAATGCATTGTGTCTGCGGATTGGACTGAGTAATTTCAAAGCTCAAAGAAACCTTAGGTTTTATTTTCAAGTCAGTTTGAAGCCAGGCATTTATTAATGGTTGTCTGTGTAAACCAGGCACCATGCTGGCCAAAGGAACACAAAAGTGGCTCAGCGCAGAGGGGAGACAGTTATGGGTTGTTTTGGAGCATAATAAACAGGTATTGTTGAATGAGGGCTCAACGGAGGTGGTCGATAATGAATTTTCAGAAGCTCTGCATCAGTTTACATTTGGATATATTTGACTTAAGAAAGTGGGGCATGTGACCGAAAGTCCAATGGAGGCAGGGTCGGCATTTGGTTCAGAGGCTCTGTGATGTCAGGGTGGGCATCCGGGCCATCCTTTCAACCTTTCCTCAGATGGAGGCCTCACGTCTGTGTTCAAGGCAGGCAAGGCCTAAGAACAAATGTTGGGTTAGCCCTCACCTGGGGGGACGCAAGGCTCGCAGAGGCTGTGTGAGTTCTCCAGAAGCCTCAGGCCAAGCCCCGAGAAGCCCAGTATATTCCAAACTGAAGGACAAGGTGGCACAAGGGTGGAGATGTTTGCGTGGGACGGCTGAAGAGACAAGCTTTAGAATTCACGCTGGTTAGAAAGGGAGAGGAAGACAGGAGATTGGGGGAGGGCAGAAGCAGACCGGTCAAAGGCAGGAGGACATGGGGCATACTCAGGGGCATCTGAACTTGGGGTGCGGAGCTGCTCCCGGTGGCCATGAGGCTGTGTTGTATGGGCAGCTGTGGGGAAGCATTTTGAGTGTGAGAAGTTCAAGAATCTGGGCGGGCCAGTCACACACAACAAAGTCACTTAGGGTAACGGGAGGAAGGGGGAGGCTGGGGACAGGTTAGAGGGAGCAGATGACTGGGAGTCAGGCGCCAAAGTCTTTGGGAAGGGCGGGGGTCGGGGTGGGGCCCAAGAAGAGCCACAGAGAGCAGTGATGAGGGGGACTTGGAGGGCAGAGTGCCCGACAGCATCCACCACAAAGGAGCAGCAGTTTACGAAGGAGGGGACACAGGAGGGCAGATGAGATGCCCAGCGGGTTCCAAGCAGCAGTGGCCTTTGTGATGGGGACAGCGGCGCTGCAGGCTTGTGGGGAGAGACACTAGGCCTCTCAGAAGTATGAGTCTGGGGTCCAGGCTGAGGTGTCATTTTATAATGATAAGTTTGGAAAATCTGAAATTTTGGAGGTTCCTTTTCCTGGGGACAGGCATTCCCTCCCGGCAGCCCTAGTCTTGTCCTTGTCCACCTCGAATGAGAGGGCAGAGGCTTTATCCTTTCCCCTCTGCCTTCTGACCCTCAGGGGTTGCACCCTGACGTGGGAGGGCGCACTGCGGAGCCCTTGCTTGCCTTCATCTCATTGTGCAGCCCCATTCTCTCAGACAGAGAAAGAAAATCCTGTATGATTTCACTTATAGGTGGAATCTGAAAAACAGAAGAAATGAACAAACAGACAGACAGACTCATAAATATGGAGAGCAAACCGGTGGGTGCCAGAGAGAAGGGGGGGGCGGGCAAAATAGTAAAGGCAATTAAGAAGTACAAACTTGCGGTTATAAAACAGTAAGTACCACATTGGGAATATCATTTATAACATCCTAATAACATTGTATGGTTATGGGTGGTGAGTACACTTACCTCGGTGAGCACTGGGTAAGGAACAGGATTCTTGAATCACTGTGTTGTACACCTGGAACTCATATAACGCTGTATGCCAACTATAATTCAATAATAAAATAAAAATAAAACAAGACAGAGAAGGGGTCTATCCTCTCTGAGCAGTACACGGAAAGCAAAGAAATCATCTTTTGTTTTTCCTGTTTTGCTAAGGAACTCTTGGCCAAAAACGTCACCCCACTCTCTAAACTCTCTGTAAATCAAAGCCAACAGTACTCTTTATCTCTGTGCCTCAGAAGAGTGTGTTCAGGATTCATGAAGTTGTTGCCTGGAGGAAAGCTTGCCAGCTTGGAACGGGCTCCTTCTAGGGATGTTAGACATCACACTAGATGGAGGAAGAATTTACCTAGGAATTACCAGTGGAACCCCCATAGTCGCCCTTGTCCTGGCGAGTCCTTCTCCTGCCCGGCCTGAACAGGAAGGGAAAGGAGAATCTCTGGATGAAAGAAGTCCAGGGAGGTGGGATGGGCCATGTCTGAAGGTCCCTGAGGATTCCAGAGTGGGATGGGATATTTATGGCAGGAGTGGGCCACAGCTGGTCCAGATGGTGCCCGAGACACAGCATGAGGGAAGAATGTGGCACAGTCAGGCATGAGGGGGACGGAGGAACCTCCTCTCCAGGGCAACCTGAGTTGTGAGCAACCTGGGGTCTGCAACAGAATAGTTCTGTGGACGGTGGAGCTGGGGTGGGGAGACCTCACTTGTTCGCTGTGGAAGTGCTTTCCTGTAAACAGCTTCCTGGAGGATGAATATTTTCTTCTTTTTATTTGCATATGTCATTGTTTAAAAGCCTTTATTAAGTGCTTATGTTAACCTGTTGCTAGGTTAACTTATCTGCTTATTATTGTTATTAGCAAAACAATAAAAGAATATATCAGGGAGTTTGGAAAATTAAAGAAAATCACCTGCAACCTGCCACCCTATTACAACTTAATAGATGATTGATTTATTTAGAAGAGAGAAAATCTGTTTTGTTTTGGTTTTTTCCCTCATGGATTTTTTTCTTTGGTATTTAAACATCTGAGATTTGAACAGTGACGCAGTTAGGTTGCTGAATATTCAAGTCCATCCAATCCTTCGATTTTTCTGCATTTGGCCCGTGCTGTTCCGTTACTTCGTTACTCTCCTGGGCAACGTCACTTAAAAACTCCTTTTGCTAATTGAACATACTGCTGCCAGTGAGCTCTTAAATTTTTTGTTACCTTTGTAAAGTTTCCATTTTCGGTTTCATATTTCTTTAAATGTGCTATCCCACGAACATGACAGTCATGGGCATTCCAGGCCACAGACATCTCAGGACCCGAAGTCTACCATGGAAGAGCCATCCAGCAGCAGACTTATATATGCCCAAGACAAGCACAGCTCTGAAGGCTCCTCCACACCCTGTGTTCTGGGAACTTTCTGGATAAAGGACAATACTTACTCATTCCTGCTCATCTTTAAACAAAAACATTGAGTTAATGGTCCATAATATTGATCTGAACTGTCTGGAACTTAACACAACCCATTTCGGGCAAAAGGTTCCTGGGAAGTTTCACTCCTAATGACCGAAGCTGTTAAAACCAGATCCTAGGATGAGAGAGCACGCCACAAAACCCAGGCTCCTCCCCTAGGCTGGGAGCTGCCTTTGTGCCCGGCAGGGTCATTATCAGCCTCTGAAGCTTTCCAATGGTATAAAGGAGATTTTCGATGACGCTAGGTAAGGATGTTAAATCACTGGTCTTCTGCTTGAGCTAATGGTAATTTGCCCATATTAATCTGATCTTTACATTTGTTTCTAGGTATAGCTTTGCCCCTGAAATGGGGTTAAATTTCACCCCTCTTTCTGCTTCCTTACTTCCAGCCCCTCTTCAATCATTTACCCTGTCCCACGGGGAGGCTGAGCAGTTAAATGAGCTCAATGGAGTGGCATTTGATACCTGTCCTGTTCAAACAGGTAGATAGGGACCCTCAGAGTGTGAACCCCACCCTTGGACATAGGTCACACCATATACTTCAGGCTGTAAAAGTGCTGGAACAACAGCATCAACCAAATTAATCTATGAGAACACTTTAGATTTTTAAACTCTTATAATACATGTGAGTTTAACTGAAATAACCAATTACGAGATCATGACCTGAGCCAAAGGCAGATGCTTAACTGACTGAGCCACCCAGGTGTCCCAGCGATCGGTTTTCTGAGGATTGTCATGTATGGTAGGAAATAGTCCAGTCCTGAAATAAGCTCTATTTTCCCCCATTTTATTGAGATACAATTGACATCTGGCACTGCTTAAGTTTAAGGTGTACAACATAAAGATTTGACTTACATATACTGATTAAAGGGTTACCACAGGGGTGCCTGGGTGACTCAGTCGGTTAAGCAACTGCCCTCAGCTTGGATCATGAACCCAGGGTCCTGGGATCGAGTCCCACATTGGGCTCCCTGCTTGGCAGGGAGTCTGCTTCTCCCTCTCCCTCTGCCTGCCACTCCCCCTGCTTGTGCTCTCTTTCTCTCTGTCAAATAAATAAATAAAATCTTTAAAAAAATTGATTACCAAAGCAAGTTTAGTTAATATCCATCATCTCATATAGATATACACACAAAAAAAGGAAAAAAATGTTTTTTCTCTTGTGATGAGAACTCTTGGGATTTATTCTCCTAGCAACTTTCAAGCATACCGTGAAGTTTTAACTACAGTCATCGTGCTCTATGTTACATCCTTAGTACTTATATCTCTTCTAACTGGAAATTTGTGGCTTGGACCACCTTCCTCCATCCACCCCCCACCCCCAACTCCTGACTCTAGTAACCACAAACTCATCTCTTTTTTCCTCTGGGTTTGGTTGTCTTTTTTTGTTTGTTTTAGATTCCGTACATAAGTGGATCTTTTCATGTAGTATTTGTATTTGTATGGTATGTCTCTGTGTGACTTATTTCACTTAAAACAATGCTCTCAGAGTCCATCAGTGGCATTGCAGATGGGAGGATTTCCTTTTTTTAATGGCTAAATAATATTCCATTGTGTATATATTATCACAGCTTCTTTATCCATTCATCTGTGTTGATGGACATTTAGGTTGTTTCTGTGTCTTGGCTATTGCAAATAATGCTGCTAAGGACATGGGGGTGCAGGTATCTCTTTGACATGGTGTTTTCATTTCCCATGAAATACAGACCCAGAAGTGGAATTGCTGGATCATAGGTAATTCTGTTTTTAACATTTTGAAGCTCCTCCATACTGGTTTCCACAGTGGATGCACAATTTACAATCCCATCAGCAGTGCACAAGAGTTCCCTTTTCTCCACATCCTCGCTAGCATTTGTGATCTTTTGTGTTTTTGATGACAGACATCCTAACAGGTGTGAGGTGATATCTCACTGTGGTTTTTGATTTGCATTTCTCTGATGATGAGTGATGTTGAGCTTCTATTCATGTACCCGTTGGCCATTTGTATATTTTCTTTGGAAAATGTCCATTTAGGTCATTTACCCATTTTTAAATTGGATTGTTTGGTTTTTTGCTATTGAGTTCTTCATAATTTTGGATATTAACCCCTTATCAGATACATGGTTTGCAAATATGTTTTTCTCCATTTTTTTAAGCTTGCCTTTTCACTTTGTTGATGGTTTCTTTTGTTGTGTAGCTTTTTAGTTTGATATACTCTCACTTATTTTTGCTTTTGTTGCTTGTGCTTTAGGTGTTATCTCTGAAAAAGCATTGTTAAGACCCATGTCAAAGAGCCTTTCCCTATGTTTTCTTCTAGGAGTTTTATGACTTCCAATCTCACGTTTAAATCTGTAATCTATTTTAAGTTAATTTCTGGGAGTGGTGTAAGATTCTTTTATATGTGATATTCAATTATCCTAGCACCATTTACTGAAGAGACTGCCTTTTGTCCATTGAGTACTCTTGGTTCCCTTGTCAATATTAGTTAACCATATATGTATGTGTATATATGTAAACACTTCCCAAATGTGTGCTCGGACTTGCACAGACCTATTTCCTGGGTGTATTTTAATGGCATTTCAGAACCTAAGGTTATAGTGAGGGCAGTGGTTGGAATGGAGACCCTGAAAGGGTGTGGAATATTGGTGCTAAGTTCTGAACTGAAGCATTTATAACTTGCCCTTCATCATTATGATGTTCTTCTGCATGCTTTTGCTCAAAGAAAAGTCACTATAGTTTTGTTTTGATGACCAATTGGGGTGATATCTGTCTGGCCTAATCAGAAGTTCAAAGTGAAAAGCAGGGTGCCTGGGTGGTGCAGTTGGTTAAGCGTCTGACTCTTGGTTTCCACTCAGGTTATGATCTCAGGACCGTGGGATTGAGCCCTGTGTTGGGCTCCACACTTAGCGTGCGGTTTGCTTAAGATTCTCTCTCTCTCTCTCCCCTCTCCCTCTGCCCCTCCCCGCTGCTGTCTCTCAAATAAAATAAATCTGAAAGAAAGAAAGAAGAAAGAAAGAAAGAAAGAAAGAAAGAAAGAAAGAAAGAAAGGAAGGAAGAAAGAAGGAAAGAAAGGAAGGAAGAAAGAAGGAAAGAAAGAAGGAAAGAAAGAAAAGCTTTGGTAAATGCTTTCACCTAGTGCCATTTGTCAAACAAAAACCACTTAACGTTTTTGCTCTCCGGATAGAGAATATGTGCTCTTGACTCAGAATCTGGAGGAGAGAGCCGTACGATGAGGAAGGTGTGACAGTGGTGATGTGTCCTGCAGAAACGTGGGGAGAGAGTGGTGAGCAGCTCTTGGCCAGGGTGGCAGCGGAGGCTTCACAGACATGTTGACATTAGTGTGAATCCTAATGAATAAGAGGAATTCCCAGGTGGGAAAGGGCACTCTAGGCCAAAGTAACAGCATAACCAGAGACGAAGGGATGCAAGATCAGGGGCCATGCCAGGAAGTGTGAGCAGTTTGGTATGATAAAAATGTATGGTGTTGTGTTCAGAAGAGGACTGGACAAGTAGACAGCGGCCAGAGCAAGAAAAGCCCTGTTGTTATTCAGGTTTTGTTGTCTTGTTTTGTTCTTCAGACTTGTTAATGAACAACTTAGTATGGCTTTATAGACAATAGAGGCAAATAAATGACTATAACAAAATTTTGTAGCACTGATGCAGAAAATCCAAGTGAATTCTCCTAGGCTCCTCCTAGACAACAATTTTCCTACCTTGAGTTCTCTTAAGTGCTAAACATTAAAAAGAAAAGAGGAAGAAAAATAAGATGAAAAGGAAGACAAATACATTCATTAAGATCTTAGCTGAACTGGAAAAACGATAAGGCCAAGAGATAGAGGGAGCTAGTTCCAGATGGCAGAAATGGTGTCTATTAATTAGTCATCGCTGTAGTTAATTAAACATTTGGATGAACATAATGAAAGAACATTTGAGGCTCTCAGCTGAAAGGGTTAGTTAAAGCTAACCTCAGCTGAACGAGTTGGCTTTGTTCCACGCGTTAGAGAAAGTGAAAGTATACTTTTCACCTTTCAGTTTGATTGATTGCTATTTCACGCGTTAGAGAAAGTGAAAGTATACTTTTCACCTTTCAGTTTGATTGATTGCTATTTTGGGGAAGCCAACAAAGAGAAATAACTTTATCAGACAAAGCTACTGCTTTGTTCCTCAATTACAAACATCTCTGTTCTAGAAATTCATAAAAAAAAGAATTACAAAGCAAACAAATATATGAAGAGATGCTCGAACTGACTTCTACCTGAAGTCGTGCAAACTGAAATATCAGGAAAGAATGACTTTATACTCATTAACTTTACCAAAAACATGGTAACAGTAAAAGTTGGCAAGATTGGTGGTGTCAAGTATTAGAAAGTATTCATTCAACAAAGTTTTGATGGTCAAATTCTGTATATCAGATACTAAGAAAGGCACTAATGTATAGAATAATAGAAACTTTTATTTCCTTTTACCCAGTCGTACTGCTTCCAGGAATTTCCTGGAAATAATCTTCATCCCTACACTACTCTAAAGAAAATCCTGCACTGAGTATATACATAAACAGAAATAGTCAATATATAAATAACTGAAAATTTGGAAGCCATGTAATTGCCCGATGGTATAGAAATGTGTATTAAGTTATTACATTATAATTCATCCACTGCATTTGTTAGATAGAACAGGTTTCTCACAGTAACAAACAATTCCACAAATTACAGTCACTTAACACACCAAAGTTTGTTTCTTGCTCATGTAATGTCCAGTGTAACTTGAGCAGCTCACCAGAGAATCTCTTCTCTACACAGTGAGTCAGGGACTCAGGCCACCCGGTGATGCTACCATCTCAACACTTGGCTTCCAGGAGGGGGAAAAGAGAAAACATGAAAAACTCACACCATTTCTTAACTGCTCTACCTGAAAGTGATGTATCACTTCTGCTCAGAGCCATTTGGGCAAAACCAGTCACATGGTTTCAACCTAGCTACTCATTATTATGTTTTGCCCGTTTTCTGACTGGATTGTTTATCTTCTGCTGTGGAGTTTTAAGAGTATATATATAATTCTTCTTAAATATATATAATATATAATTCTTCTTAAATATATATAATATATAATTATTTTAAATATATATAATATATATAAAGAGTATATATATTTATATATATAACTTTTCTTAAATATATAAAATATATATAAACTCTTAAATATATATTCTGGAATATATCTGTATATATTCCAGATACTATACCTTGGTCAGGTAGATGGTTTGAAAATATTTTCTCCCATTCTATATAGCTTGTCTTTTCATCTTCTTGACAGTGTCCTAAATTTTGATGAAGTCCAATTTACCAGTTGCTCCTTTCATGGATTGTGTTTTTTTTTTTTAAAAGATTTTATTTATTTATTTGAGAGAGAGAGAATGAGAGAGAGCACATGAGAGGGGGGAGGGTCAGAGGGAGAAGCAGACTCCCTGCTGAGCAGGGAGCCCGATGCGGGACTCGATCCAGGGACTCCAGGACCATGACCTGAGCCGAAGGCAGTCGCTTAACCAACTGAGCCACCCAGGCGCCCCATGGATTGTGTTTTTTTGTTTTTTTTTTTATTTTTTTATTTTTTATTCTTATGTTAATCCCCATACATTACATCATTAGTTTTAGATGAAGTGTTCCATGATTCATTGTTTGTGCACAACACCCAGTGCTCCATGCAGAATGTGCCCTCCTCAATACCCACCACCAGGCTAACCCATCCTCCCACCCGGATTGTGTTTTTGACGTCAAGTATTTCCTTTGCTTGACTGTGCACTGGCTGGAACTTCTAGCAGTATACTGAATATGAGCGGTGGGAGTGTATATCTTTGCCTTACTCCCAGTCTTGGGGAAAAACATTCATTCTTTCACCATTAAATATAGTGTTAACTGTAGATTTTTTTGTAGATGCTCTTTATCAAGTTGAGGAAGTTCTCTCTTCTTATTTTTCTGAGAATATTTACCTTGGAGGCATGTTGAATTTTGTCAAATTCTGTTTTTGCAGCAGTTGGTATGATCGTACACAATACTGCAATGCAGTTCTGATGCTAATTAACCAGAGTAGACTTCACAGGTTTAGGGCACAGCCCCCCACCAGACTGCCCTCAGTTTAGATGCCAGCTACTTCTCAGGTTTCTCAGGTCACCTGAATTTCTGACCAACTGGCTACGAATTTGGGGGTTCCCACTATCACCTCGGGTTTGGTAATTCACTAGAATAACTCATAGAACTCTGGAAAGTACTATGCTTACTATGAAAGTTTCATTATAAAAGTTGCAAATCAGGAGCAGCCAAAGGAAGAGACCCAAAGGGCAAGATCTGAGAGGGTTCCCAAAACAGAGCTTCTGTGTCCCTTCCCCAGGGAGTCAGGACATCTCACCCTCTGGGCCGATCGATATGTTCACCATCCAGGGAGCCCAACCAATCTTTGGTACCAGAGTTTTTATTGGGATTTTATTACAAAGTCATGGTGGATTGAATCATTGGCCACATGATTGAGTTCAGTCTCCAGCTCCCTCCCTTCCCTGGACATTGGGAGGGTGGGCTGATATCATGTAGTTCAAGGTGCCAACCCTCTAATGACGTAGTTGGTTTTTCTGGTGTAGGTAGCCCCCATCTTGAAACAGGGGGCCCACCGTTAGTTACTGAATTAGCATAACTCAGCATTGTGGGTCCCAGGGGCCCACAATGAATAACAAAGACACTTATCCCTGGGAAATTCCGAGGATTTAGAGGCTTGATCCCAGAAATCAGGGACAAAGACCGTATCTTGACTTACAATGGGGTTACCTCCTGATAAACCCAAATATGGTAGGGCAAAAATGCATTTAATATCCTAATTTACTGAACAACTTAGCTTAGCCCAGCCTACCTTAACCATGCTCAAAACACTTGCAGTAGACTATGGTTGGGCAAATCATCTAACACAAAGCCTATTTAATCTGAAGTGTTTAATGTCTCCTATAATTTACTGAATACTGTGCTGAAAGTGAGAAACAGAAAGGCTCTATTGGTACAGTAGAGTGGTAAGTGTGTTGGTTGTTGACCCTCAGGATCTCATGGCTGCCTGGGAGCTGGGGCTGCTACCCAGCATCACAAGAGAGGATCTTATGGCATATTGCTAGCCCAGAAAAAATCCAAATTAAAATTTGAAGTGTGGTTTCTACTGCACACGTATCACTTTCACACCATTGTAAAGTTGAAAAATTCTAAGTCGAGGACTTCCTGTGAGGGTGCACCTCCACTCTCCCCACATGGTCTCCACTGACTCTGTGCGGAAGGAGGCCTTGTGCCGGCCAGTGGGGATGAAAGTCCCCACTCCTTACTTGTGTTCTCTGACACTACCCCTGAAGGGGTGATGGGTACCACTTCTCATAACATGGTGCAGGTAAAAGTCTAGACTTTTACCAGTGAGGGTGGGAGTGAGACCACAGTTTTTTCTGTGGTTGGCTGAAGTAGAGTGCTTATCGTCTAAAAGTTCTCTGTCTTGCTGGGCTGTCCCTTCCTGGCCCTTTGGCTAGAGAGAGAAGCTTCCGTGGGACTATTTGGTTTGTGCCCACTGTCATTTCTGAGTTGCAGGCTTCTTCAGCTCCAGTGATGGGTTATACAAGGTGAACAAACCAAAACCAATAAAAAGACCTGGAGAACTCACGCCATGTCATTTGTTGGGTCCTGAGTCCCCTAACCCATCTGCCTCTTTCTTTCCACCTTCTGGAGGTTTCTGAGGTTTGTTTTATACATGCTGTCCAGGGCTTTTAGTTGTACTTAGCAGGAATAAGAATGCAATAGAGATCTACTCCGCCTTCCTGGGATGTCTGCTTACTTTTAATTTTCTGCTCTGCCTTAGCTTCAGATTCTGAGAAATTTCTCGAGGGAAAATCTGGCAGTGTGACAGGTCTACTTCTCTGCCTTTTCATTCTCATTGGAATAATTGGCCTCTCAAGCGTGCACAAAAAACTCCCAAAGCTCTGTTGATCCTCTGTCCCCAGCAGCAGCCTCTGCTCAAGCAAAGCCCAGATTCTTAGCTGTCGCCCTGTCCTCAGAACCAGCAAATGCCCCAAGGGTTAACATAGCTGCACAAAGTCAGCTCACTTCTTCATGGTTCTTCCCACTTTGGAATCTTTGACCCTGTAGTCCTCTTTGCTTCAATGGCTCTCTGATGTGTGGAAGATGATTTAAATTTTATTTAATGCAGCTTTTTGTTATTTTTGGCAGGAACATTAATGTGTCCCAAGGTACTCAATGATGACTGAAAGTGAAAGCCTGTTTCTCAGAATTCATGTGACAATATTGTACATGAGTGGCTTTATGTCAGAAGCTCCTTTTTCATTGGCTAATGCATTTCAAGTAGCAAAGGGATAGTGTCACAGAGAGGGGCTAAAAGTGTGGCCTCCTAAGTTGGGGAGCCTGACTTTGAATGTTGGCTCTACCACTTACTAACCTTGGGTAATTTTTTAGACTACTTAAGCCTTGATTTCTTTCATCTGTAAAACGAGGATGATAAAATATCCATCTTAAATGGTTGTTGTAAAGATAAAATGAGACAATGTGAGTAAAGACGTTAGTGTGCTCTCTAACACACGGTAAATGAAGACAAATTGTGAGCTATTATTTAGTACCAATGTTCTAAATGATAGATTTATATCAGTCAATAAAATTTTATTTATCCAACAAATACATGTGTTGATTAGTTATTTACTTACCTGTGACTCATATCTGTGATTTTTATTGAGGCAGGAAAATACTCCAGATATCAGAGCCGTGTCTCTCCTTAACCTAGAACGGGACAGTCCATTTTTGGTCAGCATCAATGGATGCAGAATAGAATTGGATTCTATCCTGGAGATAGGATGAGGCAGATAGGACAAAGTGGGCCAAATATCACTTGTTATTGTGTGAACCCAGTATAAAACTGTGTGGAAGGGTATAGCTACTTCAAAAAAATTACATAGAACCAAGAAGAGAGAGGGTCCTCTATGGGTTAAGAAATCCACAAAACTGCTGTGATTGCAATGGGCAATATTTGGACAAGGACAACAGGAGTGGGGAAGAGAATACATATTTCATCTACAAGTTCTTGTAGTTCTCTGGATTGTAATTGTGACACAGCTTTGTTCATAGAAAAAAGATGAACGATAAAGAGGTAGGCCACTACTTGGGAAAGGACTGTAACATTAGCAAGAAGCAGAGTCTCTCAATTTCTGTTTGGCTTCTACCTTCTCTGTCAGTGAAAATGGTCCTGAAAACATGAGGGTTATTATGAAAACATGAAGGATGATTAAAAGCAAAATAAATTCCAGGATTGGCAGAGATCCACCCAGGCAACATTAACTCAAGTGTCTGAATCTAGGATTAACTAAATGAACTGCAATAATTTACATTTTCAAAATCAGTGTTTGGAAACTTTAAATAACCATTGACCATAAGGAAGCAGGGGAGTATAATGGTTAGGAGTTTTGTTTTGGTATTAGATGGGCCTGGAAGTCCTAACTCTGTCACTTATTAACTGCCTAACATTGGAAAAGGAAACTTTCTCTGGGCTTTATTTCTTTATCTCTACAATGGAGAAAATCTATGAATTCATAATGATCATCGAGAGAGGAAGAAAGAGACAATTCATTGTCACTATTTGTTGCAGCAAAACAATCAACTTCTCTGAAGACCATTAAAGCATAATAATTGTTCATCTTGCCTCTCATGTTGACCAGATAGCTTCAGTTGATAAAGGAAAGCTCTACTTTCTTTCTGTAGAAGAATGCCAGGCAATAAATGTAGACGGGTTGATAGAATAAGAAAGCTGTTGATTTGAAATTTCTAATGAAATTATTATCCAGTAGTGCTAAAGAGGGAAATGTTGGAAAGGGAAAAATGAGCTTTCTTGGCATCAATCTCTCTTTTTTTTTTTTTTAAGATTCTATTTATTTATTTGTGAGAGAGAGAGAGCAAAAGCACAAGTGGTTTGAGGGGTAGAGGGAGAAGCAGACTCCCCACTAAGTAGGGAGCCTGATGCGAGGCTTGATCCCAGGACTGGGATCATGACCTGAGCCGAAGGCAGATGCTTAACGGACTGAGCCAGCCAGGTGCCCCATGGCATCAATTTCTAAACTTCAAACTGTGTTATGAGAACAGAGTTCTTAATTTTAAGGGATGGTGATAAATCAAAGTGTCTACAGCAGGTAAACGAAATGGTAAGAATTCTATACGAGAAATGGTTGCCAAAGGTGGAGCTAAGTGGGAGGAAAGAAGGCTCTAGAGGGAATTTCTCCAGTCCTATGAGGATCCCTCATGCAGCATACAGAGTAAGTTTACTACCGGGTGGCTTCAGAAGGCAGAACAAGAGCCAGATAAGGATGTTCCAGGGAGTCAGAAAGGAAAGTTCTGGTTAGTGTTGGAAAGAGAACTGGTGGTGGGCCGAGTGAAAACCGGAGATGGAGTCATTAACCCTGAGGACTCGGGACTGTGTCCTCTAGACAAGGAGGTGGGCGCTTCACAGATCCAGGCCAGGGTCCGCTGGGCTGTGGCTCTGTGGGTCTTGACTAGGTGATTCCCCAAATGGCCCATCTCAGGACACTTCAGCTGGCTGTTGGCACCCTGGTCAGTAAATTGCGCACAGGTTGCTGCCCGGATCTCTGCTGAGTTGGGTGGTTGGTCTCTGTCTTGCTCTTGTGAAATCACTTGGGCTTGTTGGCCGTGACAGTGGGGCTCTGTGCTGGCACCAGACACCCTTTCTCCACCTCTGACTGCTTCCTAGGGAGCACTGCTTGGTGTAGGGAACAGGATATCTGCCAGTCAGGTGGCAGAATAAAGGCAGACCGAAGCCAAAGAGCTCTACACTTTCTTTGTGGTTTTGGAAAAACGAGAAGGCAAGTGCATGTGATGAGCAGTTGTCTCATCTGAAGCTGGCTGCCTATGAGGGGAACAGGCTCCCCTTGTCCCGGGTGGAGGAGTACAGAAGGCAGTCCTGGGCGAGAGCTCTGGGCTGGCAGCCCCCTCACTGTTGACTCAGTGCTGAACCTGGCAGGGTGTGCCCGTGTGTGTGAGCACACATATACACACAGGGTTGCTGTTAATAAGAACTTCTGTGTTTTTTTGTTTTTTTTTTTAAGATTTTATTTATTTATTTGACAGCGAGAGGCACAGCAAGAGAGGGAACACAAGCAGGGGGAGTGGGAGAGGGAGAGGGAGAAGCAGGCTTCCCGCTGAGCAGGGAGCCCGATGCGGGACTCGATTCCAGGACCCTGGGACCATGACCTGAGCCGAAGGCAGACGCTTAGCGACTGAGCCACCCAGGCGCCCCGAACTTCTATGTTTTTATCTCAGCTCTCGCTCTGGTTTTCTGAACAGAGAAACTTGAACAAATACATGGGACCCCAGGGGCTGGGATTGGGATTTGCCGAACTTTCTTGCACCCTGAACTACCTTGTTACTTTGATTACTCTCCATCTTCCTTCCATTTGGCGGTGTGTTGGCACTATGCGTTTCTGCTTTGGGATTAGGCAAAGGAGGCAGGGGGTAGGATGAGAGCTGACATCCGGACTGCCATGGAAGAGCCTCCCAAGAGATGAGGACGTCTTGGATTGTAACTTCTTGGGCAACATCTGGCCAACGGGGCCCTGACCACAGGACTATCCGGGATGAGGCCCAGAGGGCAAGCCCGACTCCTAGAGCTGCCCAGGAGGCCAGAGCCAGCCTCAGGGAAATCAAAAATCCTCATGAACTCTGCTTCCCTTCTGAGGTCTTGTGTTTAGGTCTAGGGGATTTTCGTATGAGTCATTTTCAGCTCAGAACACCCAGACTGTGGTTAATGACTTGAAATTTTATTGGGTGAAGGATTATTGAACCCCTTGGACTCTTTCTCCAACCTTTTTATTATAGTTCAGCTGACCCACCACGTGCTCCCTCAAGTGGTCCCCTTTGGGGACGTTCAGAAAACAGCCTTTAACACAAGTGACTTTGACCTCTGATATCTTCAGGACCCATTTTTATCTTTTCCCCTCTTTTTGGCTCTAATCTTACTGTGCCGTTAAGACTGTTTTTGTTTTAATCAGCTTTTTATTTTAGAGTAGTTTTTAGATTTATAGAAAACTATAGCATACCATGCTTAGTGTACTTTTATACCTTTGTACTTTTGTATTGTGTAGTATATTTTTATAGTAAGCTTTTTGTATAGAACCCCCATGTGCCCCAGACAGTTTTCTGTTATTAACATGTTACATAGTAACCTACTACTTATTCTTATTTTTTTAAGATTTATTTATTTATTTGAGAGAGAAAAAATGCATGTGCGGGAGAGTGGGAAAGGGGGCAGAGGCTGAGGAAGAGAGAGAATCCCAAGCAGACTCCCTGCTGAGCGCAGAACCCTGAGATTGTGACCTGAGCCAAAATCAAGAGCTGGCTGCTCATCCGACTGAGACACCCAGGTAAATTACTATTAAATTATATATTACTATTATATATATATATATATATATATAATATATATATATATTACTATATAAAATTATATATTACTATTACCCAGTAATAGTAAACTACTTATTATTATTAACTGAAGTCTAGACTCTACTCAGTTTTCCGTAGTTTTTATCTAATGTCCTGATTACGTTCCAGTGTGCCATCCAGAACACCACATCACATTTACTTGTCTTGTTTCCTAGGCTCCTTTTGGCTGTGACAATTTCTCAGACTTTTCTTGTTTTTGATGACCTTCACTCTTTTTTTCTCTTTTATTGTGGCAAAAAACAATCATTAAAACCATTTTAAGATTTGGTGCTGAAATGGCCAAAAAGGCCAAAAATGTTGTCAAGTGCTCTGAGATTTTAGGGACAATCGGGAGAATGTGAATCCTTCTTTTGAGAGAGAGAGCTGCCTACGATAGGTTTTGTGTATCAGGGTTACTTAGAACTGAGCTCTGCCCTATGAGCCAGTGGAAAGGAAGTAGATGTGCACCATTCAGCCCGTGCAATATTCCTCCGCTGAAAATGCCTCTCCTTTTTTTTGTGCTAACCCAAATTTTTACTTCACTTAAGGTTCACCTTGAAGAACCCACTGGAGAGGCTCCCAGACATCTTCCTCCTATTCCGAATTCCGAAGGCATTTGTAACAACAGTTTGTACCACACTGTCTTGTATAATTCAGCTGCTCAAACTCTCCTTGGACTGCATCAGTTTGGCTTCCCAACCAGACTGAAAGGCCCTTGACATCAAGGACCAGCTCTCTGACTTCTTTTATTTATTTATTTATTAAAAGATTTTATTTATTTATTTGAGAGAGAGAGAATGAGAGGCAGAGAACATGAGAGGGAGGAGGGTCAGAGGGAGAAGCAGACTCCCTGCTGAGCAGAGAGCCTGATGCGGGACTCGATCCCGGGACTCCAGGATCATGACCTGAGCTGAAGGCAGTCGCTTAACCAACTGAGACACCCAGGCGCCCCTCTGACTTCTTTTATACCTTTACAATAGTTTTATTATTTTGTAGATTGGACAAATGGGGAGGAAAGCTAAAATGACTTGGCAAAAGCTGCGCAGAAGAGCCACCCAAACCAAACAGTAACATTCATTTCCAGTTTACAGGAGCTGGGATTGGGGAGGCAAGGGAAGCACTCAGCTCCCACATGGTATTTAAGGGAGCACCAAAGAATTGAGCAATCAAAATGAATAATATTTTAATGCAGTACTTAAAAATTAACACAAAAAAATCCGTGATGAACAGATGTTGCCGCTAGCCTTATGACCCTATGTTATTGTGCAATGAAAGAGTGGTTTCCAATCAAGCCAGGATTCCCAGGCCTGTCAGCACTCCCTCCCCTGCCAGGTGACATACGAGGGTTGACAATGGCAATACTGGCTTTAGTTGCAATTGTGGTTTTTGACTGTAGAGCTTTAATTAACTTTTTGCCCTTGGTTCAAACTATGGGAGGATGTTTTCATAGGTGCATCTAGTGGTGCCATTTTCCTTTTTCCTCAAGGTGTCTGTGAGTCCACAAGGCACTGCAACTTACAAAATGCTTTAGCATATATCATTTCACTAATGCTCCAAAAAAAAAAAAAAATATCCTGAGAGGATGGTGTTATCCTCATTTTAGAGAAAAAGAAACTAGGTCTCAGAGTAAGTCCCTAATACAGCAATATTGGGCTGGCCAGCCGTGGGGCTGGGAGTCTGATGTTTCCTGACCCAGATCCTGCCCAGCAGATCGCCTTTGTATACTCCTCCCAACCCTCTGCTTTTCCTTCTGAGCTGTGTGCACTCATGTCTGCCTCTGCCATTTCCCCAGGGAAGTGTGCATGTGCTTGAACGAGTATGTGTGTACGTGGTTGTGTGTGTTTGCTTGTATGAGCATGTATGTGCATGCACGTGTGTGTACTTTCAGACGTGAGAAGCCATGGCACAGAGGGCTTATAGCCAAAGAGGGCTTACGATGCTGAGGCCAGACAGAGTTTCTGTCTGCCTGACTTTGCCTGCTGAATCACATTTGGAGAGCGGCTCTAGCCCTGAGAGCTCAGACAGGACTTTACTTCCTTCCCCATCCACAGGAACCATTACCAGGGCCAGGGGCAAGGAACAGCCCCTCCTGAAGTGCCTCCCTTCTCAGGCTTTAGGGAGAAGGCTCAGAATCTTGGAGGTGATGTAGAAGTTGCCAACCCCATGGCTAGAAGAATAAAAATAACGTGTTATTTGGGGGAACCCCAGCTTGTCTTTTCCAAAGTGAGTGCCTGAAAACCCCCCACAAATATGCAGCCCAGCTTCTGGATTATGAATGCAGAAAAGGGGTTTTTCTTGTATCAGGAATCATTCCATGTAAATTCATGTTCTCTGAAATGCCATCTCCTTTCCAAATCCAAGCCCGGCATTATAACCTGAGAAATCATTATTACCCAGTCCCTCAATCCTATTCCAATAAACGGAGGACCACACACCAGCAGCTTTCAGCAGTTTTCCCTGGCCAAATATTGTTCTATCCTGTGTTAGTTTTGACAGGATTAGTCGTGGAGTCCTACTAGAAAAGTCCCAGGATCCCTGTTGGCTGGACAGCCTGTTAAAATATTGTTTTGCTTTCTTGCAGTTTGCAAGCCTGTGGCCCCTGAGAGACATTTTTAGGTATGTTGCTTCTTGGCCAGCCTGTTTCAGACCATGACGGCCCAGCCACGGCCGGCGCCTTGACCAAGAGGCTCTTGAGTGTGTGAAGAAGCACCTTTACAGAGGTCGACCAGAGACCACCTCACCATGCGGACAGACCTAGGCACAGCTCAGGCGGGAGCTGGGGCTGTGGGCTTGGCCTGGGGGTGTTTGTGCACATGGGGAACAGCGGGCAACCCAGAAGGTAGCAAAGGAAGGCCGTAGGAAGCCAGCCCCTGAGAGCCTTGGGGAGGATAGTCCAGCGCATTTAACGCGGTGCCCTGAAATGCGGACCACATGGTCACTCCGGTTGCTCCAAGCCAGGCTCCAAACACAGGACTGACTCCTCCATCTGCCAGTAGCTCTCGTCTTTGTTTACTTTGGTCTTTACCCCGTTATGGGAACCAGAAGGAGGAATTGGTAGGTGGCTGTGCGGCTTGCAGGATCTCTGACCATGTGGGGGGGATTGTTATTTGATTTGAACTCTATGGTATCCCGGTTGTGGGTGTACACATTTTATTGAATTTGATGGAAAAATATTGGCTTTAATCAACTAATATTAATGAATACCCACCTCACCGTCTGTTTTTATTGCAGTATGCTATGTGCTTACTTCTAACTTTTTAGGCTGGATTTAAAGATCACAAAGTAATGAGGCCAAAATTCTACAGTTTTTGTGTCATTTATTTTATTTTTCACTAAATAAAACTCTCCTAAGTCTTGTTATTTTATTTGTTTTCCCTTCCAGCCTCTATTATTCTGTAACATTCCTTTACATTGTCTTGAAATTCTCTTCAGACACTGCTCTGGTGGTGTTACCACTCGGCTGTCGTAGGGAACCGGACGGCTTACGCAGCGGATGGACGTGCGAATGGACGCTGAGGGTCTATGTGGTAAGACCCTCCATGAGGCTCATCCTTACTTATTTCTCGTTCCCACACTCTGCTCCAAGGAAGCCTGCTTACAGTGTCTCACACTAGGGTGTCTACGCCTGGTAGTCACACTGGAGAATATACTTTTACTGACCAGAATGTCCGGAATCTGCCAGTCTATGATTTTAAGATCTGTGATGGATTCACTAGGCTACAATATTTTCTCTGAGTCACCTGGTCTATGATGTTCGTTGATCCCATAACCCCCAGGACTGGGCATATCATTCACCCTAGTGAGTTTGCACTTCTTTATGTATGTCACTACATATTATCTTTTTATGTGCATTTTGCCTTCTTTTTCTTAGAAGGAAGACTACTACTTCGGGCAGGAATGCAGCCTTCTGTATCTCCCCACAGCTTCTAAGAGTGTTCTGCAGCTCAAAGTTCCCTGATAAACAGGGTGACTCAAGCATTTTAATGAACCAGAGTACAGATCAAGGCTGTGCAAGCAAAGGGTAAGAATACTCTAGAATAAGACTGACATTCATTCCTCAGGTTTCTGTATGTTTATAAAGCAAGAAGGATCCTGGCAGTTTGGGTAGCTCTGTTCCAGTTACCTGACATCCAGCAGGTCCAGGCGCTGACATCTGTCACTCAGCCATGTCAAATGGGGTGACTGGACCAACGGAGACATATGGTGGAGGGGCCTGTTTTTGCCTTAATTTGTTTTTTTTTTAAATTAATTAGTTTATTTATTTGACAGAGAGATAGTGAGAGCAGGAACACAAGCAGGGGGAGTGGGAGAGGGAGAAGCAGGCTTCCCGCGGAGCAGGGAGCCCGATGTGGGGCTCGATTCCAGGACCCTGGGATCATGACCTGAGCCGAAGGCAGATGCTTAACAACTGAGCCACCCAGGCGCCCCTGCTTTAATTTGTTTTTAACTGGAATGTGTGTGTTTTGGGACCACACAGCAGTGGTGAGAAGCTTCCACCTGCTTGGGACAAAAATGATGAGCCAATGTTTCTAGGCCCGTGTTTATTTAATGTACTGTGTAAACAGTGTCGACAAGGGAAAGGAAAAAGTGATAAAGATTAATACAAACACCCTCTAACTTAACCCTCCAGAGATTGCTGTCTAAATTTCTTGGTGTTGTGTTTTCATTTGCTTTCCTGAATTAAAATGGATTTGGAGCCTATGAACACCTGACGCTACGTGAGCCTTCTGGGTAAGAGATGCAGGTTTGCATTTCTGAGTTCTGTGTCATTTTGGAATGTCTTACTCACAGTGTCAAAGATTTATGTTAAAATGTAGGAATTCCAATAAAGCCTCTTGTTAAAAATAAGCAAACAACAAAACTTCTCACCGAACATAAAACCACTTTCTATGCTGCTCCCCAGACTAAGGCCAAACTCTATTTTTTTACTCAGTTGTCCCATAGGGAGTTTGCTGTGGCTCATTCATTGAGTCTCTGCAGCTTGTGATTTCTCCTCAAAATGCCTTTCTACTGGGCTTTTCAAGACCCTCACAGGGCAGCCCTGATGATGAATGCTAGAGGTGCTCCCTCAGTCAGGGGAAACTGAGGTCCATGGTTTTCCTCCTGTAGGGCAGTAAGGGTCTAGGGGCTCAGCAGCAGGCCAGACCCCAACCCAGATCCCTCACAGATGCCTTTTCCTGTGTCCTCTCTCGCGTACTGTGGGGTCAGGGCCAATCCCACCGCTTTACTCATGAGAGAATGGAGGGCCCAGGTGCTTAGGGGGAGAGCTGGAGGCAGGACGCTGGCCTCCCACCTCTGGGGCTGGTGGCTTTTGTTGTTGTCCTTCTGTGGGCTCTGGGCCTGCCCCTGATAGCGCCTTCACCCGGAGTGGAGGCAGCTGCGACAACCAGGCAGGGCTGGGGCCATGACTCCAGCCAGTTAATCTTTCATGAGAGGTCTGGACAGACTCTTCTGGCCTCCTGGGAGCTCCTGGGCAGCTCAGAGCCTTCAGTTACAGAACCAGCTTGAACAATTACAGAGTTGAATGCAGGGAGGCTGATCTGGGTACTGTTCTAACTTCTGTTTTGAGTTGTGTTCAAGGAATAAGCACAGAGAGGATTATCACATGGCGGGAGAGATGAGCAGACGGAAAAGCCAGTTTTAGCTCCAGAGCTCGATGTCTGGGATTCACAGGAGGGGCATCACGTGGGTACCCTCCATTTATCTACTCACAGCTAGCCGGTCGGTCGTTCCTTTAGCAAACTGCCGAGCTGTAGTGATTACATCACACAGTGCAAAGGCCTTTGGCCGTTATTGCGCTCCGCCTGGCCGACGGCCAGAGGCTCTGCGAGGGCCACGTGGACACGTTCCAGAAACAACTAGAGGATGTAGCTGCTCGCTGGGTGCTTTCAGCTTTTGTTGTTTCTTTTCCCCTTCGTTTCTTACCTGTACCTATGAATCAGTCCTCTGTTTACTGTGAGTTGGAACCAAAATGACCTCAGAGGTCGATGACTCATGCTGTTGGCCCCCACGAACGGTACCGAGTGACCCTTACGCAAGGCGTTTCCACCATCTGAGGGAAGAGATGGTCTGAGTTACTCTTCAGTTAAAAACACTCCATGTGGTTTTGTTTGGCAATTTAAAAATAGGTGTGTCCTGTGGGCTCAGTTTTCTAGAATCCCAGGTAGGAAGAAAACCAGTTGTTTTCATTCAAGGGTTTATAAAAGATCCCCTGAGGGGTAACTAAGCTCTAACTGGACAAGAATGCTGACATGGCCCCCATCACCTCCCACAAGCAGCCACACTCAAGGAGGGTCCCAGGCCTGGGTTCTGCACCCTGGGGGCCGACCTCTCATTGCTTATTTGCTCCCATTGTCTTACTTGTTTTAATCCAGTCACACTGCTGTGGTCTGAATGTTTGTGTCACTTTCAAATTCATATGTTGGAATCCTAACCCCCTAAAGGCAAAGGTATTTGGAGATGGGGCCTTTGGGAGGTGCTTAAATCATGAGGGTGGGATTAGTGTTTTATAAAAGAAACCCCATAGAGCTCCCTTGCCCTCCCACCATGTGAAGACAGTGAGAAGCTACTGTCCATGAGCCAGGTAGAGGGCCCTCACCCAACCACACTGGTGCCTTGATCTTGGATTTCCCAGCCTCCAGAATGACGAGGAATAAATTTCTGTTTTTTATAAGCTACCCAGTGTGTGAGACTTTGGTATAGCAGCGCGAATGGACTAAGACACACACTTACAGGGGCCACACAAACAGACCTTTCCAAGGAAGGAAGGACCTTGCAGAAGAGGTGGTCTTAGCCTGTATCTGACTTTCTTCTGGGACTCAGGGCTGGACACCGCTAAAAGCTCCGTCATTGGCCCGGGCAGTGCATGAGGCAGGCGGGCTCCCGTGCGTGTTGTTGTGGTCTCTCAGGCCTCACCCCCCACCCTCCCTGTAGGGCTGGGGTTCTGTATGTGTGCCCTCGTTTGTTCTTCCCTCTCAACACCCAGGTCAGGTAGACGATACTCTCAGCCCCAGTTCGCCAATGAGGAAACTGAGCCTCAGGCAGGTTAAGTCACTTGATCAAGATTATGATTCTGCAAAACGGCCAATCTGAGACTTAGATCTTCTTGCTCCAAAGTGTGTTGCCTCCCACAGAGGCCCACCCCATCTGCTGTTTATTTTTTTAAGTGGTCAGGAACTTAGCGAAGCTGCTGGGGCAGTGGGGCTGTGGAAGTCAGCCTGCTCTTTACCGAGGGCTCATGGGGCAAGAGGAGGGCGGCTGAGCCCACCCTGTTTGGAGAAACTAGCTCAGCAGAGAGCAGTCTCATGCCTGCAGTCAGCGGGGCCCGTAGGAGGTGGCCTCTGACCACCACAGAGGGACGCAGGACGAGGGAAAGAGGACAAGGGAGAAAGGGCATCTTAACCGAGAGATTTGTCAAGTGTTCCACGACTGGAGGCGGGGGGAAAATCATAGATGATAAATACCAATCCAAAACCCTCATGGGCTGCTTTTGAAGAGGCCCCTGACCCCTTACTTTGTGCAGACATAGAGGCTTAGATACTCGAACACACACACACACACACACACATGCACACCATTTTGTTTTGTTTTGCTGCGTTCTCTTTTTGCTGCCAACAGGAATTTATTCTTCTATTAAATAAGGCTATATATAGCATGGTAAATTGTCTATCTACAGCTCACTAAGATGCTAATTTTTACATTGTTTTTCTTATACCAATACTGGGAAGAGTCTGAAAATTTCTCTCAAAAGGAAAATCTTTTAAAGCTTTTAAAAACAATTTTAAGTTCAACCTGAACTTCATAATCCTTATCACAATTGGAGTGAATTAGTCATGTAATTATTTGTTTGATGTCTGCATCTTCCATAGACTTCATAAAGCTTCAGAAAGACCGGAACCAAGCATGTCCCTCCTTCATTTAACAGATACTTAACGAGAGCCCATGTATGTCAGATACTTGCATCGTGGAGAGGCAAGGGTGAATGAAACACCAGGGATTCTGCAATGAACCTTCTCAATTAATTCGGAGTCCCCAGCACCTGGGAATCCCTGGCATACAGCAGTCACTTAATGAATACTCACTGGATAAGAGACAAACATGCTTCTGGTGTATTCTTCCCACCCCACATCTTCCCTTAATAAGAGATTCGGGTCCTCACTCTGTCCTCCTGGGTGAGCCCCCACTAGCCAGCACCCCCTGCACTGCCCTCTGGGCACATAGGTCTGTGCCTGTAGGCTGGGGTCAGGATCACCCTGCTTGCCCTCAGCACGGGCAGAGGACAGACAGGGAAAAGGGACCCGGCTGTCCCCGAAGATGAGGGGAGGAGTGAAGACTGGAGAGGGTTGACCCACTTTTCCTGTCTGTGAAGTTCCCAACTGGGCCCTAGGGCTTTGTGGGGAGGGGAGGGGCGGGAGGGGCGGGGTGGGCGGGTATCCTGGCTTGCCGCCCTGACCCCTGCTCTGTGCTACATTATTCGCAGGACAGTGACGTGTACCAGTGGGGTGGCTGAGTCATCAACAAAGCTGTTGTGTGCTGGCTGAAGAAGGAGTGGCCAGAGAGATTCAGAGTCCCGTGGGCTCAGCCTGGGGGCTGCTGAGGCCAGTCTCTTCATTGCTCTGGAAGACAAAAGGCTACAGCACCCACTGGTCTCCTTCTCCCTCATCCTGGGGCTCTGGGCAAGTGCATCAACATCCCCTCCCACCCCCGCCCCCTGCCTTTGGAGAGGGAGTTGAGAGAACTCAAGCATTAATGAGGGAGAGACATGCGTGCCGGGCCTGGAGCTGTCTCTACCCAACAAATGTGGAATCTTGGGCACTCCCTCCAATTCTCCAAACCCCAGTTTTCTCATCTGGAAATGGGTATAATTATATCTACCCGAAGGGGGTGTGGAAAGAGTAGCATTGTTATTTGTACAGCCTGGGTGCTTAATAAATGGTGGGCGACATTTCCCAGGGTTCCCAATTGGAGTCTGATCCAATTTCGTGCTCATGATACCGGCATAACACAAATCACAATCTCTATCCGTCTCTCCCGGCACAGACGGAGGACTATCCGCCCAGACTCTGCCTTTTTGAGGGGGAGGAGGCACAGCGTGTTTTATCTGGTCCTGCTGGTGTTGGGGTGAGAATCACGACCTGCTTTCAACCCGAGCACGAAACCTGTCCTCTGAGCACAACCAGCCCCTCCGTGGCCTCTGTCCCTTCTCCACCTTCCTCACTCTTAACTGAATTCCCTGTATTTCCTTCCCTGCCCTTGGAGAAGTCTCTGAATCTTTCCGCATGTTCCTCTTGGGTACTCCCCTTCTTCCTTCTTGGCTCAGGGGAAGGGGGGCCCCGTTTTCACCCACTGAAGCCCTCCTTTTCCCCCCTTCTCCTGCTCCCTGCCCACCAGCTCTCCTGCCTCCCTCCTGTTTCTTCCAAACTGTCCTTTCCTTCAGCAGCTCTGCGCTCCTGGGGGCCTGGTCCTGCAGCGCCCTGGGCTTCTTCTTCTTTTTTTTTTTCCTAAAGATTTTATTTATTTATCTGACAGAGAGAGACACAGCGAGAGAGGGAACACAAGCAGGGGGAGTGAGAGAGGGAGAAGCAACCTTCCCGCGGAGCAGGGAGCCCGATGCGGGGCTCTATCCCAGGACCCTGGGATCATGACCTGAGCCGAAGGCAGACACTTAACGACTGAGCCACCGAGGCCCCCCTGACCCTGGGCTTCTTGTCAAATGGAAATCCTTAGGCTTCGTTCCCACCCATTCCAATGGAATGGGGGCCTGGGAATCTGGGTGATATTCGAAAAATTCTCTCCTTTAAAAAAATACTTTATAAATGTTAAGATCACAAAAGTGACAGCTCTACAAGTCTCCATTCTCACACAAACATATGCACAAGTAAAGAGAAACTCCTCCTGTGGATTTTTTACAAATGGGATCATGCTGTATAAATTAGCCTGCAAATTGCTTTCCTCTTGTATGTACACATCACAGACATCCCTCCAGGTCAATCAGTATATGTGCCACCTCATTCTCTTTAAAAGTCATATAATATTTCTGATTCCACACATAAAACCATCACTACGATCCAGGCTTGAGCATATCTATTATTCCAAAACTACCTTATGCTGCCCAGGAATCAATCCTTCTTTTGTCCCCCACCTAGATCCAGGGTCACCATAGGTTAGTTTGTATTTTCTGTAATTTTTAATAAGTGGATTAATAGAGTACAAAAAATAATAAAAGTCATGTACTATTTCATGGTGGAGATGGATGCACTTATACAACCATGCCTCGGGCTCTAGGCGTCAAGGCTGGTTCTGGTCTGCTTACTGCCCCGCGGCCTTAGCGGTGCCGTATTTAACATCGCTGTGTGTATTCTCACCGACCTGCGCTTTCATTGCTGCAGAACAGCTTCATAAAAATGGGATGGGTCCAGGGGCGCCTGGGTGGCTCAGTCGTTAAGCATCTGCCTTCCGCTCAGGTCAGGATCCCGGGGTCATGGGATCGAGCCCCGCCCCGAGTTGCATCGAGCTCCCAGCTCAGCGGGAAGCCTGCTTCTCCCTCTGCCCCTCCCCCTCGCTCGTGCGCGAGCGCGCGCTCTCTCTCAAAGTAAATAAATAAGATCTTTGAAAAGATGAGATAGATCTGTAAAAAGATATATGTAATTCTTTTTTTTAAGATTTTATTTATTTATTTGACAGAGAGAGAGAGAGAGCGCGCACAAGCAGGGGGAGGGGCAGGCAGACGCTTAACCAACTGCGCCACCCAGGCACCTGATTTCTTGCATTCTAGAAAACATTAGCTATTATTATTTTTCAGTGTTTGCCAATCACATGACAAGGGGATATTGTCACATGTCACTTTATTTGACATTTTCCTGTAAGTGAAACCGAGCATCTTCTTCTGTGAATACTGAGCTTTGAAATTTCTTCTGTGGGAAGTCTATTCATTACCTTCCACTACTTTGTTAATGAGCTTGTCCTTTTCCTGTGAATTTGTGGCAGTTCTTTAAATATTGACCATACTAAATCTTTATTTACTGTAAGAATTGAAAACGCCTTTTTTCAGTAGATTTTTTTTTTTTTACTATTATCTTAGTTTACTTTTTCTAAACATGCAAAAATCTGTCATTTTTATTTAATCAGATTTGTCTGGTCTTTATGGCTTCTAGGTCTCATGTCTGGCTTAGAAAGGGCACCGAATACTGTAAGATTATACGGATATTCACGTCAATTAAAAATTTTTATTACTGGGGCGCCTGGGTGGTTCAGTTGGTTAAGCGACTGCCTTCGGCTCAGGTCATGATCCTGTAGTCTCAGGATCGAGTCCCGCATCGGGCTCCCTGCTCAGCAGGGAGTCTGCTTCTCCCTCTGACCCTCCCCCCTCATGCTCTCTCTCTATCTCATTCTCTCAAATAAATAAAATCTTTAAAAAAAATAAATAAATAAAATTAAAAATAAAATAAAATATCTTTGGAATTTATTGTATCCCTTTGGAATTATTTCTGGGTATAGCGTGAGGTAGATGTTTAGCTATTTTTTCTTCTAGGTAAAGAGCTAATTATGCCAGCATCATTTATTACTAAAATAATTATTTTCTCCCTAAATTGAGATATCCCCCCGGTTATATGTTAAGTGCTTGATGTCTCTTGAACTGATTTCTGGGCTCCAGTCTCTTCACCAGGGCCACTCAACTCTCTGCGCCAGGAGCAAGTTTCATTCCATTACAGGAGTTTTGGGGTCATTTTACCATCTGGTAAACAAGGAGAGAATCTGCCTCTTTCATGGGCTGCTCTGGTAAGTCTCATTACTGACGGTGTGATTTGGGGCAAGGTGGGTTAATGTCTTTATCTGGAAAATTCAAGACCCAAACCCTGCCTTCCTCACAGCTTGGCTGTAGGATGTCATGAGCTTGTCTCCTTCCTTCCCTTCCCTTGGGCCCCGAGCATTCCACCCTGAGGTCAGCCCCACCATCCTGGAAGCCCCAGTTGTCTCTGGGCAGGCTCTTTCTCTGCCTCCCATTTCTCTGCAATAACCCTTCTGAGCAGATGAGGCGCGACTTCTCACTTCCAACCCTGACTTCTCACCTAAGTCCGCTTCTGAGTTTATCTTTGTTTGTAGAGTTTCTTCATTAGTTTATGCTTTTTCCTTCTTCCAAACAGGATTTGAAGTGACTCAGACCAGGCTTCTGAGCTGCCTGCTGGGCATCCCCTCCCTCCTGCATTCTAAGGTCATGTGTGAGCCACACTTTGCCACACTCACTTCTACTCCTTTCAGTCTTATTCCTCAGCCTGGTTAAAGCAGCCTCCTGGTCACTCAGACTGGAAATAATGGCTGTGGTGTCCTCTCTCTCTGTCACGTCCAAACAGACACAAGGTCCTTTGGGGCCCCCTCTGCAGCATCTCTCAGCCCTGTGGTCCTGCCTTCAGTTGGGGCCTTCAGCGGCCTCTGCCCTGTGACTGTGGCCCCTGACATCCCCTGTTTTCCTGCCCTTCCACACTTCTTTCTGTGTGACTGCTCCCCTGATCAACACCCCCTATAGCTCCCCATGGCCTGTGAATACCATTTGAGCTTCTTAGAATGGTTATGAAGCTTTCCAGGTTCTGTCTTTAAAACGATACTTCTGGTTTGTTTTCTATTGGTAGGCCTATTTTGTCCAAATGTGTTTTAAAGTGATCACAAAAGGAAAGGTCTCATCTCTCTGAAGGAAGTGTGTAAATCTGATGGGAACATGCAAAGATGAGCAAAACACCCTTTCTTTGCCGGGGCCCGCTGTTAACGACTAACGTCAGTGTCGGGCTGGAGGCCCGGGGTGAGGAAAGCCCCTGCCCTGTGGAGCCTCCAGAAGAGATGAGCTTGCCCGGAGCCAAAGCCCTTCTCTTCCTGCTAGAAAGGTACAGGTACAAAGGACCATTAGAACCGGCAGAAAAGCAATTAATAAAGTAAGTGAAAGGCAGAACTGAAACCACAGCACCTATTAAAGAATAACAAATAACAGGTGAAGGCTAGCAAGGGCATGTTCCTATTAATAGCACCTTCTGTTTACAGCGGTGGCCACTGGCTGAGTTTATTATCACCGGTCCTCTGCTAAACACCAAAAGGGCCTTATTTCATTGAGTCCTCCCCACTGGCCAAGGAAGTGGGATGGCTATGGCTCCCATTTATCGGACAGGGAAATTATTCTGGGTGTGCAGTAGTTCACACTGGTCCTTGAGCTGGGGTGCAGGCTGTTCCTCATGCTGGTCCTTGCACTGGTCCTCGTGCTGGGGTGCAGGCTGGTCCTCATGCTGGTCCTCGTGCTGGTCCTCATGCTGGTCCTCAAGCTGGTCCTCGCGCCCGGGCGCAGGCTGGCCCTTCAGCACCTGCGTGCTTCTCAGGCTGTGAGGCTGCCCTTCTACAAAGCCGGAAAGACAGGCTTCAGCCCATGTTGAGATAATGCCTATGTGGAAGATGAGAATATTTTTTTTCTAATTGCCCCAGAATTTGCAACCCAGGAGCTGGAAGCTGACACTGCAGCACTGTTCATCTCCCTCCTTCTCACCGCCTTTTCAAATGGCCTCCTGGGATCTCCCAGGAATGAGAAACCAGCCTTTTATGGAGTCCTACAATTCCTAAAGGCTTTTCCCTCAGCTATACAAAGCTTTGAAATGACCAGGTCGCCGCCTGCAGGGACTCAGTTATGTTTTTTAGACAAGAAACACCTTCCTTGTAAATATTTCCATTTTCTCCTGTTACTTTTAGACTCGAGGGACGCATTCGCTGAAAAACATAAGAAAGCTCTTATTCATTGCTGTTATGGATACAGATACTCTTATTTTAATAAAACTGCATATTCTTGGAAGCATCTTTTCCTGGCTTTTCTATTAGCTGGCTCAGGCTGTGGTTATATATGGGAAAGCCTGGACAGTTGGCTCTTTCTACCAGACCCAAGGTGGCTCCATTCACCTGGACGTCAGGAATGAAGAAGGGGGCGCAGATAGGAACATAATGAGGCAGGATTTGGATAACAGCTCTCACTTCCTTCTTACAGAAGGCCTCCAAACACCTGCTCTCTGCGGTGCAGCCTACCTGTAGCTGAGATCCCTCCAGGCTAAATCACCAGCTGCAATTTCCTTCTTGGTGGCTCTATTGTCCTTCTTTGTAATTATCTTAACAGCTCACTATTTCATCTTGTCCAGTCACCACAGTCTCTTAAAAGAAACCACCTCTACTAAGAACTCGGCAGTGCACGCTGAGTAGCATGGTGTCTCATTTAGCTTGCAAAAAGGAGCTCCTGAGATTTTATTGTTTATAGATGTTTTGTAAATAGGAACCATGTCAATGCTGCCGAGGAACTTTCTACTTAAGTGAACTCCCCTGGGAATCCCTTTGTAAGGCAAAGAACTCTTTTCTGATGTTGAAAATGTGAATTGATCTGTTTGGGAATGTGGGTATCCCAGGTTTTCTTAGCGTGGCCTCTTAGTGTGGGGACAATTACAGTGACAATGCGAGATGACACACGGCTGGCTGTATGGGCGGCTTCTCCAGGAAGAGAAGTACTTCCGCAGTACAGGACGGCTCCTCTCCACCCAGGTGGCAGGATTTGGATGTGAAGAATAAAATTTGCCGTGACATCAAATACACAATTGTGACAGCCCCCTGCTAATTTAAACGATTTCATGTTAGGCTTTTAAGTCCTTTTGGGGGTTCTTTTCATCCTCTTATACAAGGAATGCTGATTTTGACTCAGTTAATCTGGAGGCGAATTTAATGATGCAGTTTTCCTACCAGGACTTCAGCTGGGGAGGACAACACGGACTCCAGTGCTGGACGACATTTGATACAGTTTACATGATAATCATGTATTTTCAAGAGGTACTATTAATCCAAACTGGATTAAAGACAGCTCCGTATTTTATAACCCTTTCCTCATTTTGGCATTTTTTTATTTTTCTGTCTTCATCATAAGGGAAGCCCCAGTACTCCTCGGCAGTTGTTAAAGTAATAATGAAACAAATCCTAAAGCTGTATTTTTATATCATTCCACCCTTGCCACGTGCAGGCCCAACAACCAGAGACTCTAGAGACTCAGGCATTAGCGAGGGCCTTATCCAGATGAAGCTCCTCACGGAGAGGAGCGGGGGAGGTGGCCTTGTGCAAACAACCCCCTCCCCCCCCCCCCCCCCCCGCACGCGGGCACACAGACCAACACTCACATCCACACACACTTACACACACCGCCTCCCCACTCCCGACTGGCACACAAACCAATATACATTTGCCAACCCACACTCATACTCACACATACTCCCAACACACACCCACATATACACTTTAAGCACTGTCAGAATGCTTACCCGGGCTACCTGGAGCAGGTCCATGGCTGGGCACCATGAGTGGTGTTCAATTGGTTAAATAAGAAGGCTATTAGGTTGAGGTGTCTCTGATGCCCTGGTGGCCTACAGCCTACACAAACCAAAACTTAAGCCTGTAAACGCCTCAGGGTTTCAAAATTGAAAGCTGAAGACAACCAATCACAAACAGCTACCTAGGCTTTAAGCCATAGCCAATCAAATAACTTCCTTTCTTTGTTTCTGAAAATTCTCTTTCTAAGTCTTTCCCCTAATCCTGTTCGTGGAGGCTCCTAACCACTTCCGGCTTGGTGCTGCTCAATTTGAGTCAATTTTTCAATTAAATTAAACATTTTAATATGCTTCAGTTTAACTTTTAATGATAGAGATGAACTAAATGCAAGTCCCAGTCCTGGTGGGGTCTGGCCAACTCTGCCACGTCATTTGCTGGGTCAAGAATGGTTCTAGGTTGGGGCGTCTGGGTGGCTCAGTTGGTTAAGCATCTGCCTTCAGCTCAGGTCCTGATCCCAGGGTCCTGGGATTGAGCCCCATGTCAGACTCCCTCCTCAGTGGGGAGTCTGCTTCTCCCTCTCCCCCTGCTTGTGCTCTCTCTCTCTTACTCTCTCTCTGTCAAATAAATAAAAATCTTTAAAAAAAAAAAAAGTCTCTTGGTTTGCCTCTTAAAAAAAAAAAGAATGTTCTAGGTCAAGGGTCTTCAAATTTTTTGCTCCTATACTTTCTAATACCTTTTCCCCATAAAATTATGTGGCTCTTATATATTTTTCAGTTGCCATCTAAAGTGTTTTGTCTACGTTTAAATAGCCACAAAGAAGATTTTTTAACATATTGTGAATACTGACACTTAAAAATAAAACTGCCATATCCTTCTTTTAAAGGACTCCAGTGGAATCATAGTAATTTGATGATTACTAATAACCACTTTCATGGATACATGACCAAACTTATTTTAATGGTTGGAAATTTTCCATTGTTCCCTTTTCTCTTTGAATAGTTATTTCCATGTCATTCCCACCAATCCTAATCTAATCCTAATCCTAAAATTCTAATCTGATCACAAAAGTATTGTCTTTTGTTGATCATCCCATCTTATGCCTCTGCCAAATAGATGTAAGTTGAAATCTAAAAATTTTAACATTTTGGTGACCATAAATCTCTATTTATTTAAACCTTTTTTCTTTTCTGGATTGCATTCTTATTATAATTGATCAAAACAATAATATAGCACACATTTTGATATGTAATATAACACACATTTAAATAAAAGATGAAACAAATTTGATTAAAATTATTTTTCTTAATGAAAGATTAGATCTTCTAAAAAATTATTAGTACAGATGGATGAGCCCTATGTTAGAATGAGACACAGTTCAGCATACATTTTTTCTTATTTTTCCTCTTTATTCAGGTAAAGAGTAACAAACATTGGTCAAATGAATGGATTGGAATGAAATGAGTTGTGAATTTTCCTCAATTCTTTGAATTCCTTCTGAGTTACATGTCAATGATTAAATAACAATTTAACACAATGAAAACAGTTTTTCATGATCTATGAGCATATAACATAAAATCCTTTTTTCAATTTCATGGAGGAAAAAAAGAATTGCATGCTCTGCCCCTCCCCCAACTCTTGCAAAATGGTAGCCAATCAACTGTCACAGACATTCCCTTAAATGGTCTCTGAGGCCACTGGGAAGTTTATGTCCCTTGGAAACAATGCACCAAACAAGATGGTGGAAAGGCAGCTTTGGGCAGGGTGGTGAGAAAGGAGAACCCCACTTCCTCTATAGGCATGTTCTCAGGCAGATCAATTTGAGGGAAGAGTAGTTATGGAAATTGAGGATCTGAAAATAGATTATCTTAAGATGATTACATGTCCACGCAGGTCTCGGAAAGTCTTCTAGTTCCTCTAGGAATATGCATACTGCCATGCAAAGATTGCTCCCATAGGTTTTCTAATAGAAGTGGGTGGGGATTAGTCAGAAAATAAGACCTAAATCTCTAAATCGTTAATATAGACATTATTCCACTTTGACCTGAGGTGCTATTTAAGACAATAAAAATAATAGCTATAGTCTATTTAGCATATATATGGTTTTGCAGATTCTTTCTGTATGAGTGTGTCTCATACTGAGATATTTTGTGTTCTGCTGAGTGTGAAGTGAATTCAGAGCCTGAGTTGTCTGATGAACTGGTGGGGGCCCTGAGCCAGCAAAATCTGCATATTAATATTATTTATCTCCACAGGCCAGTGAGGCCTGAGGATATTTGGATTATACTCACAACAGCCCTCAAGATGTTATGACTTCGTTTTTTTAGATGAGAAAGCAGAAGCTCAGAGAAGTCATGTTACTTGCCAAAGAACACACAGCAAGTAAGTACTAGATTTAGCATTTGGACTTTTAATGTCATAGAAGACCATCTTAGAAGACCCTCTGAATGGGTGAGTCTGGGATTCACCATTTGGGAGATTATTTCACCCTGATTTGGCTGCATCCGTCCTACTGCTGTATGCAAGGAAAGGTCACATCCATGTGAGCAAGTCCTGAATTTCAGTTTCACAACCGAGGAAAGATAGAGCTGCAAAACAACTAATCTAAGATCACATGATGACAATCAAATCAACAATAGCTTATGAAATACTAATTGCTCACTCATTTTGGAAGTAGTATAGCATAGTGGCTAAGGGTGATGAATCTGGACATACTGCTAAGGTTCAAACGTCAGATCCACCACTAACACTCTGTGACCTTGGATAAAGCACTTAACTTTTGGGGTGCCTGGGTGGCTCAGTTGGTTAAGCATCTGCCTCGGCTCACGTCATGATCCTGGGGTCCTGGGGTGGAGCCCTGCATTGAGCCCCGCATCGAGCTCCCTGTTCAATGGGGAGCCTGCTTCTCCCTCTCCTCTGCCCCTCCCCACTGCTCGCGCTCTCATTCTCTCTTTCTGTCAAATAAATAAATAAATAAAATCTTTAAAAAAAAAAGTACTTAACTTTTCTGTGTCTCGGTTTTCTTATTTTGAAACTTAGACATAATGATAGTACCAGCTTCATAAGATTATTATGGAAATTAAATAAAGTAGGACAGGTAAAGCATTTAGAAGCGTTCCAGAATGACACGTAGAAAGCACTCAATAAATACAAGCAACTGTCAGGAAAAATATTGGAAGACCTTAAAAAAATGATTTACTTTTTATCAATTGTAAAATTTACATATGAAATTTACCACTTTAATAATTTTTAAGTGTACAATTCAGTGGCATTCAGTACATTCACACTCCTGTGCATCCCTCACCACCATCCCTCTCCAGAACTTTTTCATCTTCCCAAACTGAAACTCTAGACCCATTAAACAACAATTCCCTGCTCTCCCTCCCCTGAGCAATCTCTGAGCCACCCAGGCGCCCCAAATTTCCTCTCTTTTTAAGGCTGAATAATATGCCATTGTATGTATATCACATTTTAAAAAATCCATTCATCCAACAGAGAGCATTTGGGTTGTTTCCACCTTTTGGGTATTGTGAATAAATGCTGCTATGATCATGGGTATACAAATATTTGTTCAAACCCCTGCTTTGAATTTTTTCAGATATATACCCAGATATGGAATTGCTGGACCACATGGTAATTCAATTTTTAATTTTCTGAGGAGCAATCATATTATTTTCCATAATGGCTACATCATTTTACATTCCTACCAACAAAACACAAGTTTTCTAATTCCTTCATATCTTCACCAATATTTGTTTTTGTGTTTGTTTTGGTTTATGATAATCACTACGATGGGTGTAAAGTTGTATCACATGGTGGTTTTTGGTTTGTATCTCCCTAATGATTAGTGATATTGAGCATCTTTTCATGTGCTTATTGGCCATTTGTATTTCTTCTTTGACCCATTCTTTGTTGAAGGGTGTGTTGTTTAATATATATAAATTTGTGAATTTTGGGGCACCTGGGTGGCTCAGTTGGTTAAGCGTCTGCCTTTGGCTCAGCTCATGATCCTGGGGTCCTGGGATGGAGCCCCACATTGGGCTCCCTGCTCAGTGGAGAGCCTGCTTCTCCCCCGCCCCTCACCCCGCTCATGCTCTTTCTCTCTCTCTCTCTCTCAAATAAATAAATAAAATCTTAAAAGATATGTAATTTTGTTAATTTTCCAGTTTTCTTTCTGTTACTAATTTCTAACTTCATTCCATTGTGGCCTAGAATATTCTTTGCATGATACTTATATTTTTAAATCTATTGAGAATTAATTTGTAGCCTAACATATGGTAAGTCCTAGAGACTGTCCCATATGGACTTGAGAAGAATGTGTATTCTGTTGTTGAGTAGAGTGTTCTGTACATGTCTGTTAGAGCTAGTTGGCTTATTGTGTTGTGTAGGCCCTCCCTCTATTCTATTTCCTTACTTACCTTCTGTCTTGGTTGTTCCACCGAGTATTGAGAGTAGGATATTATTATACAGCTGTCTACTTCTCCTTTCAGTTCTATCAATTTTTGCTTCATATATTTTGATGGTCTATTATTAAATATATGAAAGTTTATATTGTTACATCTTCTTACTGTGTTGAATCTTTTATTAATATATAATGTCCCTCTTTGTCTCTCATAAACTTGTTTGATTTACAGTCTATTTTGTCTGATGTTAGGATAGCCCACCCCGATCTCTTTTATTTCCTATTTGCATGGAATATCTTTTTCCATGCTTCACTTTCAACCTATTTGCATATTTGAATCTAAAGTGAGTCATTTGTAGACAACATATAGTGGCGTTATGTTTTTAAATCCATTCTAAAAATTCAACCAATTTCATCTTTTGACTGGAAAGTTTAATCCATTTATATTTAAAGTAATTACTGGCAAGGAGAAACTTACTTCTGTCATTTTGCTATTTGTTTTCCATATGCCTCATAGCTTATTTGTCCCTCATTTCTTGCATTGCTATCTTTTTTTTTGTTTAGTAATTTTTTTTTTGTAATAAAGCATTTTAGTTCCCTTCTCATTTCCTTTTGTGTATATCTATAGCTATTTGTGTGTGTGTGGCTACCATGGTGATTGCATTTAACGTCTTAAAGTTATAACACTCTAATTTAAATTTATACCAGGTTAATTCAATAGCATAAAAAAAACTGCTTTGCTCCTATACAACTCTGAGCCTATCTATTTCAGTTGTTGATGTCACAAAATTGCATCTTTATGCATTTTACGCATTTCTGTCCAAAAACAGACTAGCTGTTGTCTCTTATGCGTAGTCTCTTAAGTCATGTAGAAAACAAAAAGTGGAGTTACAAAGTTACAGTAATAGTAGCTTTCATTTTTTATTTTATTTTTTTAAAGATTTTACTTATTCATTTGAGAGAGAGAGAGAGAGAGCAGGAGCAAGGGGAGAGGCAGAGGGAGAAGCAGACTCCCCACTGAGCCGGGAGCCTGATGTGGACCTGGAGATCATGACCTGAGCCGAAGGCAGATGCTTAACCATCTGAGCCATGCAGGCACCCCAATAATAGCTTTATAATTGTCCTTGTATTTACTTTAAACAGAGATCTTTATTTCTTTATACAGCTTTGAATACATCTAGTGCCCATGATTTCTAATGAGAAATTTGCTGATAATATTACTGGGGATCCTTTGTATGTGATGAATTGCTTCTCTCTTGCTGCTTTCAAGATCCTCTCTTTGTCTTTGCTCTTGAAAGTCTGATTATAATGTACCTCCCTATGGGTCTTTTTGAGTTTATTTTACTTGGAGTTCATTCTGCTTCTTGGATGTTTATATTCATGTTTTTCATCAATTTTTTTGTTTATTGTTCAAATAAACTCTCTGTCCCTCTTTTCTCTCTTCACTTTCTGGTACTACCACAGTGGGCATATTCATCAGCTTGATGGTATCCCATGGGTCCCTAGGCTCTGTTCACTTTCTTCAATCTTTTCTTTTTGTTCCTCAGATTCAATAACTTCAATTGTCCTATCTTCAAGTTCATTGATTCTTACTCTGTCAAATCTGCTCCTGAATCACTCTAGTAAATTTTTTATTTCAGTTACTGTAGTTTTCAGTTCCAGGATTTCTTTTTGGTTTCTTTTTTATGTTTTCTATCTATTGATATTTCATTTTGTTCACATGCCATATTTTTTACTTTGTCCATGTCTTCTGTTAACTCTGTAAGTATTTTGAAGACAGTTTTTAGAGTCTTTGTCTAGTAAATCCACCATCTGATATTTCTCAGGGACAGTTTCTGTTGATTTATTTTTTTTCCTTGAATGGACCATACTGTTCTGTTTTTTGGTATGCCTTGTGATTATTTTGTTGTTGTTGAAAACTGGACACTTGTCTTATAATGTGGTAATTCTGGAGACTCAATTCTCCCTCTTTCCCAGGGTTTGCTGGTTGTTGTTGTTGTTGTAAGGTGTCTCTCTGCCAGGGATGTAAGCCTGAGGTGTAAACTAAAGGTCTTCTCAGGGCTTTTCTGAGTTTATGCTTTTCCTTGTTATATGTTGTTGCTTTGAATATCCTGGTCCTTAAACGTCTGTCTCTCAAAAAGGAGGAGAAGTGAAAAAAGAAGGGAAAAGTGGATTCCAGCCTTTTAAATTCCCATGAAGTCACTTTAGCAAGAGGGGGAGGGGCTTGCAACAATGGCTACCTAACTATGTGTATGAACCTCCACCCTGAGAAGTAGCAATCAGTGAACAGAGCACCGATTCTTGTTACTTGGAGAACAAGGTCCTTAGTGTCCAACATGGCTCTCACAAGCTGTGTGTAAGCTGCTCCTGGAATATGGAGAGAGATGCTTGTCATGGGGCTGGAGGTTGGAGGATGAGTAGCTGGTATTGTCCTAAGAGCTGAAATTAATTTCAATTTATTGTCCAAGCCTTCCCCTGGAAATTGCAAACCTTCAGTAGTCTTTTGATATGGACCAAATTATGAACTTTGGGAGAACATAATTAATTGCCTGTGAGCTATTTTACAACTGTAAACTGTAGATAACTGCAGCAAAGTAAATGATTCTTTTTGCTTGACATGCAAGTAATTTCTGTTAGTGAAGAGACAATCTTATTTCCCTTACTACCCCTACCTCTCTTTATATGTTTTAGAATTATTGTATGTTATATTTCAAATTTTTCCTCTATAAAAATTATATTCATTCATTATAAATCAGACTTAACATTCACTGAGTTTTTTTTTTTTAAGATTTTATTTATTTATTTGAAAGAGAAAGAGTGAAAGATGAGTGGGGGGGGAGAGGGGCAGAGGGAGAGGGAGAAGCAGACTCCCCACTGAGCAGGGAGCCTGATGCGGGGCTCAATCCTGGGACGTCAGGATCATGACCCGAGCCAAAGGCAGACGCTTAACCAACTGAGCTACCCAAGTACCCCCATTCACTGAACTTTTTAGAAAATAAGCATAATCATTTTTCTTAAAAAAAAAAAACATTTTGTCTGAACATTTTTTTTTTTGGAATGGCTTTATTTTTCTTGTTTTATATGCAGAGAAACAAGCACATTTGTGTGTCAGATGCTTATTATTATGAACTCTCATCAGACCTTCTATATTTAAAAATTACAGTTACCAAGAGTCATTAAGTCATTAAGTCTTTGTCATGTACAGATAATTTTTGTTATATTTTAAGGCTTGCCTGAGGCTCTGTGATAAAGTACTGACCAGAGATTATGTCTTCAACCAAGATAATCTCAATGACTCATGGAAAAGAAGTGTACCAGGTAGTTAAAACTACTGACACTTCAAAGAATAGACTCTTGGGTATAGGCTTTTGAGCTGACAATGTTTAGGCTACGCCAGTAGGCTGAGTCAGGATTTCCAGCATATTTAGCTGAGACACATATGGCTTCATGAAAGTAATAGACCAAGAACCAGCAGAACAGCAATAATTTCATAGGACTGAATGAATTAATGAGAGAAATTTTATTGTGATCATTTATTTGGTGTATTGTATATTGTTTTAATGTTCTATTTTCTGGATATAAAAGAATGCTCTTTTTCTTCTTAAGCTTTCTGTAATAGACAACAATTTAGTAAGTTCCATTTTGGTAACGTGAAATAAAACACTTAAAATGACATAAGATTTTCACTGATCTCTCAGAATTCAGACACTAAGTCTCCTTACTACTCTTGGAAATCTAGTTATTTGCATAGGCTCAGTAAGAAACTGTCTTCCCTTCCACAAGGAATTAATTAAATAAATTGATGGTTCAACCAAGGCTTATCTGGAGTGTCACATTTGAGAACAATGCTCACTAAATCAGGTATGACAAGTCACTTTTAAGGAATAAAGATTGTACTTCTGAAGATAATGTCTACAAAATCCTGCAAGAAAAACTGACCTAGTAGCTGGCTCACAAGGGCCAGCCTTGTTACTGTTCTGGAAGGTTACTTCCTGGTGGGTTAGGAGGCTTAGGATATGTGGGAGACCCCCAGAAAAGAAGAATTCAAATTTATAGGACTGCAGGAGAAATCTGGTGGAGAGAGTTTCTTGGGTGTGGTTTTCTAGCCTCAGAATAGCAGATGATAGAAGTTCTTAAAATCCAAGCTGATCCCTTATGCAAACTCTAGATAAAAGGTAATTTTGCGGCTAACTCTAGATGCTTCAAAGCACTCCCAAGGAGGCCTGTGGGGTAGTTATCATTCTTGTTGCCCCTGTGGAAATAACCAAGCCAAACCTGATGAAAGCCTTATTTTGTGGTCAAGAATAATCTTTCTTTGAGATTCGTATGATGGTGAAGGACAGAGACTGTCAGGAAAAAAAATGTGATAGAATTTAAAGTGACCAAAAAATTCTTGATCATGTCAAATTCCTCAATGGAAATGTAGTGTTTCATGCATAATCTGAGTTACCTGATTCTATGGGGTTGACAGCTTTCATGGTCTCTGAGCTATTTTACAACTCTGAAAGTTGTAGGTAAATGATAGTAAAGCAAGAAATGCTTGTCTGTAGACATAAATTCTGTGTGGCAGAAGACAATTTATTTCCACTCTCATGAAAAAAGGCAGTTTTTGTACCTATTTGACTTGGAAATTCATTTCATGGCTTATATTTCTGCTCGTGGAACTAGTGTAACATCTTACCTATTCCTAAATGAGTTAAATAAAATCTTTGACCTGTGTTTATTTTTATATTTGTATGAAAGGAATGTTACCTTAAAAAAAATTATCCATGACCTTACTACTGCTTCTCCTACTACATTTATTTAGTCAACATTCTACAAGTGTTTGCTATATGCTGGGCTCTGGGAATACCTAGCCTACTGTCTTCTTCCCAAAGAGCCCACAGTTTAGGAAGAGAGAGAAAAGTAAACCAACAATTACTGTGTAATGTTTAAGATGATAGAAGAGGCTGCACAAAGGTCTAGGAGCACAGAGGAGGGTTAGGTGCCATGCTCTTGTCAGGGTGTGAGGTTGTGTGTCTGGGAAGGGGCAGGTAAGAAATGCGTTGTTGGGACATAGCTACTGGAATGTGGCATATCGATAGTTCCCACTAGCAACTTAGAGTGCTCAGACCCTTTCTCCTGAGAGATGTGGCTGCTATTGGAATTTGCAAGGACAGTAGCTTTGTGGCTCCTCATTGATCGGTGCCCAGGGACACTGCCTGCTGCGGTTAATTTTATGTGTCAGCTTGACTGGGCAACAGGTGCCCAAGCATTTGGTCAAACATTATAATGGGCATGTCTGTGAGGGTGTTTTTGGACAAGATGAAAATTTGCATCAGTGGACTGAGTAAAGCAGATGGCTCTCTCCAATGTGGGTGGGTCTCATCCAATCCCTCAAAGGCCTGAATAGAACAAAAAGGCTGACTCTTCTGCAAACAAGAGGGAACTCCTGCCTGACTGCTTTGAGGTGGGATATGAGTTTTTTTCCTGCCTTTGGGTTCATACTGAAACATCAGTATGAAACATCCCGGGTCTCTAGCTTGCCAACCGCAGATCTTGGGACTTGTCAGTTTCCATAACCATGTGAGCCAACCTCTTATAATAAATCTCCTTCGGTATATATATTCTAATGGCTCTGTTTCTCTGGAGAACTCTGATTAAGATAGCTGCTTTGGTCCTGACTGGATCTCTCTCTTCTCTCCCTCCAGTCCCAGGAAAAAAAAAAAAAATAGCCCCACTCCTCTTCCATTTGACACTGTTTTTTTCCTGATACACTGTAGAATAAACCACAAACTGTTCTTTTGTCACTAGAACAAACTCATAATCCCAGTTTTCATGTGTGATTTTTACAATATATAAACATTGCAATGAAGATGGGACAAAGTGATAATCCACCTTTACGTGAGCAGCTCCAGCTCCTAGACTTCCTCCGGATGCACTCTGGATCTTGGCTGATGCATCTTGTAGCTTGCTCATTCACTGTTTTGCCACTCTGGGTTCTCTCTAGGGAGTCCTGCCCAACACCAGCCCTCTTGGATTTGCACTATCCCTCCTACTAGGTCAGGGGGATTGTCAGCCCCTCCCAGGACTTGCCTATGGATGTCTGAGTGTGACCTAGGCCCCCTCTCTGTGCCAGGCTCCTCTGAAGTCCTGCTTCTGCCCAGTATGCCCGCTAGCCATGACTCCTTGCTAAGGGCAACTTTGCCTTCTTGTCCTCTCTCATTAAGGCTTGGTGGTTCTCAGAAGAATGGTCCCCCAAAGATGTCCACATCCTAATCCTCAGAACCTATGACTACATAGGTTACCTGGCAAAGGGGGATTAAGGTTGAAGATGGAATTAAGATTGCTAATCAGCTGATCTTCAGATAGGGAGATTATCCTGGTGGGCCCAATATAATCACAAGGTCCTTAAATGTGGTAGTTGGAGACAGAGAAGGAGATATCGGAGTGATGCGATATGGGAAGGATGAGGCCTAAAGTCGCTGGCTTTGCACATGAAGGAAGGGGCCACAAGCCAAGGAATGTGGGCAGCTGGTAGAAGCTGGAAAAGGAGCCTCCAGAAGGAACATCTTGGTTTTAGTCCAGGGAGACGAATTTTTTGACTTCGAATCTTCAGAAGGGTAAGATAATACACTGGTGTTTTAAGCGTCTAAATTTATGGTATTTTGTTATAGTAGTGATAGGAAACTACCACACAGACCCCCTTCTGAAAGTTCTTCCTAGAAGCTTCTGGCCCCCAGTGGCCAAGGACAAGTCTTCATCATGACTTATTCCAACAGCCAGCTGCAGACTGCATTTGGTTACTGTCGGGCGTCTTCTTTCCCCGTTGGATGGCCCACTGATCTTCTGTCCTCTTGCCTGAGGGATTTCTATTTCTGAGCTCAATGGTCAGGAGGGCCAGCCTCATGGATGGACAACAGAATCCTGCACTCAGAAGGGCCCCACACTTGGAGTTTTGTACGCTGCAGTTGCAGTCTTGAAATTCTTAATAATTTTATCTTTGAATTTGTGCTTTGCAAGCTAAGTTCAATGGGACAATGGAATACATGCCAGCACTTGAAACCTTGGCTTCTACAGGATTCTGCCTCTGCCACCTTTCACCTCCTTGGAATGGGTCCTTGGTCACCAGCTCATCCACCCCTCGTACCCCCTCTACCCGCAGCAGGAGCCCGGGTGCAGGTTCCCAGAGGGACAGACCACCTGTATCTTGAGGGGGGTACAACAGGGCAGTCTCACCTCAGGCTGGCAGCACCTTGGCTACTTTGGTGGGCAGCGAGAATACAGAGTGAGTGGCTCACACATCCCTTATCCAGGAGCCTGGACTGTCTGCTCTGCAGGCTTCAGTACCCTTGGGGATTGGGGTACCAGGCCTGCAGGAAGTGAAGATGTCTGTTCACCTTTCCTGCTCCCAGCAAGGGCCGGGTGCCTCCATGCAACGGCCGGTGTGGAGGAAAGCTGGCCCTGAGAGTCCCAGAGAGGACCCTGCCTCTGTGAAGGTCTACACTCGCCCTGTGAGTGCCCCGGCCTGAAGGTGCAGCACATGGAATGGCAAATAACACTCCCATGACAGGTTGAGAGAGAGAGCCTGCGAGAGAGGGAAACGCTTTGTATGTTAGTGCTCTTCGTGAATCCTGCAGGTTCATTTTGCTCAGGGGCAATTTGTGCAGCTGAGCCTGATGGTGGAGCATAGTTGACAGATCATCCCTGTGCCGAAGCAGCACTGACTGGTTCCCTGTTTGGCCGGCCCTGCTCCCCAGCTTCTCCTTCATGATGCGTTCGTTAGACGGTGATGCCCTGCTGTTAATGCACGTTTATGGGGAAAGACAGCTTCACGGGCTGGAAGCAGGAGAGGTGTTCCCAGAGCAGGTGGCCTGGTTTGGTAGAAAAATTGACCTAAGGACAAAACAGTTTGGGATTAATGCGAGCCAGATATCAGCATGGGTTATACTTGTGAGTCTTACAGAAAAACAGACTTCAGAAATAGTGACCTTTAGAGGTAGAGTCAGAGAGCTTATCAATTTTTATTATTGTTTTTGGAAATTGCTGAATCCAATTGGAATCTTTAATTTGAACTCAAGTGTTATATGTTGTTTTTAATCTAACCAAGGTGTGAGCAGCGTCCAGCGGAGTAACAAAGTTGTAAACTGCGGATGGCTAGATCCCTAGACGAGGTCCTCCAAATCCCTCCTCAGGCCCATTGGGGGTCAGCAGTGAGTGACATGAGGAGTCATAGCAAGACCTCAGTGATCCCTGGGCCAGAGGGCAACTGTGTCACACCAAGGGTGAGGGGGGCAGAGGGGATGTGTACTGTGTAGGTGCAGGGACCAGGCTTCGGGTGGGGCTGCCAGATAAGCAGACCCCGGCTGTCAGAAGCCCTCCAGCCCGTGCATGTGAAGGGCCTACCAAGTTCTTTCCCACATCCTGTCTCCTTTGGGCCAAGATGCATGGATGCTATTGCTGAACTTTTCTTTCTTTAAAAGAACCTGAAAGAGAAGAAATGTGAGCACAGAGGAATTTCTGACGTAGAGAAGAACAGGAGTGTTCTGGCTGCTGGCCCCGACGCACCCCGTTTCCGATGTTCACAGAGGTCTCCCTCCGTGTGACCGCTGAGGTGCAGGAGAGCAGGGTTATGCAATCCCCAGCAATGGGGCTCTCTCCACGGGACTTTCTGATACACAGTAGTAAATAGTAAGAGCAACAGCAGAAGTCTAATCAAGCAATTCGGATTCAGCCCCATTACCTTGGTTGCCTGTCTGGATTGATAAGGCCGGGTAGTCAGTGTGACTGCATGCTCGCCATGGTTCTGAATCAATAAATCAATCATTAGGTACCAGCTGAATAAGTGGGATATAGCAAAGTCTGAGCTGGGTGCCAGACCTTGTACTTGGACTTACCCTGCTCTCCTGCTCTTGACCTGTGCCTGCTGGAGCTCTGGGTACCTCCCCGGTGTCCTCAGCCCCTCATGGTGCCACTGCTGTCCTGAAGCTCCCCATCCCATGAGGCCATCTGTCCTAGCACACTGTCTACAATCTCTAACATCAGAACAGATCCAGAGGGGGAGGGGGGAGGGTGTTTGAGAGGAAGGACAATGCAGGAAGAAAATAAATGAGTGTTGCTCTTGCCTGGATGCGCCTGAGAGCCGACCTTGATTTACAACCTGGTGTTGTCTCAGCAAGATTACAGAAAAGGGGAGACGGCTGGCTCACAACATTAGTCTCCCTGGCATCATTTCCAGCGTTGTCTTTTACTTTCAGAGGGAGAAGCAGTCTCTGACATTCAACTCAGCCCTTTCTGACCCAGGTCCTACATCTATAGGTCTCTGAGCCTGGAGTCCAAGCCCTGGTCCCGTTACCCCTTATAGTGAATAGCCCATCACCTCTGTAGGGGGAAATGGCCATGTGAAGTAGGAGAAGGCAGACTTGCAGACGTAAGTGCGATGTCAGCTCCCAGTTACATCTGAGAGCTGTTCTGTCCAGTTCATTAATAAATATTAATTTAATATTAATTCATCAACTTAAAAATTTGGTCCTCTGTTGCACTAGCCACCTTTCAAAGTCACAGGTAGCAAGAGGTTACTGGACTGGACCTTGCAGATGTAGGACGTTTCCTTCACTGGCGGAAAGTCCTGTTGGATGGTGCTGTCTCACAGACTAAGGGCTGCGCTGCTTTCTGGGTGGGGAAACTGAGGCCCAGTGGACCAGGGCTTGGACTCCAGGCTCAGTGCTCTGATCAGTTCATCATTTGAAACCTCCAGCAGACAAGAATTCAAGCCACACATTTCAGCTGCAAGAAGATGGCTACAGGGAATAATGAGTTCCCCATGGGTTTGGAGGAAAAAGATCTCTAAATCCTTGAGATGACTGTGTGGTTTTCCTAAAAGCTGATTAAGAGGGGGATGGAGGGGGGAAGCTGTTCGTTTTTAATTAGTCTTTTTTTTTTTTTTTTTTTGGAGGAGGAGAGTCCATGTCTGAGGCCACAGAGCCAGATCCGAGGGCTCCGTGGCTGGGTCTGCAGAGGGGCTGGTCGGAGGGTCTGAGTCAGAGGCCAGGGCTTTGATCTGCTCTGACTGTCACCTGGCAGCAAGGATGCTCTCCGACAGGTCCTGCTTTGTGTTTGTCGTGTCTGCACTGCACCGACCCTTCATTCTCCCAATCACCCAAACACCCTCAGCCCCTCCCTGGCATGCACACGTTACCCACAAGGGGTGCACGCCTTCTCTGTGTCTCCCCCCATTCCCACTGAACACTGGCTTCCTTGGCTACTCCCTGTGTCGGGACCTCCAAAGTTGGGAGACTCAGCTGTCAGAAGAATGAATCTGGGCTCCCCAACCCTCCCTGCCCCAGCCTTCCCCAAGCTTGTCCCTGGCTGTCAGAATTTCAGAGTGGCTGCAGGTTGTCCAAATACTGGAGTAGCCAGAGCGAGTGAGTGAAACCCACCTTCCCCTCTTGCTATGGGCCTGCTCCTGTCCAGGCAGTGGAGATGCAAAGATGAAGACTCTCCCTGTTCTCAAGGACTTCATCTCCTAACGAAGGAGAGAGAAGCATGAGCAGATGGTTACAGCTCACTGGGCTAGGGCTACATTTATTAATCATCCACTCATTCCACCATCCTGCAGGTCTCTGGAGCCCCTGCTCTGTGCCCAACCCTGTGCCGAGGCCTGACACTTAACTTCAGTAAGATCTGCTTCCTTCTTTAAAGAGCTCACGTTAAGAGGGAACCAGACAGCATCCAAGCACAGAGGCTCTGGGAACCACAGGTGGAGGCATCTAAGCTGCCTGGGAACCTCTGATGTGCACAAGACACAATGGTGTCTAAAAGGGGGATCAATATTGCCTGGGAAGGACACCAGGAAGGCTTCCCAGAGGGGAGGGGACTAGACCCAAATCCTGAAATATGTAGACAGGTTCTCCTGGCAGATAGATTTGGAAGGAACAGCACACACAAAGGCAAGGAAGGGAGAAGCAGTGTGGAAGATGATTGGATGGGTGCAGTACGGGGTGTGTTTGGCAGGATAGGATGGTATCCATTGTGGAGGGCCTGATGTGCTATTTTTGGCTGAATATTTGTGCCCCCCCCAAATTCAATGTTGAAGTCCTAAACCCCCATGTGATGGTATTTGGAGGTGGCACTTTGGGGAGGTAATTAGGTTTAGATGAGGTCATGAGGGTGGGGCTCCATGATGGGATTAATGGCTTTATAAGAAGAGGAAGAGAGAGATACTAGTGTTCTCTCTCTGCCATCTGAGGACATAGGGTGAAGTCCACCATCTTTGAGACGGGATGACAGCCCTCACCAAGAACAGAATCTGCCAGGACCTTGATCTTGGACTCTTAGTTGTTAGAACTGTGAGAAATAAATGTCTGTTCTTCAGCCTTCCAGCCTGTGGTATTTTCTTATGGCAGCCTGAGCAGACTGAGACACATACTTTGATGAAAATTTTAATTTGACTCAGGAGACGAGATTTCAAGCATGAGAGTAGCACTATGAGACCTGCTCTTGCAGCCATGCAGAAGATGGCCTGGCGAAGAAGAGAGAGGGCATGGCTGTGGCAGGAGCCCAGAAGAGCCTGGCTGTGGCCAGCCAAGGGCTGGGGATGCAGGGACAGAGACTTCTCCAGAAGCCCAGTCCCCAGGTCTAGGCAACTGCCTAGACTTGTTGGTGAGAGAGAGGGTCTAGGACCTGCTAGGTTTCTTACATGGGGCTGGTGTATAATTAATAACATAGGAAACGCTCAAGGTCATGGTAACAAGTCACACATCCATGGAGGAAGGAGCTCATCTTTGGGACCACTGAGCATTTTGGTGTAATCCAGTGTAAGTTCTATAGAATCTCTATTTGTTCAATAAACTTTTTTCTCCTTTCTCTATTTTCCTTTTAACCTTAAAGGCTGAGGATTGAGTTACTCACACTCTCTGCCTGTTTGCTCCTCTGTAGTTCCCATTTCCTACTCTGGTCCACTCTTCCCATGGGCAGCCATGTTTTGTGTGTATGGGTCTTGTGAAATATATATATATGTGTTATATATATACACACATATGCATATATATGTGTATACACACACATACACACACACATATTTTTGCATGCATGCATTTTAAAATTGATGTCAATGGCATCCTGTTAGCAAACACCCATTTCTTGCCTTGTCCGGGTTGCTCAGAGTGTTTCTTGTCTGTGTGATTCCATGGCACTCCCCTGTGGTAGGCCAGCCTGTAGCTTGTCTCTAAGGTTACTACGGACAGTGCTGCGAGAACATTCACCAGCTCCTCCTGGACCATGTGAGGGTTTCTGTGGATGCGCACTCAGAGCAGAATTGCTCCCGCAGTGGTCTGCATCGCCCTCCACATGCAGGAGGGAACTTTGCCCTCACAAGCCTCATGGACTCAGCACCATGAACTTCTGAACTCAAATGGCAGTCTAATGACAGGTGTGGAATGGACATAGGTTGCTGTGTGTTCATATTTTTCTAATAACTGGTGAGTCTGAATACTTTTCATTTGCTGGTTATAATTTTGAGTTTTCTATACCTTACTTGTTCGTTTGGGGTTCCTCTCTCTTAATAATCTCTTAATCTGTCATCAGCCTGTTTGCTTTGTCAATAATGTCCTTTGTTGAACTGAAGTTTTAGTTTTCATGTAACTAATCTCTCTCTGTCTTTTTGCCTATGATTTGTACTAGTAAAGCTTTCTTTCAGAAGCCTTTCTGCATTGGTAGGTAACAAAGGCATGAATATATATAACTTTATAGTTTTCCTATTAGCTTTATAGTTTTACCGTTTATAGAAAGGTCTTTAGCTGATTGGGAATCCAGGCTCCGTCATCAGAGGCAACAATTATAAAGTGTTTACTGTTTCAGGCATTGTTTTATATACTTTTCATTATTAACTCTCTTCTATTCCACAACCACCAAGAGGGAGAGACGATCTTTATCATTATCACCCCTATTGCAGATGAGAAAATGAGATCCAGAGATGTTAGGTGTCCTCGGCTGAGAACCCGCTGCTGGAACGTGCTCTGTAAACAGTACTGCCTTCCCCAAAGGGCTCAGCACCCGTCGGAGGGAGAGCCTGTTATATGCTCTGCTCGGTCCTGGGTGGTGAGACAGGACCTGTGCCTCTGCGTCCCTTGCAGAGTGTTGGGGTTGAGGCAGATGTCAAATGATCAAGCATGTGATCCAATATAGATTCATGAATTAGGACATAGTGCATGAGGAGAACTATAGGCATATGTCAAAGCCTGACCTTGTCTGGGAGGTTGAGGAAAGCATCCTCAAATGAAGCTGAATTGAAATCTGGAAATTTAAGGGAAGTCAACTGTGCCAGGGAACAAAGTGGGGAGTAGGGGGGACAAAGGAACTTCTAGAAGAAAGGAACCACATATACAAATTCCTACTGGTGGGAACAATGTGAGCCCTGGAAGATAACATTGATGTGGAGCAAATTATGTGAGGGCTCTGGGGTCTCACAGGCTTGATAAGGAGTCTGGACTTTATTCCAGAAGCAATGGAGGTCTCTGGCTACGGTTAAGAGCATGGATGCAAAGCACCCGGGGTGAGTGGAAAGGCCAGTCGGGGGCCATTGCTGAAGTTCAAGGGAGGGAAAATAGTGGCTTGGGCTCAAGATGAGCTTCCTCTGGAGGGGCTTTGCTAGTACCTGGCACAGCTGATCCACTGGGGGGGGGGGCGGGGGGAGCGGGGTCCATGCAGGGGCTGGCTGCGTGGCTGGTAGGGGAATTCTCCTTGCCAAAGGAGATGGCACACATGCTCCCCAGTGTGAGCTCAGGAACGCACACTCGGGTCAGCCTGACCACGTGATCCTGTCCCTTAGAAGCCGCATTTAGGCTGTATTCCAGCCTGGCCAAGTGCGGATGGCTGGCCCAGCAGTGAGCTTCAGGGTCTCAGCCTCCCGTTGGTAACGCAGCTGGGCATTGGAAGGGTGGCGGGTGGGGTTGGATTACATGGGAGTCACCTGTGTGGGCATAAAATCTCATCTGACTGTGTTCCAATCATATTTCAGGCATTTAAATTCTTATTAACATCTTAAAACAAACCAGGGGTTTAGATTTGGGGATAATACCCAACAAACCCCTAAATCCTCCATGGAGATAGTGAGCTGGTAAGGTGATGAATTCAGATGAAAGTCACTTAAAAATTTGGGGATCTACCACTGCCTTTTTGTTTATTTGTTGATTAGTTGGTTAGCTTTTCTTCATAACAATCACTGAGTCCTTGGTGTGCCACACAGTCTACTAAGAGCTTTCCCTGCGTTGCCATCACTTCTCATAATCTGTTCTTCAAAGGTCCATGTTACCATAATGCTTTTATTTTTATTTATTTATTTATTTATTTATTTATTTATTTATTTATTTATTTATAAAGATTTTATTTATGTACTTGACAGAGAGACACAGCGAGAGAGGGAACCCAAGCAGGGGGAGTGGGAGAGGGAGAAGCAGGCTTCCCGCAGAGCAGGGAGCCCGATGTGGGGCTCGATCCCAGGACCTTGGGAGACCTGAGCCGAAGGCAAATGCTTAACGACTGAGCCACCCAGGCGCCCCACCATAATGTTTTTGATTTAATTTATTTTTTCACAGCTTGAGAAACTGAGGCTCAGAGGATAATAACATTTATCCCCTGCCTATCTCGCAGGGATGTCGGAGAGGTGAAGACGCTAGGGGTGACCGTACCTCAGCCTCCTCAAATCAAACCCATAGGTCCCGAGGTGGCCTTTGGAGGTAATAGCCCTGAGCAGAACACCTGATATGATGATGCCCTCAGTCAAAGGCCACTTTTAGGGCAGGTGCCTGGGGAGTGCTACAGGACAAGTCTGCTCAGGGCTCTGGATCTGAGGAAGGAGGTCAGAGTGGAGTTGCAGAAAATGGCCAGGGAGGACCCTGCTTCATGCTGCCCTCTACCCACCGCCCCCTTGGGTTGTGTACATGGAGATCACCTGACAAAGGGAGGCCAGGAGGCTCCCAGCAGCTGCAATCCACCTGGCGCCCAGCTCTCCTGCTCTTCTAGGCCACACCAGGGAGCCAGAGGGAATGCCAAGGATGACGCTTAGTACAAATTCACTTTCACAATATTGCAATGAGTCATCTTTATTCTTGGGCTCTCCCATGTGAACTAAACACTAGGGTCGGTGGAGGTGAGCTCTGATCCATACGGCGCTGGACCTTTCTCCTGCCCCTGCTCGTCATCTACCCCGGCTTCAGGTCAATTGTGGAGGTCGAGGCCCCGTCTTCTCACTGCCAATAGCCTGCAGCAGCCCATGTGGGCCATCACTTTGGAACTGGTGTCCTTCAAAGAAAATGAAAGGGGACCCTAGTTTGTTTGTTTTTTTTATAACCAAGACCCATAATTTTATTTTGTTTATTTTTAAATTTGGATTCAATTAGCCTACATGTAGTACATCATTAGTTTCTGATGTAGTAGTCAACGATTCATTAGTTATGTATAACACACAGTGCTCATCCCCACATGTGCCCCCCTTAATACCCATCACCAGGCTACCCCAACCCCCACGCTTTCCCTTCTGTAATCCTCAGTTTGTTTCCCAGAGTCCAGAGTCTCTCATGGTTTGTCTCCCTCTCTGACTTCTTCCCATTCAGTTTTCCCTCCCTTCCCCTGTGGTCCTCTGCGCTATTCCTTATGTTCCACATATGAGTGAAACCATATGATAATTGACTTTCTCTGCTTGACTTCTTTCACTTAGCATAATCTCCTCCAGTCCCATCCATGTTGCTGCAAATGGTGGGTATTCATCCTTTCTGATGGCTGAGTAATATTCCATTGTATATATGGACCACATCTTCTTTATCCATTCATCTGTTGAAGGGCATCACGGCTCTTTCCACAGTTTGGCTATTGCGGACATTGCTGCTATGAACATTGGGGTGCAGGTGAGGGGATCCTAGTTTTGTAGTAAAAGCCACTTTTTTTCACATGCATAATCTCTAACCCAAACTGTTTTGATAAAGTCCTTCACGGAGGAGGAAGAACAAAAGAACAGGAGGAGAGGATAAAAACTAGAGGAGAGCAAGGCCTCCTCTCTTCCCAGAGGAAAACCTGTGAAAACATCTGCGAGCCTCCAGCTACCCCTCACAGAGCAGGCTGGGTGTTTATATTCAGGCAGAGCTGGAATCCTGACAGATTATTTTGCCTGCAGGGTCTCCACAACATTTTGTAGGTGGTCTTGTAAAGGAAAGCAAATATTTAAGGCTTTTCTCCTTTCCTCTCCTTGATTGTTTATGTGGGGAGAGAGGTACCAGTTGTTCCTGATAAGAGCCTGCTAAGGCGGCAGGCCGCGGAGCCGCATGCGGGAACATGTCTCGGACCTGCTGGCCATTCCCTTCTCAGCAGGGAAAACTGCCCCAGGACTGTTGAAGTAGATTGCTTCTAGACCACAGCGTTTGGGAGAAACATCTCTAAAATCATGTATGGCCCAGATGTCCTTATACGCACTGCCTAGCAAATCAGGGGTTAACAGATGGCACAAAGGTACGCACTTCTGCATCTCTCAGGATGCTTATATCATATTTGTATTCTGTGCACCTTGAAAAAGAAAAGCCAACCAGTTATATGGCCCATGTTATAAGTTTACGTATATGGCTGTCATCATAAAATATATCTATTGAGCACTTATGGGGAGTTCAATTAATTACTGTACAATTTACATAGCCCTCTTTAGGAATTTATGATCCAGGGAAAACAGTGTTACATGAAAGGGGATTAGAGACCATATCATCTGTAATAAGAATTGAGATCTGTATATGGTTTTACAAGGTACCAAGTACTCTCACAACATTATATCATGTGGTCTTCACCAAATCCTTTGAAGGTTAAGTGTCTGGCTCAGGGCCACATAGTTGTTAAGAGCAGAGGTGAGGGGATCACCAGGTCTTGAGCCTCAGTCTTGTTTCTGCTCCAGGCACTGATGTCTTCAGGCGCAGGCCTGGGCTGTGTGGGGGCACAGACTGGGGAATTCGGCAGCAGAGGCCGTGCCATGAGTTATACAAGGGGCTCCTCATAATTTCTGTGGTGTGAGGAACGGTGAGTGTGGGATGGAATGTAGGGAGGTCAGTGAGCCCTGGGGTTGAGCGCTGGGTGAAGGCTTTGCTGTGGCAGAGAGGGGCTCCCCTCCAGGCCAGGCCCAGGAGAGCAGGGGCCGAGGTCCACCTCAGTATGTGTTTCTGCAGGGAGTCAATGTTGAACAACGGTTCCTTGTCGGAGTTGTGCCAGATGGTGTGGTCGAGGAGAACATGCCGGGGCGGGGTGGGGGTACTGAGAATTTACAGTGCGTCAGGCCCACAGCAGACACCGTCTCACCTCACCTGTTCTTCATAGGAGCTTTCACCAGCCCAGCTCCGCCACTGCGGGGACAGAGAGAGCGGTTGAAACCATGTTCGAGGTCTCACAGTTGGTAAGTCAGGGCCAGACTCTAACCCTGCCTGCCCCCCCTAGAGCCCGAGTGCCTACCCACTGTGCAGGCCGTCTCCCACGGTCCAGCCACTTGGGATGTGAAGACAGAGGGGAGCTCATAGGTGGAGGACAGAAGGAAGACCTGAAGCCTGAAGGTTTGAGACTGAAATTCAGGCATAGTGAGATCTAACACTGGGGAGTGATTTTAAAGCCTATGAAAAATGGCAATAATGCACTCTTACAGGAAGCATGGAGGAAAAATGAGTGTTCCTTACATTAGTTTCCTCCGGTGATCCTTAGGTTCCTCATCTGTAAAAGGGGGTCACAAGTGTTTTATGGTGTTATAAAGATAAAATCAAGTAATGCATCTTAAAGTACTCCATTAACTGCAACCCGTAAGGCAGATGTAGTCTTCTTATTTTAACCCTAGGAATTTAATTTCAGTATTAATATAGGTGTAAATGTTTCATGATTAAAAAGTGGCTTCTGGGACCATCTCATACACATGAGGATGACTACCATCAACAACAACAACAACAACAACAACAACCACCAGCAGGAAATCAGAAGCATCAGCAGGATGTGGAGAGACTGGGGTGTTGCTGCCATGCCGGCAGGCATGGTGCCTGGGGCAGCTCCTGTGGAAAATGGTGTAGCCGTTCCTCCGAAAATGCAACAGACATGACCATGTGATCCAAAGATTCCACATCCGGGTATGCACCCGAAAGAGTTGGAAGCAGGGTCTGGGGGCATTTGCACACCCATGTTATCAGTAGCACTATTCACAATAGCCACAGGGTAGAAGCCACTCAAGTGTCCATCGGTGGATGAAGGGACAGGCAAAGCGTGGGATGCACTCACGATGGAATGTTGTTACTCAGCGTTAAAAAGGAAGGAGATCCTGACCCAGACTACAACCCGGATGGACCTTGAGGACATTATGTAAAGTGAAATAAGCCAGTCACAAAAGGACAAATACAGTATGATTCCACTTACAGGAGGCCCTGAAGTCGTCTGACTTCACAGAGACGGAAAGTAGAATGCTGGTGGCCAGGGGCTGGGAGGGTAGTGAGCGGGAGGTTGGAGTGAATGGGGACAGGGTTTCAGTTTTGCAAGATGAAAACAGTTCTGGAGTATTTAATACCACTCAACTCTACACTTAAAAATGGTTAAGATGGTAAATTTTATGTTGTGTGTATTTTACCCCAATTAAAAAAAAAAAGAGGCTGCTGGGAGCCACTCTGGAGGCTCACAGAGCAGAGACCACAAAGAGTGCCTTCCCTGCCTTGGGGTCCTGGGCATGAGGTGGGATCCTCCCAGCAGGGGAGTGGCCACACCACACGGGGACCCTGCCGATTCTCTGCAGAGTCCGAATCCTTGCCTGTGATGGATTTGCTCATCTTGGCTTCTGCTGTCGCTGGCCCAGCGCTGGCCCTGAGAACTGATCCCGAAGTAAGGCGCGCCTCACACTTGGCACAGCGTTGGTTTAAGTCCTATACCTATTTTGTGCAGTTTTTGAAATCAGAGAATGCCTCAGAGTGTTTGGACTTTACTGTTTCCCTTTTATTCTGAGAATGGCCAGGGTGTGAGGCGTTCGAGGATATACTGAAACTTTTCAGAAATAGCCATATTTTGGGCTCTTTAAGAGAATACTTTGTGTGTACAAAGTGACAACCCAGGCTTTGGAGAAGGAATCTTTATAGGCATCTATTTCAGTCCCAAATTGGGGCCCTCTGCAGCATTTCAGAGGATGGGAGTGTGTGCTGGGAGCTCCCAGAAGTCTTTCCACCAGAGAAGGTCTTGGGAAACCAAGCACTCCTGTGTCATCACAGCCCCCAGTGTGGTGGGGAAGAGGGGCAGGACAGCAGAGGCTTTCCGAACCTTCCCCGGGGACGGGCAGAGAAGATAGCTTTTCGAAAGGGCTGCTTAGAAGGCTCAGCTCGAGGTGCTCAGAGGCAGATCTGGAATACAGGGCTCCAGAAGGCAAGTCCAGGGGACTCCAGGGCCTTGGGCATCGTGCCCCCCCAGGGAGGCCAGGGTTCATAGAAAGCAGGGTACCTGAGGTCTACACCAGTGCCCTGCTGCTCACTTGTACACATCTAGGCCAACTCCTCAGCCTCCCGGCCTCTGTCAGAGGGAAGGGGGAGCGCTTCCCTGCCTCTGCCTCACAAGGTTATAGGGCCAAATGAGACCATGGCTAAGAAAGACCTTGACAAGGGAGAGGGCCCATGAGGCGCCAGGCAGGCACATCATCATTGCTTGGAGTACTGTGACAATTTGCTAAGGAGACCTTGCAGCCCTGGGACCACTCTAATGTGGGAGCAAAGGACCAGTGGGGAGTCGCCTGATGGCCCTGGCTCCCAGGTTATGAAGAAATGCCATCTGCTCTCACAGCTGACAAGGCCCTTCTGGGGGCAGGGAGCTGAGACAACGAACAGAGGAGAAGCTCCTTGACTGAACTGTCTAGTGTCCTTCTCTAAAATGGACTCTTTGAGCAACGCGCTCCACATCAGGCCGTGTTTTCTCTTTTCCGGAAGTTCAAATTCCTCTTCCTTACAACGTCAGCCATGGTGGTCTCCAGCTGACCCTTGTGTTCGCTCCAGGAATTATCTCAAGGGTGGTTTCCTGATGGCTCATGAAAGCAGTTTCGCTAAACCACACACTGTAGATCAAGTGCATTTCTCTGGCCATTTGCATTGAAATTGACTTTGGCATTTGGCCATGTACTTCTGGAAGGGCACGCTGGTTTGCCGCCTCCGAGGAGGAGCAGAGCCAGGAGCCCCGGCAGGACAAGAGAGCACGGACTGGGGTGGGCACTGTGGGAGGAAGGACACCCACGTCCACAGAGGAGGCTGGAAGAGTGAAGACGGATGGTTGTCTTTGGATTCCCTCTGCAGAGCTGTCAAGTTTGTTCCACGTGCTGAAATCATTGAGTGTCTTTATTTTTTTAAAAGATCTTATTTATTTATTTGAGAGAGAGACAGACAGAGATAGTGAGAAGAGAGCATAAGCAGGGAGGAGAGAGAGAAGCAGGGAGGAGAGAGAGAAGCAGGCTCCCACTGAGCCGGGAGCCCGATGTGGGACTCGATCCCAGGACCCTGGGATCATGACCTGAGCTGAAGGCAGATACTTAACCGACTGAGCCACCCAGGTGTCCGGATCACTGAGTGTCTTGACGGACTCTAGACTGCCCGGGGGCTCAGGGGGATGGGAGATAGTAGGGTAAATGGGAGCATAAGACAACACATGTGCTCACAAGGAAATTCACCCAGGAAGGTAGAAATGACTTGAACACAAATAAGGGAAAGAATGAATGAATACATAAAGGGCTTCCTTTTTCCCAGAGAAAACCCAACACTCATAAAGGGCTTCGACGTGTTCAAATGCCCGACTGATTTCATCTCCTCAGCCTTTTGAGGGGCCCCTTGGAGATGTCTTTACACACCAGAACAGTGAGCCTCGAGTTCACAGTGCTGGAAACTATAGGCGGGGACCAAAGTCTCACCTTGTAAATCCAGCCCCCGTGGCAAGTGCTATGAACAACGGTTCCAGAACCCAAGCAGCCAGGGTTGATATGGGCCTCAGGAGAGGCCTTTCGAGGTGAGAAGGAAGAGGGTTGGGGCGAAGGGTCTCGCTGCCTGGGTCGGAGGGAGAGTGGCATGTAGGGTTAGGGGCCCTTCCATCCTGTAGGCTCAGGGCTTCTCTGTGTTTCTTCTGGTTGTAAGAATCTGGGGGAGGGGAGTCAAATAACACTGTACTACAGGGAGCAGTGCCCCTCATTCTGCCGACTGTTCTGGGGACTCAGCCTCTGACCTCCATTTCCCATGCTTACCTGCTGATTTATGCAGACATGGGCCTGAGACAAGGGTAGTTCCAAAGTGAGGTTGCGACAGGCAGACCTGGTCAAGGAGGAGCCAGTGTGGGCCTCAGAAGGAGCTGAACCTTGGCTGGATTGGGACTGGGCAGGGAGGCAGGGAGGCCCCTGAATGCAGCTTTTCCTCTTTGTGGTGTCCAGCGCAGTGGGCTCCCATGTCTCTCCCTGTCTGGCTCTTGGAACCTACCCCCAGACCTGGGGCTCCTGGCACAAAGACTTGGTCATGGGCTTTGGTGGTCCCACTTTCCGTGGTGGACTGAGTTCACGCCGTCGATCCACTCTGCTCAGCCTGGTGATGGTCAGACCAGCTCCGCCAGCCCTGAGGTTCCCCAGGGTGGCTTCGGAGAAGTTACAGTAGGCAGGTCCCTGCCCTGTAAACTTCAGATGGACACTGCACACTGTGCCGTCCGTGGTGGGTCAGGAGGGGCCAGCGACGGCCCCTGCTCCCACTTTGCTCCCACTTGCCCCACTACCTTGTGCCTTTTTACAAAAGTCTAGCAGTTCAGAGGCCATTGGATTTCTTTAGAAATGAAGGAAGTGCAGAAAGAGTCCATGGGCCCAGGCAGTTCCCTTCAGGGTCCCAGGACGTTCTGAGGCCTGTGGGCGGCAGGCAGTATCCCTCAGAATTCAGAGAGGCCCAGAGAGGCAGAGAAATAGGGCCCTGTGTGGCCATCAGGGCCAAAGGAGTAGCGGCCTGGTGGTGTGGGCCTGCCTGGGGCCTCTCTGTGGTTTCTGGAGCGTTCTCCTGTTCCATGTGGTATGAGGATAATCACTTTGGAGAAGGGTTATGGGCTGAATTGTGTCTCCCCACCAAATTCATATGTTTAAATCCCAACCCTAAGACCTCAGAATGTGACTGTATTTGGATAAACAGTCTTTAAAGAGGTAATTAAGGTAAAAAAGAGGTCATTGGGCTGGGCCCTCATCCAATCTGACTGGTATCCTTCTAAGAAGAGATTAGAACACGGATGCACAGAGGGAAAACCATGTGAGGACATAGGGAAAAGACAGCCCTCTACAAGCCAAGGAGAGAAGCCGCAGGAGGAACCAGCCCTTCCAACACCTTGACTGTGGACTTCCAGCCTCCAGAACGTGAGAAAATAAATACCCGGTGTTAAGCCTTCCAGTTTGTGGCACCTTGTTATGGCAGCCCAAGCAGACTAATACAGGAAGCTTTCAACTGGAAAGCACCATGTCCCATCTCCTGCTGGGCTCTGGTGTTTTGGCTGCCATGGGCTGGTGACCATGGTCCTACCTGGACTCCAGGTTGGGCCTTGTCTCTCTGAGGCTCTGGAGCTTTCCATAAAGTTACCATCCCTCTCTGAACACCCCTTGTTTCCAAATTATGCTTTGGGGCTCAGTAGAGGTGTTTCAGGGCCCCTGGGAGTGTAGAGACCCTGCAGGGCTGACCCCTCCTTCACCTCAAGTTATGCTGTTAGAGTGTATTGGTTTTAAATATTGGGTTTTACATAAAATCTTATTAAAAGAAATAAGTGTTTCCCTCCCCCAATCAATCTGTAAAAAACCTGACAACAGAGACCATTTCTTAATATAATAAAATTTTGGTCCTTCCAGAGTGTACACTTAGTGCTTTCTGTATGTAACTGGCTTTGACATCTTTGTAAGTCTTCATGATCTTCATTTGTATGACTTTATTTTCATCACTTCTCTTACTGTCTCAGAAAAGAGTCCCCTTTCCTGGGGGTAGGAGTGAGATGCTCTCCTTGTTCTTCCTTGGAGGCTGGGATGAGGCGGTGACAGGCCTGACACACTGGAACCCAGAACCTGCTGTCTGCCCTTTCCTCCAGCTTCCTTCCCACCTCCTTTCTGGTCTTGATCACTCACTGGAAAAGAAAGCTGGGCTGTTATTAGTCATTCCAGGGAGTCAGGCTAGTGCGAAGTTGGCAAGGCTGGACATTTTCCTCTAAAACTTTTTGGAGAGGGAGGAATTTGTAGGCCAACTCTGCCAGATCGGGCTGGGGGGTGGTGTTCGCCAGGACCCAGCCCACGTACCGTGTGGGAGCCTCTGCCAAGGAGAGGGCACAGCGGACCAGAGTTCATGGGAGTGCCCTGGAGGACTTGCAAAACTGCAGATGCTAGGCCCCATCGCAGCGTTTCTGATTCAACAGGTCTGCAGTGGGCCCTAGCATTTGCATTTCTAACACGTGTCCAGGTGTTGCCGCGGCTGCCTGGGACCTCACTTTAGGGACCAGTCCCAGGGACCCTGCAGAGACAGGCAGGCAGCGGGCACAGTGAGGTATTCCTTGAGATCTGAGATTCCCTAAGCACGTCTAGTGAACCTGTTCATTGGATGCTTAAGTTAACCCTCAAGGTGGAGGCAGTGGGGCGAGGCAGCCTCGAGAGTGCATGCTGCCCTGGCTATACCTTAAGTCTCCCCTTCTCAGCCTGGTGCACAGTGACTGCTCTGTGGATGTTTAGCAATTGGCTAGCTTGTCTAATACCCCGAAAGGCTTCCAACCCTTCAGCCATAAGCCCCCTGCTGCTGTCCTGCATGGACCTAGCCCCTTGCAGGGGGATGTCCTTATCCTTGCCCATAGAGCCCCACTATGCAGGAATAGGGTCTTTTTCTGGGGTTTTAGAACCCTGTCCACATTCGATTAAAAATCCACAGAATTTTTCAGCTGCCTCCTTGCTGAGTTCTGAGCCCTGAGTGTTGAGGACCAGGAGGCATCAGGAATATAAACAAGAACATGAAGATGGCCCCTCCAGGAGAGACCCTTGGTCCCCGGACCAGGTCCTTGGCAGACCCACCCAGAGCTGCCTCCACCCATTGATGCCCTTCGGATAACCCAGGTACAGAGGGAGGAGCTCTTAGAAGTGAAGCCCTCTGGTGCCCATAGGCCATGTGAGCTAGAAAAGCCCATTTCTCCATGTGGTACTGCCTTACGCGTGTCCTCTCAACCTTTTCAACTCGCCACTGTCATCATCCTCTTCTTCATCTTCACTGCACATCTCAGTATGGCGTACTTAGCACTCACCACTTGACATTTTCGTTTTGTGTGTATGCACATATGCATGTGTGTGAATATGAAATCTATCTCCCTCACTAGACAGTCAGCTTCATGAGAACCAGTCTTTGGACACTTAGCTCATTACTGGTACCTATGCTTGGAACCATGTCTGGCCTCCTGAGGCATCCAACAAATTGTTTTGAGGGAATAAATGAATCGCAACCACCCTCACTATCATTTCTTCATGACTCTTTGCTAATCACCAACCATCAGCATTTCTTGAATCTTATACTTTCTTTTAATCTTTTTTTTTTTTTTCTGCTGAAAAGACAGAAGTTGCTAAAATGTTTGATAAGCGCTCAGGAGTCTGCTTTCCTTTTTCTCCGCCAAGCAAACAAATGACAAGACCCTTCCCTGTTTTTGGCTTTGATAGGAGGAAGTGTTGGATTAGCAGTTCTCTCTAAATTTACTTATAGTTCCAAAATATTAACATATAAATTCTAAATGACTGCAATTTTGACTATCTGTGCCCAAAATTTCCTTATAAATTCTGATGACTTAATGAGTTTGTGTTAGTTATAACAGGTTTAAGAATTAGAGAAAACTGTGTTATTTATGAGACTTTAGTTCAGAATCACAGCATAGTAAGGATGTGATTTCTTAAAACCAATATGCTAGCATGGGCTTCATCTTGAAATGAAACCATCGCTAAGCTTAAATTATGAGGGAAAATGGAGAGAAGTAGAAATTACATTTCTTATGAACTTAACACTTAGGAAAGACAGGGATCATGCCTACGACTCTTCCCTCTTTGGCTTTTCCAGGTTCTCATCACACACCAAATATTGTCAGTCTTGTCTTCACAAATCCTCTTGCCTGCCTTCTCTGTTCTCAGTGATAACCACATAGCTCCATCCCTAAAAGTTTACACAGTCTCCAGTCTCTGTCCCATTCAATCCATCCTTTGCTCCCCGACCTGGTTAGAAGATGCCTTGCCGAAGGGGTGGGGGGAAGATGGCGGAGGAGTAGGGGACCCTATTTCAGCTGGTCCCCGGAATTGAGCTGGATATCTACCAGACCACTCTGAGCACCCACGAAACCAGCCTGAGATGTAAGAAGATCTGGATCTCTACAAACAGAATATCACAGGCAGTTGGTTTTGAGGTACGAAAGGGAGAGCCGTGATTCTGGGGGCAGATATCGGAGGATAAACGGCAGCAGGAGGGAGCCTGGCCCTGGGGATCCTACACCGCCGGTGAGTGACAGCCTCGCGCGCTGCGGTCGGGGCACAGACTCGCAGACCGGTAGCGGCGGGGAAAGGACTTTAGGGCAGCCCCCGGGGTCGAAAATCAGACCAGCGGGGTCACGCGCAGGCGAACCGCAGGCCCCCCGACAGAAACCCGAGTGACGGTCGCGCGCACTTGAACTGCAGTGTCCAAGATGGAAACCTGGTGCGCCGGGGTCCTGCCGGTGAACTGCAACCCCCGGGGGTGGAATCCCCGAGCGGAGGAGTCGCGCACGCAAACTGCAGCCCCTGGGACAGAAACTGAAGCAGCGGAGTCGCGCGGGCGTGAACTGGGAGCGGCTGGCAGTTTTAGAAGCACAAAGAGCAGAGACGTGCCCCGACCTGGAGGCAGGACTGGGGGCGCTGCGGAGGGGCGCACAACCCAGGATGCTGCAGTCTATAGCAGCACGGACAGAAACGGAGACGGTGTGGCCTGGAGAGCTCACTGAAGAACAGACTGTGGTCTCTCTGCTCTGAGGCAGAGGGTTGGAAACGGTCTCTTCTGCTCTGACTCGCGGAAGAGACACGGAAAGACGCCAGGGAAAGGCGCCAGAGAACAAAAGCCCCAAAGACTGACTCCCACTGAGCCCATCCCCCGCCACAGGGGCGCAGGGCAACTCCGCCCAAACACGGTTGCCTGAGTAACAGCGCGGCAGGCCCCTCCCACAGAAGACAGGCTGGGAAAACAAGAGGCCAACAACCCTAAGGTCCCAAGAAAACAGGTGCATCTTGCTTGGGTTCTGGTCAATAATTTTGAATCTATACATTCCCTCAAACACCCATCAACAGAATGACTAGGAGGAGGGGCCCCCAAAACAAAAAGACTCAGAGATTATGACTTATGCTGCAGATTTACAAATGGATGCAGATATAACCAAGATGTCAGAGATGGAATTCAGGCTAGCAATTGTAAAGACAATGGCTAGACTGGAGAAATCAATTAATGGCAACATAGAGTCTCTAAGGGCAGAAATAAAAGATGAATTGGCAGAACTTAAAAATGCTCTCAATGAGATCCAATCCAATCTAGATAATCTAACAGCTAGGGTAACTGAGACAGAAGAGAGAATAAGCGATCTGGAAGACAGTATAATAGATAAAAAGGAAAAAGAGGAGGCCAGGGAAAAACAACTCAGAATCCATGAAAATAGAATCAGAGAAATAAGTGACACCATGAGGCATTCCAATGTCAGAATAATTGGAATCCCAGAGGGAGTGGAGAGAGAGAGAGGGCTAGAAGATGTATTTGAGCAAATCGTAGCTGAGAACTTCCCTAATCTGGGGAATGAAACAAACATTCGAGTCCTAGAGGCAGAGAGGACCCCTCCTAAGATCAAGGAAAACAGGCCAACACCCCAGCATGTAATAATAAAACTTGCAAATCTTAGAACCAAGGAAACCATCTTAAGGGCAGTTAGGGGGAAGAGATTCCTTACATACAGAGGGAGGAACATCAGAATAATGTCAGACCTATGCACAGAGACCTGGCAAGCCACAAAGGCCTGGCAAAACATATTCAGGGTACTAAATGAGAAGAACATGCAGGCAAGAATATTTTATCCGGCAAGGCTTTCATTTAGAATGGATGGAGAGATGCAGAGCTTCCACGACAGGCAGAAGTTGAAAGAATATGTGACCACTAAGCCAGCCCTGCAAGAAATATTAAGGGGGGTTCTATAAAAGGAGAAAGACCTCAAGAGTGATCTACAACAGAAATTTACAGGGACACTCTATAAAAACAACGTCTTCACAGGCAACATGATGACAATTAATTCATATCTTTCAATAATCACTCTCAACGTGAATGGCCTAAATGCTCCCATAAAACGGCACAGGGTTGCAGATTGGATAAAAAGACAGGACCCATCCATATGCTGTCTACAAGAGACTCATTTTGAACCTAAAGATACATCCAGACTGAAAGTGAAGGGATGGAGATCTATCTTCCATGCCAGCAGACCTCAAAAGAAAGCTGGGGTAGCAATTCTTATATCAGACAAATTAGATTTTAAACTAAAGTCTGTAATAAGAGACACAGAAGGACACTATATCATTCTTAAAGGGTCTATCCAACAAGAAGATCTAACAATTGTAAATATCTATGCCCCCAACATGGGAGCAGCCATCTACATAAGCCAACTGTTAACCAAAATAAAGAGTCATATTGATAACAATACGTTAATTGTAGGAGACCTCAATACTCTCTCAGCAATAGACAGATCATCTAAGCAGAAAATCAACAAGGAAACAAGAGCTTTGAATGATACATTGAACCAGATGGACCTCATAGATATTTACAGAACATTCCACCCTAAAACAACAGAATACTCATTCTTCTCGAGCGCACATGGAACTTTCTCCAGAATAGACCATATACTGGGTCACAAATCAGGTCTCAACTGATACCAAAAGACTGAGATTATTCCCTGCATATTCTCAGACCACAATGCTCTAAAATTGGAACTCAATCACAAGAAAAAATTTGGCAGAAATTCAAACACTTGGAAGCTAAAGACCACGCTGCTCGAGAATGTTTGGGTCAACCAAGAAATCAAAGAAGAACTTAAACAATTCATGGAAATCAATGAGAACAAAAACACATCGGTCCAAAACCTATGGGATACTGCAAAGGCGGTCCTAAGGGGAAATACATAGCCATCCAAGCCTCACTCAAAAAAATAGAAAAATCCTGAATTCACCAACTAACTCTACACCTTAAAGAACTAGAGAAAAAGCAACAAATGACGCCTAAGCCACGCATTAGAAGAGAAATAATTAAAATTAGAGCAGAAATCAATGAATTAGAAACCAGAAACACAGTAGATCAGATCAATGAAACTAGAAGTTGGTTCTTTGAAAGAATTAATAAGATTGATAAACCACTGGCCAGACTTATCCAAAAGAAGAGAGAAAGGACCCAAATTAATAAAATTACAAATGAAAGGGGAGAGATCACGACTAACACCAAGGAAATAGAAACAATTATTAGAAATTATTATCAACAACTATATGCCAATAAACTGAGCAATCTGGATGAAATGGAGGCCTTCCTCAAAACCTATAAGCTGCCAAGACTGAAACAGGAAGAAATTGACAACCTGAATAGGCCAATAACCAGTAACGAGATTGAAGCAGGGATCAAAAACCTCTCAAAAAACAAGAGTCCAAGGCCTGATGGATTCCCTGCGGAATTCTACCAAACATTCAAAGAAGAAATAATACCTATTCTACTGAAGCTGTTTCAAAAAATAGAAACAGGGAAAACTTCCAAACTCATTCTATGAGGCCAGCATTACCTTAATCCCCAAACCAGGCAAAGACCCCATCAAAAAGGCGAATTTCAGACCGATATCCCTGATGAATATGCATTCCAAAATCCTCAACAAAATCCTTGCTAATAGGATCCAACAATACACTAAAAGGATCATCCACCACGATCAAGTGGGATTTATCCCCGGGATGCAAGGGTGGTTCAACATTTGCAAATCAATCAATGTGATAGAACACATAAATAAGAGGAGAGAGAAGAACCATATGGTCCTCTCAATTGATGCAGAAAAAGCATTTGACAAAATACAACATCCTTTCCTGATTAAAACTCTCCAGAGTATAGGGATAGAGGGAACATTCCTCAAGCTCATAAAATCCATCTATGAAAAACCCACAGCGAATATCATCTTCAATGGGGAAAAGCTGAGAGCCTTTCCCTTAAGATCAGGAACACGTCAAGGGTGCCCACTCTCACCACTGTTGTTCAACATAGTACTAGAAGTCCTAGCAACAGCAATCAGACAACAAAAAGAAATAAAAGGTATTCAAATTGGCAAAGAAGAAGTCAAACTCTCTCTTTTTGCAGACGACATGATACTTTATGGGGAAAACCCAAAAGACTCCACCCCCAAATTACTAGAACTCATCCAGCAATTCAGTAATGTGGCAGGATACAAAATCAATGCACAGAAATCAGTTGCTTTCTTATACACTAACAATGCAACTGTAGAAAGAGAAATTAAAGAAACGATTCCATTTACAATAGCATCAAAAACCATAAGATACCTCAGAATAAACTTAACCAAAGAGGTAAAGGATCTGTACTCTAGGAACTACAAAACACTCATGAAAGAAATTGAAGAAGACACGAAAAGATGGAAAAATATTCCATGTTCATGGATCGGAAGAATAAACATTGTTAAAATGTCTATGCTACCCAGAACAATCTATACCTTCAATGCCATCCTGATCAAAATTCCAAAGACATTTTTCAAAGTGCTGGAACAAACAATCCTAAAATTTGTATTCACTCAGAAAAGACCCCGAATTGCCAAGGAGATGTTGAAAAAGAAAAACAAAGCTGGGGGCATCACGTTGCCTGATTTCAAGCTATACTACAAAGCAGTGATCACCAAGACAGCATGGTACTGGCACAAAAACAGACATACAGACCAATGGAACAGAATAGAGAACCCAGATATGGACCCTCAACTCTATGGTCAAATAATCTTTGACAAAGCAGGAAAAGACATGCAATGGAAAAAAGACAGTCTCTTCAATAAATGGTGCTGGGAAAATTGGACAGCCACATGCAGAAGAATGAAACTTGACCATTCTCTAACACCATTCACAAAGATAAACTCAAAGTGGATGAAAGACCTCAATGTGAGACAGGAATCCATCAAAATCCTAGAGGAGAACATAGGTAGTAACCTCTTTGACACAGCAACTTCTTTCAAGATACATCTCCAAAAGCTAGTGAAAAAAAAGCAAAAATGAACTTTTGGGACTTCATCAAGATAAAAAGCTTCTGCACAGCAAAGGAAACAGTCAACAAAACAAAGAGGCAACCCACAGAATGGGAGAAGATATTTGCAAATGACACTACAGATAAAGGGCTGGTATCCAAGATCTATAAAGAATTCTCAAACTCAACACCCAAAAAACAAATAATCAAGTCAAAAAGTGGGCAGAAGAGATGAACAGACACTTCTCTGAAGAAGATATACAAATGGCTAACAGACACATGAAAAAATGTTCATCATCATTAGCCATCAGGGAAATCCAAATCAAAACCACACTGAAATACCACCTTACACCACTTAGAATGGCAAAAATGGACAGGGAAAGAAACAGCAAATATTGGAGAGGTTGTGGAGAAAGGGGAACCCTCTTACACTCTTGGTGGGAATGCAAGTTGGTATAGCCACTTTGGAAAACAGTGTGGAGGTTCCTCAAAAAATTAAAAATAGAGCTACCCTATGACCCAGCAATTGCACTCCTGGGTATTTACCCCAAAGACACAGATGTAGTGAAAAGAAGGGCCATGTGCACCCCAATGTTCACAGCAGCAATGTCCGCAATAGCCAAACTGTGGAAAGAGCCGAGATGCCTTTCAACAGATGAATGGATAAAGATGTGGTCCATATATACAATGGAATATTACTCAGCCATCAGAAAAGATGAATACCCAACTTTTACATCAACATGGATGGGACTGGAGGAGATTATGCTAAGTGAAATAAGTCAAGCAGAGAAAGTCAATTATCATATGGTTTCACTTATTTATGGAACATAAGGAATAACACGGAGGACATTAGGAGAAGGAAGGGAAAAATGGGCGGGGGGAATTGGAGGGACAGATGAACCATGAGAGACTATGGACCTGAGAAACAAACAGGGTTTTAGAGGGGACGGAGGAGGGGGGATTGGTTAGCCCGGTGATGGGTATTAAGGAGGGCACATACTGCATGGAGCACTGGGTGTTATACGAAAACAATGGATCGTGGATCACTACATCAAAAACTAATGATGTATTGTATGGCGACTAACATAACATAATAAAATTAAAAACTACAAAAAAAAAAAAAGAAGAAGATGCCTTGCCAATGTTGGTAGCCGACTGAAAAGTCTCCATGGCATGCCCACCTCACAGACTATGGTTCATTCTCTTTCCTTAGACTTTGCAGCTCAGTATGGTGCCAACTTTATTTCTTACTACTTACCTTTCCCACTACTTCTCACCCAGCCACACTATTTCACTCTTTATTCCTTAAATCCTCTGTGAACATTCCTGTTCCTCAGTCCTGAGCCGTGTCATTTCCTTTGTGAAGGAAAGCTGTCCTTCATTTATTTAATAAATATTTATCATTATAAAGTGATAATTACTGTATCTTCCTCCAGTGACTTAAAATTTCAGCTCCATGCTGCTTCCCATCTAGTTCTAACTCTAGCTGAGTGAGTTTGGGCAAGTAACTTAAACTTATTTTTGCCTCAATTTCCCCATTAGTAAGATGAGATAACAATAAACAAGAAATTCTTGATAAGAACTAGACACCATCCCAAATGCTTAGGGATGTTAACACACTTAATCCTCACATTTAATCCCCCACATTTAATGAGGAAGGTATTGATGTTTATTCCAATTTCATGGGTGAGGACACTGAAGCGAGCTACCACGTTACTTACTGAAGATCACGTGACCAGTAAGGGATGGAGCTGGGCCTGTGACTGGTGGCCACACTGCTCATCTCTATAAGGTGCTGCCTCTTGAGGAAGAGGAAACTCTTACCCAGTGGTTGGGGGTCCAAGACAGCTACTGCATATAAAGACCATAGAACAGTGCCAGGAACCATGAGCCATTCTGGTTAGTCTCATGCTCCTTTCAAGGCCCTGTTCGGGTTTGCCTGCTCCCTGAAGCTGTCCCTCATGCCCAGGCATGGTGACATCACATCTTCCAAATGTAGATTTTCTGAACTATCTATTTGCATCTTAGGCTTTTTTTTTTATTTAAATTCTGAGTTATCTTCTTATACTCATGACTGATCTCTCCATCCAGAATTCAAGCTGTAGGTATTTAAAAATACAGTTATTAATAGAAAAATTGAGGCATAAAAAGGCCAACAGGAGATGATTGACATTGAAAAGAGAATTTGTTACTCACAGTTCCCAAAAGGAGGGGGCACATCATGGCACAGGAGGGTGGGGAGAGGGTAGGGGTACATGAGAAAGTACCAGGGCTGGTCAGGAGGCAGAGGGAGACAGGGGAATGTGGGCAAGAGCCTTTATTGTGATTTCTGCAAAAAGGAGCAGGTTTAACTAGTTTGAACAATTTCAGTGGGCTCTGGGGCATAGCAGCTGTCCCTAGTTCTCTGGCCCTGGGTGATTGGGGCAGAGGTCCTTAAGTGTGGTTCTGTGTGGGCTCTGAATTTGTTGGTTTGCATTTGAAAAGCAGGCTTGCCCATGCATAGTTTACTATCTCTGGGAAATGACCAATGCTGGGAGGTCAGTTCCTCCAGGATCAACAAGGTCCCAGATGTTAAAGCATCAGAAATACAGAAAATTAAAGACATGGTTTCTATAGCATTAAACACATTTAATGCTTTTTATCTCTAATCCTAACTCAGTGTTTCTCAAAATGGGGCCTACAGAACATTTATATCAGACTCACTTGAGAAACTTGCTAACAATGCATGTCCTGGGCCTGGCCCTACACATAACGCATCAACATCTCTGGAGATGGGGCCTAGTTATTTGTCTGTTTAACAGGTTCTTATGGTGATTCCCAAATTCACCGTGGTTTGAGAACTATTGCCATATCTATCTTGTCTCCACTCTGGGCTATCTAAATCAGCTCTGAGTTGAGAGAAAGGCCAAACTAAACTCTTAGGAACATAAGCAACGTTCCTAAACAGAAAGCACACCAGTCTCTCATCGTCACCTCCCTGCTTTGGCTAGAGAGAATTACCTCTGGAACTGTCGAAGGCTTCCTGGAAGACAGACAGAAAGGGTTTCCTATCTCACTAAAGGAGGAGAGTGGAATCCTGGAAAAAAGAGAGCTCTAGTCTGGATTGTGGTTGGAGCTGCAGGAAACCAAGAAATGAAAGCAACTTGATGTGTTATGTCCTGTCAAGTTGTTTTCAGCAATGGGCGGTGGAGCCCTCCTTGTGCAGCTGTGAAATGTAACCATGTGCCTAAAACCCACCTACTTACCTCTGGTTTGATCCCAAACTATTGCAGCCAAGTAGTTCTGAGCTCCAAAAGGCCAATGGAACTTTTTTTTTTCCCTTTTTTAAAGTCAGATTATATTTGAGAGAATTATCAGTAGGAACCTACAGTCCCAAGCATGGGGCTCTGGTGACCCACCTGGGCTTTGTCAAGAGGCAGGGACAATGTGAACAGCCATATGGTCTGGAAAATTTGGTCTGGAGGGCAGCAGGGGTACCAGGATGTCAGAAGAGCATGTAAAAAATGCTATGGTATGGGTCTGTGGCCAGGATAAGGTTGGGGCACATGGCCAGAGGTAACCATTCAGAAACGATCAAGTCCAAGTGGGACAAAGGGGAGAGACCCAATTTATGGGGCAGTTTGGGCCCCAAATCTCTGGGACCAATCAGCAGTCCAGATAGGAGCACTGGAGTAAGGAATGGGGCACCTGGAATAATTTCCTCAGAAGAGTTTGTTCTGTCTATATTGCCAATCTTTATGAAGGTTGAATTGCTTACCTCCAGGGTTCAACCTATTTTAATCCCCTTTAAAGGCTTAGAAGGTACTTCCCAGAGGGATTTTGTGCTGTGCTGGGGGCACCGTTTCTGGATGCATGCCCTTTTGGCATGACCCTCCAAGGGCTTCTGTGAGCTACCCCTGAACCTTTGATACATCTGTGCAACAAAGAACCCAGACAAAGAACTCATCCAATCAATGAGCTGACCACTGATATTATTGAGTAGATTCCAAATTATGTGGGGCCCACCCAAATGTGTCTTTTGTTGTGACTTTGCACACAGCTCCTGCTCTCTCCATGCCTTGATTTTCCCCCTTCACTCCCCTGAAGAAAGACCCTACACTACCTTTGAAGGTTCCTACCCAAGATGTTGGAATGGAAGTTGCTGAGAAAGTTTAATGTTGCGTAGCAAAGACAACACAACTCATCGCTGTATTACTGGCAATCTCCTCCACTCTTCCTAATTGTTTTGAATTCCTGCTCTTTGCGGCGCTAGCCTGGGTGTGTCTAATTTAGGCCACTCTGCTGCCCAGACCCCACCATTCATGTGCAAATGATGGGTTTGGGAAGTCAGAGACATTTGGATCTGTAAGAATAAAGATAGAAGACAATGGAGAAAGAAATGTTCTCTCATCGCAGCAACCCCAGCGCAGTCCCGCTGGGGACCCCTCAGTATCTGGCCAGAAGCCAGCCTTTCCCAGTTCTTTGCAGTCTTAACTTCAAATTTTAATATTAAAATCAACAGCTCAGCTTATTTTAAACTTGAGAAGTCTGCGGGGTTTTTTGGTTCTGTTCAAAGCAAATGAGCATTTTCCTTTTAGTCTTGTTTAGACAGTTGTATAAATGGATCTGTCAGTCAGATGGAACAAAACACACAGCCCCTTTTCCTCTAGAAGATGATAAAGATTGTAAGAATGATAATGATGATTGATGGCCATGGAGCTGCGTTATCTTGGCTGCTCCCGCCAAGAGTTGCTAGGGGTTTTGCAGAGGAACATTCCTCCTCCTTAGTGAGGGAGGAGCTGGGCACAGCAGGTACGAAGGAGACAAATTATGAGTTCTTTAGAGTTCTGCTTGATGTCTTGGAATGCCACCTAGGAAAAGCTGGAATTGGTGATGCTGGCACAGAAATCTCTACTCCGTCCACATTCTTGGAGATACCAGGGTGAGTTCTTGCCATTTGGCACCGGGGCTGCTGAGGGGGATGATCCAGGGCTGGTTACACAAACAGCTGTGTTGTGACGTGGGTGTGATGGTCGTGCTGGGAGTCCTGAGCTGCACATCACCCCGTACCTCAGCCTTCTTTCCTTGTGAGGTATTTCTGCTTCCCTCATGGTGCTTGCAAAAATCAAAGGAAAACATGCTCTGGGAATACCAGGTGATGATGAGAATATTAAGTATTTAAAGCTTTTTCTAGAAATGTGCTTCAGTATTTTCTCATCAACAACTGAAACTAAGAGGCCTCGGATGACTCAAGTTGTTGGGAGTGGCCAGGCAGAAAGAGAGTCTTTTCTCTGTCCAGGTCTCTGTTCGAAAGCATTCCGAGTGCCATGACATTGACCCTGATGGATAAGCGACCTTCTCTCTGAACTTGCCCTGACTGCTGGTTCCTTGAACTTCTCTCTCTCCTTGGAGAGCTCTTAGAGTCTGTAACTCCCCCCGATTTGGGCCAGCTGCCCTGTCCCACTATTTCACATATGTGTTCTCTTTTCTTTCCAGTTAGATCATAAGCCATGCAAAGGACACGGCGTCTGGCTTAGTGTCTACACACCTTGCCTCCCAGAAGTGCAGCTGTTGCTGGAGGATCTGTTGCCTGAGGATCCAACAGCAGGACCCTTGGAAACCTTGAGTGAGGTCCAGCACATTCATCCTACAGTGGGAGAAAATTCACTGAAGAAAATCTGAGCATTCACGGTATGTGATGATGTTAAGCTGCTGCTTAGGGCCAGGAGACTTTAATTATTGGGTTGTGTTGCTTAGCACCTTTCTCAGTGGTTGCAAGTCAGGGGTAATAAAAGAAAAGGCATATTTTCTAGGGCAGAGCTTCTCAGACTTTGCTGTGCATCATTATGTGGGGGATCGTTGTATGTGTTGAGTTTTTTCAGGGGTTTAGTTTTAGGACATGGCTAAGTGCAAGGGTGAAATATTCCTGCTAACTTCAGAATTAGGCGTCGTTCTCAGCCAGGCACAGACATCATAAGGACAGACCAGGCTTCTCTACTTCAAGGGGTCTGCCCCGGCAAGACTCAGGCATAGAAGAGCAGAGAATGCACGCTCTGCAAGTCAGCTTGCCCCACGAGGAAGAACTCATGAAGCTGAGAAGAGAATTCATCCCACATTTACTGACCAAATTAAATTGCTTCTCCCCTAGCGAAGAATGAGAATGTACAGGGGCCAAGAGAGGCCAGGATTGTTATAGCTGTTGGAACTCCAAAGACACACAGGAGAGGGATGGAAGTGTCCCCTTTCTAATATTCCTGGGTTTTGTCTTGGTCTCTTAACCCACCACGCTTATTCTCAGAAGATAGGAGGCTATGGAGACAGTCCTACCCCCATCTTTAGGAGGTCTCTTTGGCCGTTTCTGAAAGCCACAGCAGCCAGGCGACACTTTGTAAGCTATGATCCAGTGCATTTGGGGCAGGGAGAAGGTATGGTACGGTTCCGAGGGCAGGCTCTGCAGTCAGATTTATTGGGTTCAAATCTCAGCTCTACTCATTTCTAGTACCGTATTAGCTTATTTGGGCTGCTATAACAAAGCCACAGACTGGGTGGCTTAAAAATAGAAATTTATTTCCTCACATTCTGGAGGCCAGAAGTCAGAGGTCAAGGTATCAGCACGGCTGGTTTCCTCTGACGCCTCTCCTTGGCTTGTAGATGGTCATCTTCTCCCTATGTCTTCACTTGGTCTTCCCTGTGTGTGTGTGTGTGTGTGTGTTACTCTCATCTTATAAGGACACCACTCAGATTGGACTACCATCCACTCTGAGGGCCTCATTTTACCTTAGTTACCTCTTTAAAGATCTTTAAAGATCCTACCTCCAAATAGTCACATTCTGAGGTACTGGAATTAGGACTTCAACATGGGAATCTTGAAGGCAGGAGACACAATTCAACCCATAACAAGTACCTTCTCTAGGCCTGTGTTCTCATCTGTAAATGGAGATCACACACTGCCCACCTCAAGAGGCTGCCCTGCTTCCTAACAGAATATTATCTATCATGACACCTGGCCCTGTCCTGGAGTGCTCATTGGGCTGATGGTGGAGGCAGTCACCCCCTTTCTCTCCAAAGCTCTGGCCCGTGGACTGGATGCTCTGGAGAATTCTCTGGGATTCTTCACATTGACTGTAGCCACAACCCTGGGAGGCAGGTCTGCACTACTTTTTCACTATTTTTCTTTGGTGCTAAGGGAAACTCAGAGAGATTGTATTTGTCTTCCTGAGGTTAAGAGTTGTTACCCTAATGGTTTCCCTTCCTGTTGCCAATGCGTCCCTGCAGGACCACTGCCTCAATCTGCTCCACAGAAACAAGAACCATTTTCCTGTTGGTGACTGAGACTTCTGGCTCTTTCCTCTTTCCCTACAAGCCCTTATCTCTAAGCCTGAAGGGATTTGCCAAGTTGAAGGAAAGCAGCGTGCAGTACTGTAGTTACAAGGGAGAGACAAAGTGACTGAGAAACAGGATAATCCCACCTTGTCTGTCAGGCATTAAGAGTGCAATTTCAAAAGAGGAGACACAAATGAGTCCTCTGAACCGATTTTGACACCCACTCTTCACCACACATCAGAGAATATCATTCACGCTCATTTACTGATCTTGGTTTCGTAAGATACGTGAGTATAGAGGGTACGTTCTATCCCTTTTAGGAAAAAAGTATAATTTGCTGTCCTTAAATAGTTATTTTAGAACTTGGGTAAAATATTCAAATGAGGATATTCTGTCAGTTAGAGAACATCATTTGTTCATCTATTTACTATTTTATGGAACTACTTTATGCAAAAAATAGAACCAATCCCATGAATCATGTATAACTGAATAAGAATGCCTGCATTCAAAAAGGTGATGTTTGATTAGGGGAGACAGACAACCCACATCAATGTTAACATTAGAAACTATAAATAAAGGGCACCTGGGCGGCTCAGTCGGTTAAGCGCCCAGCTCTTGATTTTGGCTCAGGTCATGATCTCAGGGTCCTGAGATGGCGCCTGGTGACCCCTTCTCGCAGTGGGCAGAGTCTGCTTGTTTCTCTCCCTCTGCCCCTCCCCCCGCTCGCTCCGGCGTGCTCTCTCCCTCTCTCTTGAAAATAAATAAATAAAATCTTAAAAGAAGCTATAAATAAAATGCAGAACGTCAGAGGGAAGGTGCTTATAGGGTGGGTGGGCATGCCAGCTCTGTGGCGAAAGGCGCCCTAGAGCTGGGCATGGGAGGGAAGGCAGAATTCCTGCAGGTGCAGCCTGGTGTCTCAAGCGGAACTGTGCGCACAGGGGCCAGTGCGAGGCTGGGGCAGGGGTGCTGGGCAGGCCGAGCAGGGTGCAAGATGCGGGGGGCACCGGGGATGAGCTCAGAGATGCTGGTCAGGACCCAGTCCTGGAGGAATGAGAACATCAGGCCCACCACAGTGTAGGTAGGAACCATGGATATACATCCCTCAGTGGAGTCCCCCCGTTGGTATTTCCCTTCCAGGGGGATTAACCTGGTAGTGAGCTGTAGGATGGATTGTGGTGTTTTCAGATCAAGGATGGGGTCCACTGCAGTATTTTAGGCAAGATGGTTCAAGGCCTGCACTAGGAACTAACAATGCAGAAGCACAGTCACAATAAAAACTTTTTTGAAACAATAACTTTTTGTTGTGATAAAAGCCTGGCCCACAAGCCAGCTGTCTGGCATACTCTTTCTCTCTCATGCCCTTCTGCTACAACCTGGAAGGCCATGTGTTGGGGATGGTGGTTCTCCAGGACAGAAGGAGCCAGATCTTTGAGCAACTGTGTATAGCAGAGTCCTTCCCAACCTCCAAGTACATTATTTTTTACATAAGCTGTTGCATGTGTGCTCTGTAAGGACTAAGATTTTTTTTAAAGTTAAAAAATAAAAACATGATAAAAATAATATATTCCCACCACTCAGATATCACACTTTTAATAGATTAGGCATATCCTCCGGGCTCTTCTTCTATATATGTATGTGTGTGCACATACATATATATATATATATACTTTTTTAACCAAAATAAGATAATGCTGTATGCATGTATGTATTAAGTAGGTAAAGATACATGCATATAGGGGCACCTGGGTGGCTCAGTTCGTTAAGCGACTGCCTTCGGCTCAGGTCATGATCCTGGAGTCCCGGGATTGAGTCCCGCATCGGGCTCCCTGCTCAGCGGGGAGTCTGCCTCTCCCTCTGACTCTCCCCCTCTCATGCTCTCTCTCTATCACTCTCTCTCTCAATAAATAAATAAAAATCTTAAAAAAAAAAGATACATGCATATATACAGAGTGCCTATGTTTTTTACCAAAATGAGATTTTACTGTAATACTATCTGTGCATACATATCTTCACTCACAAATGCACATACATGTAACCCATGTGTATATATGTACCTTTAATGTAAATCAGATCAGGTTGTACATACTGCATTGTAATATTTTTCAGTCTTCACTCCTTCATTTCAATAAATTTTGAACTCATAAAGAATAACCAGATCATACTCAAAATTTTCCAATTAGCCAAAACACTACTTTTATTGCTGCTTTATCTAAATGGCATGAAATCCAAGATGGCAACTTGTTTTTTATGTCCCTTAAGACTCCTTTATTCTAGAAGAGCCCTTTTTAAAATTACATTGATTTGCTGAAGTGACTAAGCCAGCTGTCTGCAGGATATCCTATTTTCTGATGACTATCTGCTGTACTTTATGGAGCTTATATCTGAACATTGTTAGCTAGAATAGGTCATAGCTGGTCAGAAGACCCATAATACCTGCTTGACCCATGACTGGATTAGAGTGATCAAAGTCTAATCTCTCTAGTTCACAGTTGTATTTTCCCTTTATGACCACATTCCGCAAGGTATTCCTGGGTGTACAGTTAGTTCTCCATCAACTCTTCATATAATGGCTTTAACATCAACTGACAAATCTAAAGCTTATGAAGTGATTTTTAAAAATAATTCTATAATTCATCCTATATATATGAGTTGGCATTATTAAAGTATCATTTTATCTCATCCACTGGGACTGCTCAAATATCCCCAAATCCATTGCCTACTAAAGACAAGAAAATGCTTACCTCTTTCCCCTAATTACCCATTTTCGAAGTGAGACATTATTTTAATATCTACCTCAAATGGGGTGGTAAATGAGTTTTCCTTACTTTATGTTTTTTTTAATTTTTATTTATTTATTTATTTTTTATGATTTTATTTATTTATCTGACAGAGAGAGACACAGCAAGAGAGGGAACACAAGCAGGGGGAGTGGGAGAGGGAGAAGCAGGCTCCCCGCTGAGCAGGGAGCCCGATGCAGGGCTTGGTCCCAGGACCCTGGGATCATGACCTGAGTGGAAGACAGACACTTAATGACTGAGCCACCCAGGCGCCCCTACTTTGTTTTTTTAAAAATATTGTGAATTAACAGATTTTCATTGATTCAATATATTTCAAGCATCATAATTACTATACTTTCTGATGTTTAAACTGTTGTGACTTTGGCAAGTGAGCCTTTGTCAAACGGTCTCTTATGTCCTTTTGATAAGACCCCATGAATATTTGAAAGTTTCCTTACTTTCTAGTAAAACCAGGTCTCCCAAGCTCATCTTGGACCTTCACACAAAAATTAGCCATTTCTCCAAGAACCTCTGATTCCTTCAGGGGAAATGGTGACAGAGACCACATTCTGGTCTTTTTAAATCACCTTTATTTATGATATAATTTATATTCTTTAAAATGCATCAGTTTTTAACAAATGTATATGCATGTATACATCACCAGAACCAAGATGCAGAACATTTCTATCAGCCCCCAAATTTTCCTCCTGCCACTTCACAATCTCTCATCCCCACCTCCCATCCCCCACCCCCAAGCAACCACTGATCTGTTTCTGTCACTACAGATTAGCCTTGAATATGTTCCAGAATATAAGTGGAATCATATAGTAGCTATTCTTTGTGTATAGATTTTTCTCTCAGTAAAACTTTTCCCTTGGGTGGAGGTAATTTTTTAAAAACTCAGACAAAAAGCTTGTAGAAAATTGTAAGTATAATCCAAAGAACATTTTAAAACCATTTCAGATTGAGTTGCCAACAGGATGCCCCATTGTCCCAAATACTTTTAGTGTTTCCTATATTATACCATCAAATCAGGATATTAATATTGATGCATTTCTACCATCTAATCCTCAGATCCCATTCAAATTCCAGCAATGTCTCAATGCCAAAAGAATACAAATCAGAATTATATGTTCTGTTTAGTTGGCATATCTTTTTAGTCTCCTTCGTTTTGGAAGTTTCTCAGTCTTTAACTATAATATTTTAAGATTACAGGCTATTTCTTTTTTTTTTCTTTCTTATTTTTTAAAAAGAGAGAGCGCTTGTGCAAGTGGGGGGAGGGGCAGGGGGGGAGAGAATCTCAAGCAGACTCCCCACTGAGCGCGGAGCCTGATGTGGGGCTCCATCTCACGACCCTGAGATCATGACCTGAGTCGAAATCAAGAGTCAGATGCCCAACCGACTGAGCCACCCAGGCACTCCCAGGTTATTTATTTTATACAATAACCCTCAATGTGTATTTGTCTGAATCCATATTTGGATTCAGATGGTGCAACTCTAGCAAGAATATCACAGAAGTAATGCTGTGTTCTTCTCATTGCATTGTATCAGATAGCACAGGATTTCCATTTATCCCATTACTGATGAAGTTCATGTTGTTCATCTGATTAATGTGGGCTCTCCTACGTTTCTCCACTGTAAAATTATTTTTAACAGAATGATAATAAAAACACAGCATATAAAAATTTGTGGCACGTAGCTAAAGTTTATCAGGAAGTTTATAGCTTTAGGTGCTTATATTTGCAAAATAAAAAGGTCTACATCACTGAGCTCAAGAAGCCTAAAAAAGGGGGATAAAGTATATTCAAAGTAAGTAGAAGAAAGAAATAAGAAATCAATGAAATAGAAAAAGACAACTAAAATAATTAGTGAAACCAAAATGTTGGTTCTTTAAAATGACCAGTAAATCTCGAGATAGTTAGATTAAATAAAAGAGGAAGGCATGTTGCCAATAACAAGAGTGAAAGACAGAACATCACAACTGGATGCTACACACATTAAGAGGATACTAAGAGAATAATATAAACAACTTTATGCCAATTAATTTAACCACTTAAGTGAAATAAGCAAACTCCTTGAAAGACATATTACCAAAACTGTAAAAAGAGAAACTAGAAATTCCTAACACACCTATATCTATTGAAGAAATTGAATTTAGAATGAAAACCCTTCCCCATAAAGAAAACTCCAGGCCCAGAAGGCTTCCACATTGAAATTCATTAAACATTTAAAGAAGAAGTAATACCAAGCCTACACAAATTCTTTCTAAAAACAAAGGAGGGGAGACCATTGCCAAGTTAGCTTCCCCCAATTCCAAAACCTGACAAAGACATTAGGAGAATAAAAAACTGTTAACCATTTTCCCTCATGAATATAGATGTAAAAATCCTTACCACCATATTAGCACCACATTATGTGGAGGACCGTATAATTATCTCAATAGATGCAGAAACAGCATGCAAAAAGACTCAGCCTTTTGGGGTTTCACAGTGTTTACCACGTGTCTCCATTTTTTTCTGGTTGGGGCTTGAATATGTCCTGGCCCTATGTGAGTTCAGCTGACTGCACCCTTATAGTTCCCTGCCCTGCTCAGGGATCCACAGTCCTCCTGCCTATTGTCCAACGTCTGAAAATAGCCATTCCATATATTTTGCTCAGATCCCCATTGGTTTATTCTGACATGGTCAGAAGTGAGATTCTTGGCTAGGGGTTTCAAAGGTAGAATCACAGTAACGATTGAGTAAGGGCTCAATGAGAATTCAGCTATCCAGGTGCCTTCAGAACACAGAAGGAATAAAATATCCCTTAAGAATAAAGGAAAGAGAAGTATTTTTTAAAGCAGCAAACATTTGAGTTGGATGCTTGGAAGAGAAATGCTGGAAAGCGACTGAGGGATGTACAAGAAGTGTTCAAATGGTCAAAAAATGCAGCCCTCTGATTGGGAGGGTATCCAGCGCAGAGAGCTCCACTTGGGATGGGCGCACAGCTATGAGACAAGTCGTTGGAGGGCAAGGAATCGCCAAGGAGACAGGAGAGAGAGGGCAAAAGGAAAAGAGGGCCAGGGACAGGATCTTGTGAAGGACTTAGGCTGTGTTGAGAGGGGAAGAGCCAGCCAAGACACAGAGGATAGAGTTTCATGGGGAACTTAAGGAGCTTTCGAGGAGTGAGCATTAAAAATTGCATCTGGCAATGAGAAGGTCATCTGTGGTTGTGGAAAGCCTTCCAGTAAATGGTGGGGGTATGACCTTGACTGCAGTGGGTTAATGGGGAGTGGGTGTTGAGGAAGTGGAGGCGGCTAAAGAGCAGGTGAAAGGAAGAAAAGAGAGCTCAGGGCAGCTGGAGGGTGGTGAGTAGGTGTCCTGCAGTTAGGGGAGACCGAAGCAAGCTTTTTAGCCAAGGGAGTCATCTTTCCCGAAGTCTTGCTATAAATCTAACTCTCTGGTCGTGTGGGTGTTTGGATAATAGAAATTCCATTTCCATTTATTCATGTATGCATCTGTTTACTGCCCGCCTTGTTCCAGGGGATCCCAGTTGACTCAGTTCCCAGTCTGTCTTGGACCCCCCTAGATCCAGCCTCCCTTATGTGTCCGTGTTTCATTGAGCTGTAAAGATGGCACAGGTCTGTGCATAAATCGCCAGTTTCCAGGGTTGATGTAGGCTATCAGAGCACAGAAGAAGAAGGGATTATACTAAGAACATGTAGACTCCATCTTTCCCTCCTTGGAGAGCATAATCTTAGCAGACAGAAGGAATACTTCACGACTCAGCTGCTGGCCAGATCAACACCAAATTCTTCCCTTTGGTCTCTCAGGAACCTCAAAAGGACTGGTAAATGCCATGTCCTGGCTCGTGTGGTATCTCCCCTCCTGCTGCATGGCCCTGGGCCAGTGTCCCTGCCATGATGAGAGACCCCGGCCCCCCCAGATGCACCTCACTCTGTTTCTGGCTTCAGAGCTTTGTGACCTTGCTGTCCTGTGGGCCCCTATTTTATGTCAGCTGTGATATCTGGACAGTGTCCATGGGTCAGGCACAGGGCTATCTGAAGAAGACACTGTTACCTCAGCAGACCCCAGGTCTCCTGAACAAACTCTACCTTTTAGGGCTTTTTTCACCCAGGAGACTTCCAGATCCCCACACAAAGGCACCATCCTTCCTGGACCTGCTGAGATAGCTTTAGCTCAGCTTTTAAAACACCTTCTCTTAAAAATGCAGGCAGTTGCTAAGAGCTCCTTTGCTTTTTTCTAGTCAAACTCCCCTGCCCATTCCCACTGTCAGATGTCTGGCACAAGCCTTGAGAGGTCAGATGACATGTCCAGAGTCACACAGACACACTATGATGGAGGAAGGCCTGGCTTCTCACTGAATTCTATGGTCTTGCAAAGGATCTGTATCTTGCTGTGAGATGCCACGTTCTTCTATTACCAACGTACGATAAATAACAGCCAGTATACGCCAAATCTATCCTCAGAGCCTCAGAGGTGCTTCGGGGAATTCTGTACATTTGAAGAAACCAAATGGTTGATTGTCAAGTCCATGGATATCGCTTGGCTGGGAACTCTGAGCTTACCCTTGGTGTCGCTGGACTTTTTAACTTGCAGAGACTGGACAAAGGGACAGAGTGTCCAGTGCCATACCCAAGTGTTGCAAAACAGATACTTTTATATTTCAGAATCTTTATACTTTGTGTATTTCAGACTTCTTGGTCAGGATCCGCTAATTATTTCTCATAGTTTTTTTTTTTGTTAGTGGGTTAGGATTATTGCCCCTTATCTGAGAAATGGAAAAAGCCAACAGTCTGTACCAAGGGAGTGTCTGTGTCCCAAACTGAAGAGAAAATCAGGAGCACAACTGGCGAAGGGCTCAAGTTGGCTGACTTTGGGCCAGGGACACACGTGGGCAGTGCTGACTTCTCTCCATCTCAGAGGGGGCTTTCAAGGCCAACCTCAGAATGACATGTTGGGCCCAAAGCTGTTTGGAATGAGGATATCCCCTTTTTTTTTTTTTTTTTTTTTTTTTAGGATTTATTTATTTATTTCAGATCTGTGTTCTCTTGTCCTGTGGCATGTTCAGGAAGATAACAGTGGCTCACTGAAGTAAAAGGAGTGTGTGGGCTGGAGGAGGAGCAGAGGGAGAGGGAGAGGGGAAACAGACTCACCACTCAAGACACTCAGTGGCTTGTCTAGCCCGTGGACTCAGGGCTAGATCTCAGAAGCCCTAGATCATGATCTGAGCCGAAACCAAGAGTCGGATGCTTCATGGACTAAGCCACCCACGGGCCCCGAAGGTAACCATTTTTAATAGAAGCGAATACCTTTAGCTCCCAAGTACTCCCTTGACTCAGCAGGTCAGGCCAATCACCTTCTCGGCCTGCTCCACCGCACTGGACACACAAAAATACTATTATCCATTCCCTCCTCTGAACATCCTGAAGAAAACAGAATCTATTACAGACTGAATGCTTGAGTCCCCCTGCCCCCCAAACTCATATGTTAAAACTCTAACACCCAATGTGTGTACTTGGAAGTGAGGAGGAGACAGAGGTTAAATGAGGTCACAGGGCGGGGCCCTGATATGCTGAGCAGGTGCCCAGATAAGATGAGGAATTGGCACCACAGCTCTCTGCCCTGTGAAGATACAGCAAGAAGGCAGCCTTTGAGGTGCCAGGAAGGGGGCTGTCACCAGGAACTGACCCAGGCTGGGCCTTGATTCAGACTTCAGCCTCCAGAATGCGAGAAAATAAATGTCTGTTGTCTAAGCCCCCCAGTCTGTGGTGTTTTGTTACGGTGGCCCGAGCTGACGAATGCAGCATTCTAAAGCTAAAGGAGACCTCGGAGAGTGTTCATTTAAAATCTCTATTTTGGGGGCACCTGGGTGGGTCAGTCGGTTGAGCGACAGACTCTTGGTTTCGGCTCAGGTCGTGATCTCAAGGTTGGGGGATCGAGTCCCGAGCTGGGCTCCACACTCAGCATGGAGTCTGCTTCAGATTCTCTCTCTCTGTTTCTCTCCACGATAGGTAAACAAATAAAATCTTAAAAGCAAAAAATCTCTCTTTTGAAAATGAGGAAATTGAAGTGAGATATGATTTGGTGGATGTCATGCTGCTTTTAAGTGACAGAGCCAAAACCAGAACCAATTTATAAGCCAGATTTATAAGCCAGATCTGATTTATAAGCCAGATCATGTCTTACCATGCCGCACTACATCTTGTAACCCCAGCTATCTGCACCCACACCCTTGATAGGCTATGCTGCTCCTTTTATTTCAGTGAGCCTCTGTTATCTTCCTGAACATGTCACAGGACAAGGTAACACAGATCTGAAGCATTCATCAAACACTGATTTCCATCCAAAGCTTTTTAGGCCTGGAAACTCAAATGTTTAATGGAAATAGGCAGGTAAACATGCAAAGTGGCTGGGTATAAAGCAATAGGGAGTGGTGGGGATTGTGGCAAATGAGCAAGCATATACTGTAGGGCATTTAAATTCCAATTTAAAAAATTTTTGCCTGGTCCAAAACAAAACACATCTGGCCTATAGTCTACCAGTTTGCCCCCTCTATCAGAGTAGGCCAAGCAAGGCCACCAAAATAAAGAAATTCTGAAATCTCAGTGGCTTGTCGCAATAAAACTCTGTTGCTCACTCATGTCACATCCTGATGTGGTTGAAGGTTAGGAAGGGCTCTGCTATACAGTTGTTCAAAGATCTGGCTCCTACCATCCTGGGGGACTATCAGTCCAACACATGGCCTTCCAGGTTCTAGCAGAAGGGGATGAGGGAGAATGTACAGGAAGCTGATTTATGGGCCAGGCTGAGATGTGATATCCCTCATTTCAGCCCTCATGCCACTGTCAAGGGCCAGTCCCATGGCTCATCCTAGACATAGAGGAGCTGGATGCATAACCTTGTGAGCCAAGGGTGAACATGAAGTGGTTTGTGAGCACAGAGCATTGTCTCGGCCTGAGCTTCTCACATGTGCTCTGACACCCTTCATCACAGATGAATCTATCAACTCTGGGAGGCAGGCGTGGTGACCTCACTTTACTGATGACAGAACTGAGGACCAGAGAAGTCAATCTCTATCTCCCAATCACACAGCCACTACAAGGACAGAAATCCTGCTCTCCAGCTCCTCCAACATGCCCTTCTTTAGTCCGGTTCCCAGAGCCGCTGAACGGGCAGAGATTTCCAGCTTCTGGCTGTTCCCCTGAGAAGGGGGTTGTATGGTGGCCATGCCAAGTTGAAAGCACCAAGTACAAAGCACCCTTCCTGGCTAAAAGGTCCAAAAGCCATCAGAAAGGTCATGGCTTCTCCTCTGGACTGAGGGTGGCTAGATGTGGGGGCAAGGGCTGGGAGCCAGGGCTGAGGACTGGAAAGTCTGCTAAAGCCATCGGGGTGACATGCTGGACACCCATTGATGATTAAGAAGAATTAACTTAGCATCTACCCACGTGCTACCCAGGCTGCTGGGGCGTCCCAGGGGCAGAGGTGCAGGTTTATGAAGCGAGATGTGGGATCCACACCAGGACAGCTAAGATGGGGTGGAGAGAGTTGCCAGTGACGTTGGGGGTATGGAATGAGAAGTGCAGTCAAAATGTAAGCACTAATTTGTAGGATTTTGGAAATAGGAAAGTGACTCCCAATGGTATGAAACTGGAGAAGGCAAACAGATCACTAGCCCCGTTTTTTATTTTTATGTTTTATTTTATTTGTCTTGATTTCTTTCCTATGGGAATCTCAAAGACCCACCTATAGTAAATTTCTCATCAAACAGAGTTTGAAAGCCAGGGGGAGCTAAGCCGTCGGTGAGCCCAGGACCTCAGCTGGGAGCGTGGGCAGCGCGGAGCCCAGGCCGGCCCCGTGGCAACTTTGCTGATGGGACCCTCCCCTCTGCCAAGGAGAAGCCCCCTGCCCGCAGCCCTGGCCCCGGGACAGTTGGGATCCCCGCACTGTGCTCTTCAGACTCCACTTGTTGAGAGGAACCAAGTCTCATTCAGGTCCTCTCAACTCAGGGGATGGAAAATGTTACTTTAAGGACATATGTGACCTTATGTAGAATGTAGAATGGGGAAGGGTCCCGTAGGGAATGTAGAAAAGACAAGGAAGCAGGCCAGTCATGAGCACCTGGACCATGGTAACAGGCAGGCCTCAGAAGCTGGCCTGGAAGGTTCTCCTGCTCCTGCAGGCCCTGTTCTCTGTGATGCCTCCACCTAACCTCCTCTTGCCCATTTCCCGGGCGGGGTACGGGGCGGGGGTGCACACGGAGTGGACCATTGCCACCTCATTCAGCAAGAGCAGGTGGCAAATTCCCTCAATGAGAAACCAAGGTCATGGTAAGCACTGTGCCTGATGCATTCACATCAAGACAGAAATGTTATTTTAGTGACTTCTTCAATAATCCTGAAGGGTCTTTGGGGGAGAGGAGTGACATAAGGAGAAAAAGTGTCACTGATCTAAAGCCAGGGGTCTTAATTGGAGGGGCATGAGGGCCTGGGACCTTCCTGAAGGTGTGGAAGAAATACGTGTTTAGGAACAAGTATGTTTTGTCCCCCTGGGGAGAATATCCATAGTTTTTTTTGTTACATCCTCAGAGGGCCCTACAACCTAAACATGATCACATGATCAGGGACTTCTGCCAGGCACAAGGGCGCTCCCAATTACATTGTTAAATACATGTTTCATTGATTTTTTTTCTGATTTGAAAAGCAGCCGATGCGTCTGTGAAAACAGGAAAATAATGTGATAGAAGAGCAGAAAACACAATTGCTTCTTCACTATGCAAAAACTGATTTTCACTGAGGATAGACTAGACATCCTGGTTGCTGAGGATGCAGCAATGGCGAGGAAAACAGACCCAAATGTCTTCCCTCACGGAGACTGCTGTCTGGTGGGGTCGGACGGACATGGACAACAGCGGCACAAAGGAGGGAGGGTAGAGGATGTTGGGGGGCGCTGAGCCCTACAGAGGAAGACGAGTGAGGTGGGATAGTGGGAAGGCCTCGCTGCCGACGTGCGATCAGCTGGGCGCCCGCAGCGGGCAGGGCAGGAGCCCCGTGGCTATATGGGGGCCTGTGCGGGCAGAGGAAGGAGGCCAGGGGCAAGTGCAAAGTCTCCGAGGCAAAGTGCAAAGTCTCTGAGGCAGGAGTCTGTGGATGTATCCTCGGGGCCGTGAGTGAGCCGAGTGAGCTGGCTCACAAAGCTTAGATGGCCCCCCGTGGAGCCTGATGAAGGGTCGAGAGAAGGCACAGCGCCCACGGGCTCCCCGGCGCACTGGGCCGGTTGGTATGTGCCATCTGTCCCCACGGGGTGGCCCGCTCTCGAATCCTCCGGCAGCCTGACCTACCCACGACCCGGAACATGGGCAAAGTCAGGGGTGAAAGGAAAAGAAAGGCGTGTTTGTTATGGAAGATTTAGAAAACACCCAGGAGGGAAAACAAAGGACGGGTCTTGGATGCAGAGGCTCACTTTTCTGTCCGGCCACGGGGGCAGGTGGAGGGATCATTATCTGGGACTGCTGGTAGTGAGCCCGGACTATGAGCCCATCTTCTTTCTGCTTTCAAACAGCTATCCTGTGGCTCTCCTTGACCTCCGGAGCTATTGTTAAATTCAACCAGACACGTGATTTAAAAGAGGCTCCGTTGTCATTATTTCGTGGTGTCGTCGAAACGACGCCAGGGTGGCTGCGGGGGGGTGTGGCAGGCTCATTTTCACAAAGACCCGGGGCCTGTGTCTGATGGGGGCCCGGGCTGTGTGTGGGGTGGGGATTTGCCTCATTCTAGCAGCCGGTCTGTTTTTACTTAAGTTACACGAGATCATTATTTAACAGCATGGCCACAGGGGAGAGAGCATTTTCCAGGTTCCTGACGTGATAAAAGACCTCTTTCTTGATGAGTAACGAGTTAGAATAAAGGGGCTGCTCCGCCATTCCTGCACACTGCAGTCCCAGGCCCCGGAAAACCTGGTTACAAAACTAACTGGATGGGGATCTAGAAGTGTGCAGAGGAAGAAAACATTCTGGCCATCTAGAATGTGGCTTGTTTTGATTTTAAAGATAACTTTTGTGGTTGAAATAATAGTGGTTTTTTTTTGTCACTAACATAAATGTGCACAACTTTAAAGAGGCCCAAGCAGGGCACCTGGGTGGCTCAGTCGTTAAGCGTCTGCCTTCGGCTCAGGTCATGATCCCAGGACCCTGGGATCGAGCCCTGCATCCGGATCCCTCCTCAGCGGGAAGCCTGCTTCTCCTCTCCCACTCCCCCTGCTTGTGTTCCTTCTCTCGCTGTCTCTCTGTGTCAAATAAATAAATAAATAAATAGGCCCAAGCATCAAGGCGCACACAGCATTTACTGAAATGCAACGACTGGCTGGTTCAAGTGGATACAAAAACTTTGTGCATAAGGCAGTCCTCCCCATGCTCTCCCTCCAGAAAAAGCCCTGAAAATCCAAAGGAGTTAGTGCTGGGCGTTACTCCTTGAAGGACACCGGAAGGCCCAGTGCCACGTGGAGTTGGTCCTTTTGCAAGTTCTAGATTGGGTTTGGAAAAAGAACCCTGGGGCTTTAGCCAAAGCATAAGTCACTAGCTCTTCTTGACTTTGGGTCCAGTCTCCAGGCAGCCACACAGAACAAACAGCAAAAGCCAACCGAAAGGAGTTGAGAGATATTTGCTTAAACAAATATCTGTGTTTTTCCTGACCGCTGGCACGAAGAATTTCCTAGTGGGCTGACAGTTTGCAGCATTTAGAAAGCATCTTAGTTTCCTAACAGGCCTGTTGTGAGGTTTGGCCACCACTGGGCAGCCCCAGCTCTCTCTGCTGCTGTGGCCGGCGGGGTGTGCACAGAGGCTGGGCTGAGCCAGGCCCACAGGCTTGGGCTGGAGAGCCGTGCACTAGGAAGATTTGGTCTGTCCCCAGCCCCTGTAAGTGGCAAGGGCAGGACATATTATGGCAACTCTGTCAAATCTAGAACGTTTCCTGGGTCCGTGTACTCATACCACAATTGAGACTTACACTGGGCCTTATATTCAATGCAACCTTCTAGAAAAATACAAAAACCCGTTGCCAAAGCAAATATTTCTCTCTGCATCTTGCCTTTCCTGCCCTGTCATCTCAAGTCAAACCCGGGAAGGAGAATGCCCTCAAGGGCATGTAAGCACTGCTTGGTGTCGGTGTCTCCTGGGCTGGCCCCTGTCTTCAGTTTGGATCAGGTGATCAGACCTCTGGCATACTGGGACCTGCAGAGGTGTGGGCGCTTCTTCATCACCCCCATTGGACCTGGGGTAAACTGGTCCTGGAAACCCTCCTGACCCGCTTGGGTCTGCGGCTGAACGCAGTGCCACCATGCATCTTGGTCCCAGGCCCAGACACGGGTCTCATTTGGGGTTTAGAAAAGATACTGGGCCCGAGGAGGGTGGCACTGTCATCTGGCAGAGTTGCAGACTGAATATGGCAGCCTAAGGCCAGCTCTTTCCCCAGCCCCTCCACCCCTACCTGCTCTTTCCCAGCTCCCCCTGCCTGCCCAGAGGCTCAGACCTTTTCGTCTCCTCCAGCTGAGCCAATGGAGGGCTTCTGGCTTAGCCTGAACTGTGCTTTCCGACAAGCTAGCACACAGGAGCACGCTCAATAGCCAGGGGACCCGTGCACACAGACCTGCAGGTAGTAGGGGCGAGGAGGGGTTGGGGGTAGTGGGGAGAGCACTGGCGAGAAGGACTTGGGGACGCACCCCGGCTGTGAGCTCACGAGGGCCCAGGGCCGCAGGCAGAGCCGTGGGGAGAGGGGTCGCAGGCAGAGTGAAGGGGGTGCTTTCAGGAAGCTCTTTGCAGGGCTCAGGGAGTACGCCACCTTGCTTCAGGGCTCAGACGAGGAAGCGAGACAGACGCGGGAAGAGGCACTCGCTTCTGCAAAGGACACGGCGTTGCTTGGGGCTGTGAGACTTGGAGGGAATGTTGTGTCCTTAGGTGCACTGAGGGTGCTCTGGTTGTGGGAACGCTCAGACACGGGGCCCCAGAGGGGCACTAGCAGGGGAGGGAGATGGCCGCAGCATCCCTGCGAGGTCCCTGATGCCTCCAGCAGCTTCTGAGCAGAAGCTCCTACAAGCAGCTAGAGATGACAGGGAGAGGCCTGGCGGCAAGCACGTGCATGATTGTTCAGGCTTCCCGAAGACCCGATGCCGTGACATCTTCACATCTGTACCACTGTCTGTCTGTCACCATCATCGTCACGATCACCTAGACCTCTCATCTATTACCCATAGGTATGTACCATCTACCTTTGATCTTGGTCAGGTGAGGTCAGCAGAGGACTCGCTGTTCCGCATGAGGAAGCTAAAGGCAGCACATTTTAGGAATGCCTGTGTGCCCTCACTCACCGGTACCCACCCCCTGGTGATGAGTTTGGGAACACTTCTGCAACGTGGCAAATAGGCTTAAGCCCTGACTAATGAGGGAGCCTGTGCTTTATCGGTGACTCTCAATCAGAGGGGCCGTTAGAGAAGCAAGCAAGCAAACGTTGTTTCTCAAGAGCAGATATCACTGCACCCTGAGTGATACTGGCAGTAAGCCAGCAGCAAGGATGGCAAGGCGCCCACAGCGGGGCTTTTCCCAGCCTCTCTTTTCACATGCCGCAGGAGATGTTTGCTAGAAGAGGGCCTCAGTTGGCACCCCTCCACTGTTTACATTTGGTCATTAATTCCCAATTCCCATGAGTCAACCAGAGAGCCCTGCTGGTGGTGGCCATTCTGCTGTGCTGTTTTATCTGGATTAATGCCATGGACTCTATGCTGATATATTTTCCCTCAAGGAAGAACGGGAAAGATAGCCATACGCAGGCAAAATATGTACATGTATCATTGGGGCGGCCACAAAACCGGAATCAGTGAACTAGTTCAGCTAAAACAGGAGCCAACACAAACATGAGACCAACACGAGCTTAGGAAATGTCGCTGAAAAGGAAAGATGTAAAGTAGAAAAAGAGAATGAGGGAGCATGCACTTTGCAGTCTTGGTTCAGATTCCATTCTGATGACCGTCATGCCAGGGAATTGCCTTCCGTAGTCGTCCTATTGGGGCTTCAGGGTAAATCTTGTCCACCGATGATGACTCTCAGCACTATGGGCTAATTACTCACTATCTCTCCCAGCACTCTCCTGAGAGCTTTCCTTCACCACTACCTTGTGCCGGCCTGAGTCCAGATGTGGTTGGGTTCTGCCAAGCACCGTCCCTCCTGGAACACCTGACTTCAGAGCTGAGCTAAGTGAGGCAGAAGGCTGAACGCGAGCATGCAGTTTTGGGGTGTGACATCATGGTGGTCAAGATCATGGTTCTAAGTCCAGCAGCTGTGGCACGGCTTTTGGATTTCTTGAAGGCAGCTTTCTAGTGAGACACCGAGGTGGGGGAGGGGAGGAGGGATAGCTCCAGGGATTGCAGGTCTGGGGCTGGATTCTGGGTTCAGTGAGCAGCCCCCCAAGACCAACAGCAACTGCAGCAACTTTGGTGGCCGGGTCTGGAGTGTGGCCTTGGGTGTTACTCCTAGAAGCTTGGCCTCCAGTTTGTTTCCTCAGCTCTCCCACTGATCCCGTAAACCATTAAAAACCCTAAATAAATCTTTCTTTGCTTAAACTAGCAAGCGTGCATGTCTTCTCCATGACTCTACCCTGCTTAATGCAGACTACGAAACAGAGTCGCCATGTTCCCTCCACAACCAACAGGGTGGCATGGAGGCAATTTGGTAAGTTGCTCAATTTGAGCAGAATTTGAATGATAAAGGAGAGCTTGTTGAGTTTTCAACCTTTCCAGTTTCCAATCCTGATATCTATTCCCTTTGAGATCCAGGGGGGCAGTCTCAGCATTTTAAACCAAGCTGGAGGTATGAGGCACAGTGGAGCTGGTGCATCTGCTGTGGGAGTGACGTTCTTGGAAAGCAAGAGGGCCTGGACACTCTTGTCACAAACCTAGGTCACTGACAGTGACAGGTTCGTGATGTGCAGCAAATACCCCCAAGAAGAATTCTGCCGTAGCTCTTTCCTGTGTGTGTGCTTGGGCCGGGAAGCAGTTCTCAGGTGGATGCTCTCGCTCTTCTCCATGCCTGCCCAGTTCCCATGTTATCCAGACTGAGGAAGCAGAATAATGGCCCCCCAGAGATAGCCATATCCTAATCCCTAGAACCTGTGAATGCGTTCTGTTTCGTGGCAAAGGCAAATTAAGTTTGCAGATGGAATTAAGGTTGCCAAAAAAATGACCTTAAGCTGGGGAGATTATCTTGGATTATCTGGGTGGGCCCAATGCAATCATGGGGGTCCTTAAAAGTGGGGGAAGAGAGTCAGAGGGAGATGTACCTGTGGAAGAACAATGAGAGATGCAACATTGCCAGCTTTGCGGGAGGAGGAAAGGGGCAGAGAGCAAAGAAGTGCAGGTACCTGGAGAAGTTGGAAAGTCAGGAAAGATTTCCCTCCTAGAGCCTCCAGAACGAAGACAGCCCTGTTGTCACCTTGACTGTAGCCCAGTGAGAACTGTGTCAGACTTCTGACCACCAGAAATGTAAGATGATACATTTGTGTTGTTTAAGCCACCAGGTTTGAGGTAATTTGTTGTAGCAAGAGGAAAAAACCAATACATAGACCTTAAGCCATTCTTTCATGTGACCCCATCAAAATCCATATGGGTTCATAGCTAAGAAAGATGTCTCAGGCTTGTGGTGGCTGGAGAGGGAGAGTTTGAAAGCAAATGTTCCAGTTGTGAAAAGACTCACCAATAGAAAAATCATGCTTCCTTTGACTCAATTATGAATGGAAGAAACAATGTGTAAATGATATGTAAAAGCAAATTTCTGAATATTTGATACATGTTTTACATAATTTTATACAAAGCAGGCTCATTCGGGATCCTATTTCCACAGGATCTATAATAAGATGAGAAGGTAACTGTCCTATGTTGAAAATTGAATCCTGAATCAGTTATAAGAGGGGAAAAATTACAGTTGAAATGCTGTAGAAATAATATATAAAATAATTATGAATTATTTCTATCAGAGCTACCAAATACATTATTAAAATTTAAGAGTGCTATTTCAAACACTGTCCAAGGACTTTAAAAATGTCATTGTGCACTCTTCTCATAGTTGGGGGTACACTCTAATGAACATTCCTGGAGGACCAGGACCAGGCGACTCAGCTCTGGAGGGTCCCTTTAGGAGCTCTGCTCACACAGCCTGAGAGCAGGAATTTAAGAAATATGTGTTGGCCAAAAGACACTACCACTTGATAAAATGTTCGTCTATGCATTAACTCTTGCATTCAGTACTAAGAAGCTAGCAAAGCTGCATGAGGTAGTCAACTAACAAGCACCTAAGGGAGGCCAGGCTCTTAGAAGAGTCTGAGCAGTGTTGTGTGGGGCCTCCTGACCCTGAGATGTGTTCCAACATGGGCAGGCACATTGGGACCAGGAGAAGGTACCTAGCTTGGGTTAGGAGGCATTACTGCTGAAACAGAAAATGGAAAGTGAGCATCGTCTACAGGGAGTAAGAGAATAAGGCTCAGGCAGTGGCAACATCAGGGAGCCCAGATGGCTGGAAGCCATGACAAGAAGGGCAGGAGGGGAGGTGGGGGAAAGTGAGGAGGGAGCAGGAGGGCTGGGTTTCTACTGCACAGCTGGACACAGCTTCTCCTCATCAAGGACTGGAGCACCTGAGCCTCAGCCCAGGCCCCAAGGAGGAGCCAAGGAGGTAAGAATGGGAAAGAGGGGTTATAAGACAAAAGGCCTCAAAGCCCTACAGACTGGCTGCCGTAGAAATAAGGAAACACCAAAAATTTGTGAGCAGGTCCTCATCTACCATATTTTATCTATTTTAAGATACATGGGTTTTTTTTTCCTTCACATTTTAGCATCCTGAAACAAGACTGTATGTTACAGTTGATGGCTTTTAATCACTGCCACTGTCTAGGTGTGAATGTGGTTGTTATTCTTGGCAGCACTTAGTTGACCACTGTAGGATTTTAATGTTCCAATCAACAAAAAAGTACAATCTGAGGAAGGAAGAAATATGAGTCCCAGGCATTGTCTAAAGCCTTTCCATGGAATTGAATTTCAGTGGAAAACATTTTATAAACTCATCATTTCTGGTAAGGCCATGGAAGCACCAGAATCAAAACTTGCAGAATAGGTCTTAAGGGCTTGGGAGAAGATCCTACAAACAATCATGGGGCACTTTCTAAGAAATGACGCATCACAAGCTTGAGAAAAACACAGTCAAAAACTGAGTTAAAATGACCCAGAAGAATCAGACTCTGGCTGCAAAGAATTTCTAGGACCATTTTTAACCATTTTATTCCAATCATGTTTTCCTTTTTATGCTTGCACAAATGTGATATTTCAGTATAGATTTTTAAAAAATGTGTAAGCTTCAGGAAGTATAAATTAAAAATTTTGAGAGAAGAAAGGATTATGCTGTAGTTTAATTGGAGACATTTGTTTTTATTTCTTAATGTTCATGAAATAATGATGCATCTTATGTTGTCTTGGATTTTATGAAATCTAACCATTCTCTCTTTAGTTGTGTTAATCTGCTGTTAAATCTACTAAAGGGATTTAAAAATTTAGACATTGTTTTGTATTGCTAGAAGTTCCATTTGTTTCTTTTCCAGATATGCTGGGTCATTTTTTATAGATTCTTGTTGCTTGCAGATATTTTCAAGCCTGTTTTATTTCTTTAAACACAGGAACATTGTTATTTTATAAACTTTGTCTGATAATTCCAATATCTAAATATTAAAGGCATTTTTGTTCTGTTTATTATTTTGGCTGTTTTTTGTTTATAATGTTTCATTTCCTTGTGTGCTTGGTTATTTTTGACTGTATACTGCTCATTGTCCCTATAAAAGTGTTTTTGGACCTATGTTGAGGAAACACCCCAGGCACTACCACTTGATAAAGAGTTCATATTAAAATGAATTCACAGTGTGAGGTTTTCTGTACCACCCAGGTAATGTGAGGCCGTGATGCACATCCTTATGAGAGTCAGCTTGCAATCACAACTTCTTAAAGAAGTTATTATTTTTCTTTTCTTTTTTCCTTTGCTCTGCTTAGCACCAAGGCAACCTTATCTGCAGTTTCTGAGAGGTGGAAAGTGGAGGTGGTTTTATTTCTAGTTAATCTTTACCCCAGGGTTATAGACACCTGAAGTCCCAACTTCTGTGGAAGAAGTATCCTTAGATTCTGGTAAGATTTTGGTAATTCTAAAACTAGAAGGTATTAGACTTCCCACCTTAGGTCAGCACTGGGCCTTGACTTCTGGGTCCTTGTCCTTCAAGCTTCCAAAACTGAAGCCCAGGCATGCCCAGCCTGGTAAAGGACCAAGGGCAGAAGCAGCTTCAGCACTCCTGTTTGTTTCTGAGTTTCCCTTTTGCCATAGGCTTTGGCCTGGTAGTTAGTTCCTCACTATTTTATTAGTTATTTCATGTTGTTAAGGATGGGCTTTTAATATTTAATCTAGAATGTTGATTGTTTTCACAAGGAGAGTTGATTCTAATAACTTGGCTGAAATTTCTGTAAGAAGAAATCTCTATGTTATTTTATTATTTTTCAATTTTCCTAGTCTATTGGTACTTTGGCCTTCTACATGTGGGGTGAAAATCAAAATCAGAGAAAAAAGCAGAGTGAAAGAGTAGTGTCTTTGTGAATGATTTGGGGCTTACAGAGCTAGTATCATAAAAGGGATTAACTCAATGAACCCATGCCTGTATTTTCCTGCAAAAACATTTCCTCACTGTTTTAAGAAGGAAAGAGACCTAGGTGTTCTCTCCTACCTATGATTTTGGTTCTATGACCCTTGGTATCAATAACATCAATTTGGTGTCCAGTCAAATAAATTGTAGTATCTCTTCACTCTCTCATAAGTGATCCTTGACCATATTGTAACTCTTGGAGGGAGGGCCATATCTTGTCTTTATTTTTGTATTTCCTTCAAGGTCAAAAAAAATGCTAGGCTCTTGATAGTGTTTCACAAAAACTCATTGAATAATGAGTTGGTTTGGTTGATTTTCAGTTTCTACTAAAGCTGAATTTAAAGATAACCTATGATCCAGTAATCTCATTTCTAGAAATATTCCCCCAAAATGCTTATTTATGTTCCCAAAGACATGGATAAGAATGCTGTGGGAGGACTTGAAATGATTCAAATTTCCATCAATGGTAGAATGAAAAAGTAAATTGTGGTATGGTCACCCAATGGAGTACTATACACCCACAAAAGTGGACAAACTACTGCTACATGCAAATCGTACAAGAATCTCACAAATACAATGTGAGCAAGATACATCCAAAATAAAAGAATTCATAACTGTATGGCTTCATTTAGATAAAATTCAAAAAGAGGCAAGTTTTATTAGGTATTAAGATTATGGTTAACTTGGTTGGCAGGGAGGGAGGAAGTGAGTAGGAAAGGGTCAGGAGAGGGCTCTGGCTTCTCTTTCTTGGTTACATTTCTGTATACTAATCTAGTTTCTTTGGTGTATTAATTTTGTGAATACCTATTAAACTGTATATTTTTGATTTGTGCATTTTATGTATCTTATATTTTAATGAAAAATTTCAAAGTTAGAAAGCATAGTTGAATGTTGTTGGTTTTTTCCTAAGACCACATCTCTTCAATTATTTTTTGGCTGGGTACAGTGGACTTTATTGATGGTATGTGACAAAGTTGTGCTCTCTAAACTCCTCCCCTTCTCTCTGGGGGTCTTTGATGGAAAGTGTGTAGCGGTCAGGAGATTCTCATTGTGTTGGGGAATGAGTTGGGGCAAGGACTTCCCAGCTGTGGGAGCCTTGCTCTTCCTCCTCATATCTGTTCAATTTCTGGATATAGAAAAGTACAAAGTCCTTTTCCAGATGGTTTTCGGGGTCTTCAGGAGTTAACACTGGGTTAACACAACCTCAACCCTGAAAATCAGCACCAGGGCCTCGTATCACTGGGGCAACTCAGAGCAATTTCAGAGAGCTGTGCGAGAGAAGAACATCACTTTACAAATGCACTCATTATTTCACTTTCCCCAAGTGAATCAGATCGTGTTTTATTCATTGAAAATATAGATTTTTATTGTTTGCCTCTCTTTCTCTCTGAAGGCGGTGATTATGGTGATCTGTCACCAAAATCCGGCCTTCATCCCACGGGTGGTTGGGAGGGGGGCTTTCTCTGCTTCCCCCCCCGCTCATCCAAGCTCTTGATCCCCCTGCCAGCTTCTCCCCACCCCCCCATCCTCTTTAGCCCAACTGCTGGGAGGCAGCTAACAGGACCAAAGGGAAGGGGCTTTTGTTTCCCATTGTTCCAAGGATGGGAGGGTGTCTGGGTAGAAGGATGGTGTTTAAATGGAGAAAAGGACATTAGAAATGCACATGGATTATCCATAGGCTTGCTGCTCAGGACCCAGTTTCTCTCTGCATGGAATGATCTGATTTATCCTTATGTCTGTGGGTTGAGAGCAGCACATGTGTGGCCCTACCAGGGTGATGCATGCATGCATGCAAAGGACAAGGAGGAGAGGGGGTGCCGGAGCTCCCTCCCCACCCAGTTTGCCAGGCCGAGATAGGAGGACAACTAGAATTGAGGTGATTTTAGGAGACACTGAGCAAAATTTAAAAATCCAACAACAGATTCTCATCTCAACAGAGGCAATTGTCTCATTTTGTTGTTGTTTCATTTTTGCTGAGCAAAACTGTTTTTGAAAATGTTCTATAAACAGTGGGAAAGATTTGGAAAGGGAAATGGGGGTGTAGCGGGTGTGTGGGGGGTAGTAGGAGATGGAACCATTGACTCAATGGCAAAGGCTTTCCGCATTTGTCAGATGGAAAAAACCTTTAGAAATACTTGAGAAAAGGTGTCTCAGGCTCCTGGCTTTCCAGCTCAGCCCTGACTCATAGACAGGGCAAGTCCAGATTTTGAAGGGCTTAAAGTTTATAAAACCTGTGGACTCTCATTAGAAAAATAATACAAAACTACAATTACAAAACTGCTAGAGCTTCTTTCAGGGCTTTGGGAAGGTTCAAGTAAGTGAGGGACCCTGAAGATTTAGCTTCATTAGCTTTGCAGTAAAGCCTCTATTCACAGAACATGTTCTTTATGAAAGCAGAAAACTCTATGCTGTATTGTGCTACAAACAATTGTATGTAAAGTAAGTGGAGAATCTAGGATGAATTTGAAGAGAGAAAACAATATGTCATATACAGAACAGAATAGAGAGTAAGTACTATAACCACCTGACACTCAGTGATTGGGCAATTCTACCCATTTTGAGAACAGTAGAAATTTCTAGTAGGAAATATCAAGGAGAAAAAGAAGACTCTTAGGAGCCAAAATGAAAGCCACAAAATCCAGCTATTTGATTTTATCCTAAAGCCCCAGGATCAATATGTTCTATGAAGCATATACTTAGTTTAGAGGCTTATTAGGATCCTGCTTAATCCTCTTTTATACGCTTCTAATCAACTATGATGCCTGATTCCTTGTGCCCACAGATGAGCTGTCTTGGATTCTGTCCTCTCCCTCATTTCCACTGTCAGCTAACTTCCTAATCTTCAAACTCCTCTCACATCAGCCCCACCCCTCCTGTCTCAATCATGTACATCCTTGGTAAGACTTTTCTCACATCTTAATCTCAATAATTTAAAGAACTCCCAGTGGGTCCACAGATTTTAATCTTGGCCCAATCTCTACATAGCTGCTGGTGGTAGAATTAAGGGGAGGGTTTCATGGGTTGGTTAGATGAAAAATTCAAAGACTTTCAAGTATTAATCCAACTTACTAATACAGTTTGAATTTCGACCTTTTTTTAATCAAAATGAAAGAAAAACAGTTTTTGCTGGCATATATTAAGTGCTATTAGAACAAAATTTTCACTTGAAAGGAAATAAGGCCAATGGGAAATATCTGATTTAAAGTTGCAAGGGAAGCAACACAAATGTCCATCGATAGATCAATATGTGGACAAAGTGTGGTCTATCCATACAGTGGAATATATTTAGCCTTAAAAGGAAGGATATTCTGGGGCACCTGGGTGGCTCAGTCGGTTAGGCATCTGCCTTCGGCTCAGGTCATGGTCCCAGGGTCCTGGGATCGAGTCCCATGTCGGGCTCCCTGCTCGGTGGGGAGTCTGCTTCTCCCTCTCCCTCTGCCGCCCCCCCACTGCTTGTGAACCTGCTCTCTCTCTTTCTCTCTGTTAAATAAATAAATAAGTGAAATCTTAAAAAAAAAAAAAAAAGGAAGGAAATTCTGACACATGCTACATTATGGATGAACCTGGAGAACATTATGTTGAGTGAAATAAGTCAGTTGCAAAACAACAACTTCTGTATGATTTGACCCATATGGAGTACCTAGAGGAGTCCAATTCGTAGAGACAGAAAATAGAATGGTGGTTGCCAGGGTCAGGGAGGAATGGGAGTTGGAGTTTCATGGGGACTGAGTTTCAGTTTTGCAGGATGAAAGTGTTCTAGAGATAGATGGTGGTAATAGTCACACAAGAATGCGAATGCCACTGAACAATTAAAATGGTTAAAATGGTAAATTTTGTGTTAAATATATTTTACTGCAATTTAAAAAAATAGCCGTAGAGATTTGTAGCTACAATTCCTACCACTTCCTAGCTGGGAGAGACCTTCCAAAAAGAATTCCTCGCAGGCTCAGAACTTTCCAAATAAAACATCCTCAAACATGGAAAATCTCAGAGACATGTACTTCTGTCTGGTTTGGGAACATCAAACTGTGGTTGACCTTGTTTAAATTCTAAAAAATCAAAAGACTTTTTGTTTCAAATGATTAGGAAGTAACACAACACCAGAATCTGATTTCGCCTCAGAGGCACACATGTGATCGTGAGTAGGGAGCTCCATTTCTGCATGAATAATCCAAGCAGGCAGCGGGGGAAGGCTGGTGGCTCCCAGAACACAGCTGTGTGCTCTGAGATTTGAAAGGCCGGCAAGACAGTCCTTTCTTTGCTGCTAATGGTGGCAGAGTGATGGCCACTTCCTTCTCCCCAACCCCAACTATAAATCCAGGTCCGGGCTAATTGCACCCTGCCCCTCCAGCTACCTCAGGGGGATTGGAGAGGATTAACAAGAAATGAGGTGAGAAACCAAGGGAGCTCACTGGCCACAGGCTCGATACAGTAAGAGGCATTTTTGTAGCTGGTCTGTCATAGTCACGGCCCCACGATCTCCGAATCCGGCCAGTAAAAAAGAACCACAGAAAAACTGAGCAGCGCTAGATCCCAGAGAGCGAGAATTCAAAACCTGAGTCATTAAGGAGCTGGCTGTTCTCTGCTAATGCTTCTCCCAGGGTGAAATGTCCAGGGGAAGTCCGATCTGAGAGCATCAGCTTTTCTAAGTGGATTACCTCCTGGGAAATGGGTCCAGGGTTTTTACAGCGCTCAGAGTTAGGATTTCTATTTAAAATGATGTACTGGTGAGAAACCATTATGAAAACCATCATATATACATGTTTATGATACATATAACTATGTATATATATTTTATATCATATAAATATGATATAAAAATATACATATTTTTATTAGTTTATTATAAAAATAATTTTATATAGTGTTTGTTATAAAAACAATATTTTATTATAAAAATAAGAATAGCTTTGTAAATAATGTGAAAATACTCGTAGTCCAGGTCAAGGTTGATTTTGGTTTGTTTTTGCTGTTTTTTTTCTTTCTTTAAAAACATTATTATTGTTGTTATTATTATTATTATTATTTTGCTTTTGTTTGTTTTACTAGCTTGCTCACATCCAAGGTTGCTGGTAAAAGAAATAAAACCTTTGTTATTTTTGCAGCATAGAATGACCATATATAGAGATTACATTTAGAATTAGAATCCTAGGATTTCTTGTAGAATTAAAGATACCTTAGAGGTTATTCTAGCTTCCTCATCCCCATTTCACAGATGAATACACTGAGGTTGAAAAGAATAAAGAAACTTGTGAAGACACATACACATGGAGCAGGAATTAAAAAGGGACCTCCAACCTGAATCTTGCTTATCCCATTCTGCACCCAGTTCTGTACACCCTCTCCAGCTTTTCCATTATTTTGAATCTGTTTTTACTTTTACCTTCACACCCAGCCCACCCTATCCCACTTTTGACCATTTCGCCAATGGCGAAAAGGGAAGTGGGAGGTGAGGGTGCTCTATGGTTTGAGAAAACAAATACTGAAATGATCAGTAAGTGAGCCTTAAATTTTTAGGATAACATATTATTGTATCCCTCCTTATTAATGTTAAGGAGTCAAAGTTGGCTCACTTAAGTCTCATCTGTCCCTCTAAGGCAAAGATAGTTAACATTTACTGAACATTTATTAGATGCCAGTTCCAGGCACTGGTTTAAGTGCTTTATGTATACAGGCATACCCTGGAGATAACCGCAGATTCGGTTCCAGACCACTGCAATAAGGAAAACATTGCGATAAAGCGAGTCCAATGAATTTTTTGGTTTCTCAGTGCATATATCAGTTATATATAGACTATACTATGGTCTATTAAGTGCGCAGTAGCATTATGTCTAAAAACTAATGTATATACTTTAGGACGCCTGGCTGGCTCAGTCAGTGGAACATGTGACTCTTGATCTCGGGGTTGTGAGTTTGAGCCCCATGTTGGGTGTGGAGATAACTTAAAAGTAAAATCTTAAAAAAATGATGTATATACCTTAATTAAAAAACACTTTATTGGTAAAAAAAGATCACAGATCACCAAACCAAACATAATAATAATAAAAAATGTTGAAATAGTCTGAGAACTACCAAAATGTGACACAGAGACATGAAGTGAGCAAATGCTGTTGGAAAAATGGCGCTGAGAGATTTGCTCAATGCAGGGTTGCCACAAACCCTCAATTTGTAAAAAAAATGTAATATCTGCAAAGGGCAGTAAACTGAGTGAGATATGCCTGTCTTAACTCCTTTAATTCTTGTACCTCCTCCATGACAGAGACATAGGTATTGTCATCCTAACACCTATTTTACAGATGAGGAAACTGAGGCACAAAGGGGTTAAAGCACTCTGTTTATTGCCCCACATCCCCTCACACACACACATATAACACTGAGAGTTACCACTGTTTCTGCCCAATACAAAACAACTGAGGTAAGGTATTCTGTGCAGTGGGGAAGGCTCTAGACATACAGGGCAACTGAGGCAGCACTGGTCTCAGAGCTCACACAGCCCAGCAGAAGAGGTGGGGGCACATGTACCACCGTAATAGAGGAGGGACTGGGAAGGTGTAGGGGCATGGACAAGTTCCTATGGGGCCCCAGTGACTGGCTGGGGGAGGGCGTTTCCACACAGATGGTAAGAATTTAGCTGGGTATTAAAATGAAATAGGACTGGGCGCCTGGGTGGCTCAGTTGGTTAAGCGACTGCCTTCGGCTCAGGTCAAGATCCTGGAGTCCCGGGATCGAGTACCGCATCGGGCTCCCTGCTCGGCAGGGAGTCTGCTTCTCCCTCTGACCCTCCCAACCCTCCCCCCTCTCATGTGCTCTCTCTCTCATTCTCTCTCTCTCAAATAAATAAATAAAATCTTTAAAAAAAAAAAATGAAATAGGACTTACATGGTCAAGAGGGGCCAGGCCAGTCAAGATGTGGAAAAGGGCATGTCTGGCAGAGAACACAGCATAGGCAAGAGTTTGGAAGTCTGTACGTCATACCTTTTCACCGAGGTCCCCTGATACACTTATTCACATGACAGTGATTGTTGCTTCAACAGGGATACTGAAGAGAAGGAGGAGGAATTGTGTCCTTCTCTCTACATGCAATATCCCCCAGCCACCCCGGGCCCCCTTTGGATGGGGAAGCCACAGGGGGTGGGATAGGGATTATGGATCAAAGGATGACAAATGAATGATTTGATAGCCAAATGCCTCCCCAGAAAGCATACAGTGGTAGAGAGTAGTACCACGCTGAGCTGAGCAATCAAAACTGGATTATGTTAATGCTCCTTCTAAGTAGAAAGAATGGGCCAAGTTAGAGTTTAGGGTAGGAAGGAATGGAGCTATTGGGGAAGACATAGAAAATATGGAGATCAGGGGCACCTGGGTGGTTAAGTGTCTGCCTTGGGCTCAGGTCATGATCTTAGGGTCCTGGGATCGAGCCCTGCATCGGGCTCCCTGCTCAGCGAGGCGTCTGCTTTGTCCTCTCCCTCTGCCTTTCTCCCTGCTCATGTCCTCTCTCTCTCAAATAAATAAATAAAATCTTTCTAAAAAAAGGAAAATCTGGAGAACAATAACAGAAGGGGTCTTCTAGTAGAGGGGCCATGAGGGAATGCACTGTGTGCAGAGAAGAAAGTAACCACGTAACAGAGTTTTGTGGCAGCATTCGGGGCAGGTATGAAAAAGGTGACTGACAGAAAGGGACACTCTGGGCCTGGGATGGCACTGACAGGGCCACAGACACCGAGGGACTGTTCTGACAGCAACTCCAAGTGACCACACATGCAGGCGAGGCTGGGCAGTGCCCAGGGCCCCTGGGGCACATCTGACAACTCTCCCAGGGGAGCCCCAGATGGCCGCGTTGCAAATGCAGGTGTGGTCACCTGCGAGAGCCACCTCCAGAAGGGGAACATCTGTGCCAGGCCCCCTTTGACCTCCTTTCTCTTCATCTTTACCCACTCTGTGCTTCTCTTCATAGGGGTAGACTGCCCTCATCTATGTCCACCCACAGATGTTCCCAATGTAGTCACTGAAAGTGTTACCCTCCCATGAACGGGATTATTAGAGGAGGCAGCTTAATCATTACACTTATTGAAACATGGATTAACCAAAGACCAGAATGGGTTGAGGTTTGCTCACAGTGGGAGATCGTTGATAATGGGATGACATTGGTCAGGGCCCATCTGGCACCCTACTGGGAGGGGCTGGGGAGAGTGGGGAGCCACGAAATGAAGGCTTGTTTTCTCTGGAGCAGACAAGGGCCTCTATCTACCATCTTTCCAGGCACTCGATAGGGAAGGCGATGCTTTCCATTATGTTTAGCCATTCCCCAGACCCTTCAGTGAGCCTTCTTCCGTGGGCATGCATCTCTCCTCACAGCCTTCCACTAGCGCAGGTCGATGGGCACAGTGCTGTTCCTGGGTATGGTTCTGGCCGCAGTTCTGAAGGTCTGAAGTTTGGTTGTCACCTCTGTCTGCGAAGCAAGGCTCTGCCATTTGATTCTGGTATTTACTTAGCAAATGAGCCAGGCTACAGAATCATGGAATTAGCTGAGCTCCCGCATGCTGGGAGAAACATACAGGATGGGGCTGTGGAGAAATCACCAGGGCAGCAGTTTGGGACTGAATACATGGCGGGGCTGTCACATCAAAGCTGCTCCCCGAAAGCCATCAGTGCCATTCCACCTCAAGCTGTGAGGGCTGTTGGACTCTGCTGACTCACTCTTTCAGAAAGGCGTGAAGTGGTGTAGCTGATGAAGGCTGTCACATTGACCTGAGAAATCTGGCACTCCAGAATCCCAGCGAACCTTAGGAGCCTGGATGGGGCAATACTTGTATGGAGAAAGGAGAGATACACTGTGATAGAGTATCTGCTGTCTTCAGGGCCCCTTTGGGACCAAGATGGATTTCGGCCTGGATGGACGCCTAAGTCCCCACACAGAGGTAATTTCTCTCTTCCATGCTACCCACGATGCCAAGAACAACTTCATGGTTTTCCTAGGCTTCCCCACCACAGGATTTCTGCATGTTAAGGAGAGATGCAAGGGAAAGACAAACAAGATAAATGCAAATTTTCAGACGAAAAGCAGGCTGATTTAGGATTTTCAGTAAAGTTTTGATCAGTTCACATTTTATTATCTTGTAGGTGTCATCAAAGTCCTGCCTTCTCTGTAATAACCACAGTCATCTTCTTTTTTTTTTTTTTAAAGATTTTATTTATTTATTTGACAGAGAGAGACACAGCGAGAGAGGGAACATAAGCAGGGGGAGTGAGAGAGGGAGAAGCAGGCTTCCCGCTGAGCAGGGAGCCCGATGTGGGGCTCCATCCCAGGACCCTGGGATCATGACCTGAGCCGAAGTCAGACACTTAATGACTGAGCCACCCAGGCGCCCCTAACCACAGTCTTCTATTTTCTATATTCTGATGCTCTGACTTCTTGGGGACATGCTGATCATGGAGGGACTGCCCCTCCCAGGCTTAGCCAATTCCTAGCGAGAGTAAACAGGTCACCTGGGAGCACATTTTTCACATGCAAACCAGCCAAGCCAGAGCCCCTTACCAGCCCCCTTACTGGGCTCTCACACTCTGGGCCACTATTCCCTCAACCTAATCACCAGAGGGCTAGGTACAGCCCCTATGGCTCAAAGCCCTGAAAGTGTTCAGATCAGCCAATCCTAAACCTGCCTGCCCTGCCTCATTCTTTCCTTCCCACAAAAATGACAACAAAGGCTCTTGCCCAGTTCCACTTTACTCCCTCTGCCTCCTGCCTATCCCTGGTGCCTCCCCATGGGACCCTCTCTCATGGCGTGGTGTGCCCCCTCTTCTCAGGAACTGTAACAGTCTTTTCAAGGGCAATCATCTCCTAATCTGTTGGCTTTACCACACCTGAATAATAATAAAACCTACACTTACCGGGGCACCTGGGTGGCTCAGTTGGTTAAGCGACTGCCTTCGGCTCAGGTCATGATCCTGGAGTCCCTGGATCGAGTCCCGCATCGGGCTCCCTGCTCAGCAGGGAGTCTGCTTCTCCCTCTGACCCTCCCCCCTCTCATGTGCTCTCTCTCATTCTCTCTCTCTCAAATAAATAAATAAAATCTTTAAAAAAAAAACAAAACCCTACACTTACCACACTATGCTGAGCCAGCCAGGGGGCGCCCCTCCCATGTGGAGTCCCCCCCCTTCCCTGCCCCCTGCTCTCACCCCTTGCCCACTCCCTTCAGTCACATATTCTCCCATCAGCCATTTGAAGGTGATAACAAGCAGTTCTTCTCATCCACTAAGAAACCCAGATGAAAAACAGAGAAACACGACCTTCCTCTGCTTCCCTGCGATGAGGGAGATGGCTTTCATTTGGGTCACTTTGTACGCCTGGAGGAGCCTGACGGGTCAGCTTAGTTTCAGAGCACTTGGAACAGGGTGGGATGGAGAGGATGGTGGAGATGGAACTGTGCTGCCGACCCCCCTGGGGAGCCTCTCTCTCCTGGTTACCCGTTTTACGCTCACATGGCTGACTGCGGCTGTTCCTTCAGCAGGTCCTGAGTTAAAAAGAAGGATGTGGTTGCATTAAAAAATCTCTACTATTTTTTAAAAACCTCTCTGTTAATTCCCTATTTTCTCCTATCCATCTTGAAATCCTTTCGTCAGATCAGAACCACCCCCTTTGCAGGTGAGGTAGGTTGTCTCCTGTCCAACATGTTGAGGCAAGGGAGTCTGGAGGGCATGACTTAATGGGTTAAGGGATAAAAAAAAAAAAAAAAAAGAACACCAAAGATGCTGTGGATGAGTTGGTCACGTTCCTGTGAGGCCAGTGACGGGACATGAGCCATCTGACCTGTCGCTCAAGGATGGCACCTCGCTAACTGGCCTCAGGCTCTCACTTTAGGAGGGAGAGAGGTGGAGGGACTCCTGGTGTCATGGGACTGTTTGGCCCTGGCAGGTGGCTAGGGCCTTCCCTCAGGTGCCCACTGGGTAGTGAGTAAATGGAAACTTCTCAGTGCTCATCTCTCAGGGACAATGAAGGGGTTTTCAGTGAGAAGCAGTGCAGGAGCCGATGGCAAGTGTCACTTGCCATGTCTCTTTCTACCCTCGTTGCCCTATGTCTGTGGCATTTCCTCCCCTCCCTACCATCCTCCTTGTGTTCCTTCAGCGTCTTCATCTTTTTCATATTTTTTCCTTCAGGTGAGGGTGCTAGTGAACTCTGGAAAGCCAGCGTGAAAAGGCCCTAGCCCTTACCTCAGCTTTAGAGACAGTCCTAATGACAGACAGCCCCATTGCCACTCGGCCCAAACTCAAGTCAATAGCAAGCATTTCTGAGAGCCTGCCCCATGTTGTACCTGTGCTCGATGCCAGAAATGTGGGGATGGTCAGGATGCTACTATCACTCTGAGGCGAAGACTAGCCTGTGTTGGGGCAAAGAACCCAGGGCCCAGGCCATGGTCAGGTCAGCAAGGGTCCTGGAGCCAGGCCGTGTGCAGAATGAATGGGCAAAAGGAGCGGAGAGTTTTCTTATAGAGGAGAAATGTGGCTATGTCTTCAAACATTTGAGGGCCAAGAAGGATAAGAGGGACTTGACTTGCCCTCTGTGCTCTCAAGGCTGAACACCAACCAAGGAAGGCAACCTTGGGGGATGCCTTTGGCAAAAAGGAGGGGCTAAAATAGGCTTTCCTCTTTAGCATGAGTTCCCTGGCCCTGGAGATGTCTGGAACAGAATTACTTCAAACCCTGGCTATCAGACTGATGGATTGTGCTTTATTGATGAAAACTCAGAGGTAAAAATAATTGATCAGTGGAAGATATGGCTTCTGCTTTATGAATCTAATAGTGAAAGGGAACTTAAAAATACATTTCCATATCTTAGAAAACCACCTTGTGTGTGTGTGTGTGTGTGTGTGTGATTATACAACTCGTTAGGTGAGTTCTAGGGATGGACTAATGTTACTATAAACCCATATACTAATGGGCTGGGTTACAGTGATGATCTGTGTGATTTTACTCCTTGATGTAATCATGGGAAGTAATCAAGATAATAAAAATCCTAAGTCTTGACATGTAGTAAATGCTTGATGAATTGAAATAAATTGGATTAGAGAGTCCAAGATGGCGGAGGAGTAGGAAACCTTTATTTGGTCTAGTCCCAGGAATTAAGCTAGATAGCTATCAAATCATTCTGAACACCTGTGAACTCAACAGGAGATCGAAGAAAAGAATAGCAACAACTCTCTGAACAGAAAAGCGACCACTTTCTGGAAGGTAGGACGTGCGGAGAAGTGAATCCGAGGCGATATTCGGGAGGATAGACAGAGGGGGAGGGGGCCTCCCTTGGCCACTTCTGGCAAGTGATAGAGCCATGGAGCACAAAATCGGAACTTTTAGAAGTCTGCTCCGCTGAGGGACGTCGCTCTGGTGGCTAAGCGGGGGGTGGAACCCTCCGGGACAGTGTGGTCTCAGGACCCTTGGGGTCACAGAAAGACCGGGGGTGCCTGAGTGCAGCAGAGCTCCCAGGTATCGGAGCGGGGAAGCCGGCTGCAGAGACGGAGCCGAGGCCCGGGCTCTCAGCTCCGGGTTGCCATAAACCGTGATCCGCGGCACAGTCGGGCCACTGCTCCTCCAGCAGGGACCCAACAAGCGGCAGATCCGGGGAGACTCACCTTCCTCCCCCGGGAGGAGCCACGCGGGAGTGCACCGCAGGGATCTGCTGGGTTTGGAGACTCCACCCGGGGTCGGGTGCCAGAGATAGAAACACTTGGTCATAGGCCGGGTGAGCATGGAATGCGGCTGGAGACGGGGGAGACGGGAGTGACTGACATTGTGTTTAATTTTATTTTTTACATATATAAGTTTTTCTTTCTTTACAGTTTTGGAATCTAATTTTCTAACAGACAGACCAAAATACAGGATCCAGTGTATTGCTTTATTCTGTTCACCTGTCTAATTATATTCACTTCCTTTTTTCCCCCCAATTAATTAATTAATTAATTTTTTGGTTTTGGGTCTCTTCTGATTTTTTAGTTTATATTTCTTTGGGGTCATTGTTGCCATTTTAGTATTTTGTTCTCTCGTTCATCTGTTCTTCTCTGCACAGAATGACAAGACAAAAACTCACCTCAAAAAAGAGAACAAGAGGCAGTACTGATTGCCAGGGACCTAATCAGTATGGACATTAGTAAGATGTTGGAACTAGAGTTTAGAATAATGATTATAAAGATACTAGCTGGGCTTGAAAAAAAGCATAGAAGACACTAGAGAATCTGGAGAAATAAAAGAACTAAAATCTAAACAAGTCAAAATGAAAAAAGCTATTAATGGGGTGCAATCAAAAATGGAGGCTGTAACTGCTAGGATAAATGAAGCAGAAGAGAGAATTAGTGTTAATAGAAGACAAAAGGATGGAGAATAAAGAAGCTGAGAAAAAGAGATAAACAGCTACTGGATCAGGAGGGGAGAATTCGAGAGGTAAGTGATACAATAAAGCAAAACAATATTAGAAAAATTGGGATCCCAGAAGAAGAGGAAAGAGAGAGAGGGGCAGAAGGTATATTGGAGCAAATTATAGTGGAGAATTTCCCTAATCTGGGGAAAGAAACAGGTATCCAAGTCAAGGAGGCACAGAGAACCCCCTCAAAATCAATAAAAATAGATGAACACCCGACATATAATGGTGAGACTTGCAAATCTCAGATACAAAGAGAAAATCCTGAAAGCAGCTCAGGACAAAAGGTCCATAACCTACAAGGGTAGAAACATTAGATTGGCAGCAGACCTATCCATAGAGACCTGGCAGGCCAGAAAGGACTGACATGATATATTCAGGGTGCTAAAAATGAGAAAAATATGCAGCCAGGAATACTTTATTCAGCTAGGATGTCATTCAAAATAGGAGTGATAAAAAGCTTCCAGGACAGAAACTAAAAGAATCTGTGATCACCAAACCAGGCCTACAGGAAATATTAAAAGGGTTCCTTTAAGTGAAGAGAGAGCCCAAAAGTAACATAGACCAGAAAGGAACAGAGACAATATACAGAAATAGTCACTTTACAGGTAATACAATGTCACTAAATTTGTATCTTTCAATAGTTACTCTGAATGTCAATGAGCTAAATGCCCCAGCCAAAAGACACAGGGTATCAGATTGGATAAAAAAGCAAGACTCACTGATATGCTATCTGCAAGAGACTCATTTTAGACTCAAAGAAACCTCCAGATTTAAAGTGACGGGGTGGAAAACCATTTATCATGCTAATGGACATCAAAAGAAAGCTGGAGTGGCAATCCTATATCAGACAAATCAGATTTAAAACCAAAGACTAATAAGAGATGCGGAAGGACACTCTATCATAAAGGATCTATCCAACAAGAAGATCTAACAATTGTAAATATGTATGCCCCTAACATGCAAGCAGCCAATTATATAGACCAGTTAATAACAAAATTAAAGAAATACAGTGATAATGATACAATAATAGCAGGGGACTTTTAACACCCCACTCACTGCAATGGACAGATCATCTAAGCAGAAGATCAACAAGGAAATAAGGGCTTTGTTTTTTGTTTTGTTTTGTAATTTTTAAATTTTTTATAACATATAATGTATTATTTGTTTGAGGGGTACAGGTCTGTGATTCATCAGTCTTACACAATTCACAGTGCTCACCATAGCACATACCCTCCCCAATGCCCATCACACAGCCACCCTACCCCTCCCACCCCCCTCCCCTTTAGCAACCCTCAGTTTGTTTCCTGAAATTAAGAGTATCTCATGGTTTTCCTCCCTCTCTGGTTCATCTTGTTTCGTTTTTTTTCCTGTCTTCCCCTCTGATCCTCTGCCTTGTTTCTCAAATTCCACATATCAGTGAGATCGTATGATAATTGTCTTTCTCTGACTGACTTATTTCACTTATCATAATACCCTCTAGTTCCATCCACGTCGTTGCAAATGGCAAGATTTCATTTTTTGATGGCTGCATAATACTCCATTGTGTATATATATACACCACATCTTCTTTATCCATTCATCCGTTGATGGACATCTGGGCTCTTTCCATAGTTTGGCTATTGTGGACGTTACTACTATAAACACTGGGGTGCACGTGCCCCTTCGGATCACTACATTTGTATCTTTTGGGTAAATACTCAGTAGTGCAATTGCTGGGTCATAGGGTACCTCTATTTTCAACTTTTTGAGGAACCTCCATACTGTCTTCCAGAGTGCCTGCACCAGCTTGCATGCCCACCCATAGTGTAAAAGGGTTCCCCTTTTTCCACATCCTTGCCAACAGCTGTCATTTCCTGACTTGTTAATTTTAGCCATTCTGACTGGTGTGAGGTGGTATCTTGTTGTGGTTTTGATTTGTTTTTCCCTGATGCTGAGTGATGTTCAGCACTTTTCATGTGCCTGTTGGCCATTTGGATCTCTTCTTTGCAGAAATGTCTGTTCATATCTTCTGCCCATTTCTTGATTGGATTATTTGTTTTCTGGGTCTTGAGTTTGATAAGTTCTTTATAGATTTTGGATACTAGCCCTTTATCTGATATGTCATTTGCAAATATCTCCTCTCATTCTGTCGGTTGTCTTTTGGTTTTGTTGACTGTTTTCCTTTGCTGTGCAAAAGCTTCTTATCTTGATGAAGTCCCAGTAGTTCATTTTTGCCCTTGCTTCCCTTGCCTTTGGCAATGTGTCTAGGAAGAAGTTGCTGCGGCTGAGGTCGAAGAGGTTGCTGCTGTGTTCTCCTTAGGATTTTGATGGATTCCTGTCTCCCATTTAGGTCTTTCATCCATTTTGAGTCCATTTTTGTGTACGGTATAAGGAAATAGTGCAGTTTCATTCTGCATGTGGTTGTCCAATTTTCCCAACACCATTTGTTGAAGAGACTTGTCTGTTTTTCCATTGGATATTCTTTCCTGTTTTGTTGAAGATTAGTTGATCATAGAGTTGAGGGTCCATTTCTGGGTTCTCTATTCTGTTCCACTGATCTAAGTGCCTGTTTTTATGCCAGTACCATACTGCCTTGATGAGTACAACTTTGTAATAGAGCTTGAAGTCCGGGATTGTGATACCACCAGTTTTGGTTTTCTTTTTCAACATTCCTCTGGCTATTCGGGGTCTTTTCTGGTTCCATACAAATTTTAGGATTATTGTTCCATTTCTGTGAAAAAAGTTGATGGTATTTTGATACAGATTGCGTTAAATGTGTAGATTGCTCTAGGTAGCGTAGACATTTTAACAGTATTTGTTCTTCCAATCCATGAGCATGGAATGTATTTCCATTTCTTTGTGTCTTTCTCAATTTATTTCATGAGTGTTATATAGTTTTCTGAGTACAGATTCTTTCTTTGCCTCTTTGGTTAGATTTATTCCTAGGTATCTTATGGTTTTG